>NW_009260613.1:465205-466644 GCF_000687185.1 Egretta garzetta
TTTACATATTAGATCTACTTTTTTTTTGTTGTGGCAAGTACTTATTTTTCAGGGCAGGATGAAGCTGAACCAGCCGAAGCTGCCAGTAGGCAATGGCTGTGCTGTGACAGCCCTCGGTCACAGCCCTCCGCGGGGCACACGCTATCTCAACAGAACTGGGAATCGGCTTTTGGGATTTTTTAGGGAGTGACTTCCATTGCAGGGCGAGGCGAGGACAGGCCAGCTGGAGGGCAAGATACCCCCAAACCACCCCAGGCCCAGGGCTTGTGTGGTGCCTTTGAGGGGAGACGAGCACCTCTCCCTGGACAAACCCCCTTGGTGACCCCTCAGCCCTAGGCCCCCCTTCCCCGGCCGGCCTGCAGAAGAGGGAGCAGATCCCGGCGCACCCCATGGCCCGTGTGTTTCACAGAACACATTTCTAAGGGGAAGGCGACGTGCCCCGTACAAAGAGCCAACACCACGATGCCCATCGCCCCACCCCTCATCACGGACAACTGCCTCTTTAGAAGACATCCCCTTCGGCACGCGCTATACGTTTTTCAGGTCCTATGTTCACACAGATTAAATAGAATTATTATCTATATCTATCTATGTATAGATTAAATAATCTATATATGAAATAATCGATGTATTAAAAAACAGGACAGACACTTCCAGGCCTGGATCTCATCCCAAACCACAGGATGCTCTGCTCCAGAGACGGTTCCCCAGCACAAGGCAAATGACGGCTTGAACAGGAGACCGGTTTTATCCATTTTATTTAACCAATGAAATTCCTACTGATAACAATGAAAGTAATTTCAGCAAGTATAAATGCGATACAGTTTTAAACAAACCCCATTGTTCCGTACCTATAAATAGATTTTTCAAAACCTCATAAAAAGTGCAGATTTATGAATTGCTGTTAAAATGTTAATACATGATTCCTTTGTTTAAAAATGCGTTTTTGTCTCTTAACTCACAAAAAAAAAAAAAGTTCCTTCTGCATCTGTTCAGATAAATTCAAGTCGGGTAACTTAAAAACTAACAAAAGTGACACACAAAAAAAAAATAATCCATCGCACTAGGTCAGTCTGTCCTCTGCAAAAAAAAAAAAGAAGAAACCAAAAAAACAAACCAACAAAAATAACCCCAACCAGCAACAACAGAAAAAAAAAATGATAAAAGCTGCTGTGGAAACCCACAGTGAGCTCCTAGCAGCTGCCTCACCTTGCAGGCAAATCTCCTGCGAAAGCACGGAGCCCGGGGCGCTTCTGCGGAGCTCGGGGCAGGGGGTGGCCCGGGAGGCAGGACGGGCCATGTGCCACCCGCCCGTGGGATGCCGCAGGGACCGGGGGCCCGCAGAGATACCACGCTTCCGAGCTTCGTGGTGGTGGGAGGGAGCAGCAGGATCCGAGCTTTGTCCTTCATCTGCCATCCCGAAACACCCGGGCGGCCAT
>NW_009260613.1:466931-491655 GCF_000687185.1 Egretta garzetta
GGCCCGGGGGGCCAAAACACACACCAGACCCCGGCCTTCCTGGAGTTTGGGTCCAAACGCGGCCAAACACAGGGCGACCGTGCAGCTCGGACCGTGCTTTTTGCAGAGAGGGGCTGAGCTCACCCACAGTCGAGAGAGGTCTGCCGGCACGCCTCCCTGGATCTACAGTGGTATTTTATCTACAGCAGGGTCTGTTTAGCAAGAGCAGTTTAAAGTGGCTATGTTTATCAAGTTTGCTACTTTATGAATTAAAAAAAAACAAAACAAAACAAAAAAACCCCCAACAACAAAACAAAAAACCAAACCCCAACAACTATAAATACAAAGACTCTCACACACCAGACACTTGCAGCCTGCGTGACTCATAAACCGCATCAATATTCTGTTAAAAAGCTTATTCTACTTAAAACTATACATAGTACAAGAGACTGAAAAGTGGCAGTCGTGTATGGGCACGCTGCCTGCCCCAGGGTGGCCCACAGTCAGGTGCTTCCTAAAAAATCAAGGAGTTACAGTAACACGGCACAGGACTGCAAAGCCGATCACAGCTTCTGCTTACACTGCATACAAAGTACCAAGGGGAACACAAAAAAGAACTGGTGTTAATACTGATGGATTAAAGAGTAACTATAAAGATCAAAACAGACGTTCACAGCATGCTACATATATTGCTCACAAACTTTTTTTTTTTTTTAAAAAAAAAGGCTAATACAAAACAAGGAGTTGGCAGTCTGATTTTCAGTTATGTTGGGTAGAAAGATAAAAGCATATACATTCATCGTGTGGCTTTCCAGCAAAAGGAGGAAAGGGTAAAACCGAGAGATTTCAAGTTTACAAAATTCCTATTTTTTTAAGCTACAGTTTATATCCAGTTCCTGTCACAGTCGTGAAAAGATTTCTGACTGCGGCACCTCGCGGAGTCCAAGGGCTGTGGCCTCAATATTACTGTTTTTCCCCTAAAAGCGGCCGCATCTCCCACCCCCCCTGAGCCAGCTGCTTCTGCAGCCAGCTGGGCACGTGGGAGCCGGGCTGGAGGGCAGAGGTTTGGGTCTGGTAGCACAACATGAGCTTGAAATGGGGAATGAGAAAGTTTTGAACAGTGCGTGTTTGGACCTGCTGCTGTCGCTGCCCCCCCAGACCCCTCAGCTGGAGACGCAATGCTTGGCAATTCACCCATTTTGTCTGGAAACTCCCTTCAAAGGGCTGATGGGGGCAAGAAAATCTAATTCAACAGCAGCATGTTTTTCTCAGGCAGAAATGAACGGTTCCCTTCCCCTGCTCCATCCGTGGAGTAAGGAGAGGGTCCCAGCTCCTGTCCTACAGAAGCCCGCTGGACCCCTTGGGAGGAGGCATCTCCCACCACCTCCCCTACGCACAGACGTACACGAGAACCTCTCCGTCTGACCAACACATCAACTCCTCCTGCACTGGCTGTGTCCCCTCCAGAGTGCCTCTGGTCTGTACCTTCCGACATGGCTTCCTCCCCACCATTAGTATATTAACCGGCATCTTCAATACCACCTCTAACTACTGTTGGGAACAGAATTCAGATTTCTAATTTCCACGAGCCCTGGTGATACTCAGTACCCATAGGAACACCCAACCCTGCCTACGTCTCCAGCAGCCACTCCACGGCGTGCGTTTGGATTTATCCTGTAGATAAGCAAAAAACCCAAATCCACTTGCTCCAGAGGCCAGTCGCGGTCTGCCCGGCTGCAAGGCACCGGAGGAGCTGCCGACTCAACGGCCCCGTAAGCCTGCCTGGCACAAGAGGACCTCCAAACCCCCTGAGATGCCCCTCAGAGAAACCTGCCCCTCAAAGAAGCAGCTCAAGCACAGGGAGTTTTGCCAAAGAAAGCATTTCCTTAGTGGATCCACTGGATTATTACTGTAACTCCAGAGACGGGATCTGACACGCTACTGGCAAATGCTACCTAAATGTTGCAAGCAAGTACTGAGTGTCATCCTTTCGAACCAGTTTTAGTATCTTCCCGTCCAGAAATAACCTAACACAGCAATTAAGTGTTTCTGAACATGAGAAAGACCCTCGGAACTCAACGGCAAACGGCGATAAGAGGAACCTAGCATTGCTTTACAAGGTTAGGAGCTTGGCCCTGCATGATTGCTCAGGGTTGTGAGTTGCGAAGATAGGAAGCACTTGATGCAGGGTGGTGGTGGTTTGGCAGGTTGGAAAATGACAATTTTTGTCCCCGGTGAGCAGCAGAAGGATTAAATGTTTGCAAGAGAGACCCAATGTGTGTTGGGGGAGCAGCAGCATGACCGCATGCCAGGAAATGTGCTCTACGGGATAAATTAACACTGATCAAGATGCTCCTAAAGTGTCCTCACGATACTGTGCTCTCTCCATTTCCCACACCTGTGATCTATGCAGTAGGGATGAAATGCTAAATTCATTTTCATTTGGAGATAAAAATTTTCATTTACAGTTCCCAAATGTGGAAAAGCTGGTGGATGCATCTCTTCAGAAAAACATAGTGCTGGGGGACACGAGGGAGAATAAATCTGAAGTTCACATAGTGAAAATGGACATTTTTGTCTGGCTCTTGGAATGATTGCTAACAGCAAACCAATTCTTACAGCTTTATATCCAGATCAGCTCTGCGCAAGTTCATTTACAATGAATCCACTCCCCTCTCGCTCCATTTTGTGCAACATCACCACTTATTTACGGGAGAAGGATCCACACCTCTAAGGAAAGTAACTGAAAGAACATCACCTGAAATCAAGAAGATTGGGAGTATTTCTTTCTGGCCAAAACTTTTTAGTCCGGGCACAAGCTATCCACTTGCTACCACCGATAAATCTTTTCTGCAAGTAGAGGTTAAATAATCCAGCTCTTCTAAAAGGGAGCCCAAACTCTGCAACATGAGCCTGAAATGCATGCCTATGTTCATGGAAAACACACATGCATGAGAAACATTGAGAACCTGTTCTGCAAGAGCAGCAGCTTACAGTTTAACTGCTTTAGGAAAGACTTCTCTAAGCCTATATTAAGTCCCCAAAACAACCCATTTCGTTAACAATTGCTGCAAATCACATGGATCTGCTGCACATTATTCCTTTAATCTCTATGGAAACTGATTTTATTCTACCAAATTCAGGTGACTAAGTATCTTCAAAAATCTGAGTCAAAAATGCAACCTTGCAGGATTTTGCTAAGTGGCTTAGGTGCTTAAATTCCCATTGAAATTTAGGCAACTAGCTGCTTTTTCCAAAGCCCATGAAAACATCTATCAGCATCACTACAGACAAAAATACCTTTGAGGAATCTGGTGCTTTGCCGTGCTGCTCTCAAGTAACAGAGAAGCAAAATGCTTTCCTTCTTGTTCTGTTCTGATATGTTCTAAATTATTTATGAGACCTACATTTATAATTGTTTACAATCACTGATTTTCCTGTCTTTTAAAGTTTTTTTAATACACAGGAAGAGCTGATAGTGGCAATTCGTTAACTCTTAAAGCTGAAAGCACATCCTTTTCATTTTAATGAAGGCTTTAGGGCAAATAATATATGTTTCAGTTTAGTCTTGATGAAAATAAATCCATCTACAGCTCACCAAAATTCTCATAGGAGACCCCAGCACTAACTTTAGTAGCTATCTACACAAACTGCACCCTAGTTTAAAATTATTTCTGTTCCTGTACGACGGCACTCCTGTGATGTTTGGCTGCAGGCACAGTGTTCTGGGAAACGCAGATGCTTTCGCCCATCGGCACCTTTTTCACTTCTCTTCCTTACCCCAAAAAATGGAGCAATTTCAGCAAGAAAGTACTCTATCGCAACACACATTTTGGAGCAACTCTGCAATGATAAGAAGCTATCCGTGCTCAAAAGCTCTGTTCCCTACTTAGAGCATTCCCTGTGCTAGCTGGTGAATTTGTGCCTACTGAGCTCTCTCTTCAGCAGACAGGACACTGTACACTTTGTTTTTATGTTGGTCATGGCTGGGATTTTGTGGGCTAACATTAATGCTGGTAAATATCAGTTCCAATAAAGGAACACAGAGGGAAAATACCTACATTTCCAACAATTACGGTACTCTTAGAATAATCTTAATGAACAAAGTGTGAAGATTCACATTCATGAGTGCTTTAAAAATGCAAAAAATCCAAGAACACTTGCACATTAGAATTTGGCACAGTGTGAGCCTAAAGCGTGCATAAAGTTTATGGTAGAGTTGTCTGACTTTAAACACCTATTTTGAACAAACATCTATTAAAAATCATAAATTCGAGTATAAAAACTAGGCTGTAAGTTGTTATGCTGTAAATGCAATACTTTCAAAAAAAAAATGCCACATGGAAAACATTTCCAGAAGTTTCAAGTTTGCAATTAATATTAAAAAAAAAGAGAAATAGCAAACTAGTTGTACACTGACATTTCCTACGGTGGAATGTCTTGCAGGCCATATGTGACTTGATATGGCACCTTAAAAAAAAAAAGAAATCACTGTTTTACTACAAATTTTATGAAGCAATCCATTTATGGTTTCTATGTTTCAAATCTGCTCATGTACTTTGCTCAGAAGGCGTTTGAGCTGGCAATTATATTTCATAAGGAAAGAAGTAAAGGCACTCATGTTTCCAAATGTAAAACTCAACCTACTCAGAGTCTTTGCATTTCTGAAGGGAAACTACGCCATCATATTCGTTACCCAAATCTAGTTTCACCTCCTTTCCAGAGCTCAGCTGTGCTTCTTGCGAACTACTTGACTTTTCAAAGCAAAGGAATTTAAAGTAGCACTGTACAGTTCCCATCACTTGAAAAAAGCAGAAGTATTACATGAAAACTTTGCTCAGCAGAACTGTTTTATGCACAAAAGCCATGAGGTATGGCCACTAGAGTCACAAGAGGGAGGAAAAAGGATCATAACAACTTAGAAAGTTAATCTAAGTTCATATATATGAGCATCTCAACACTTCTGACGAATCTTTGAAGTTAGCTATACAAGATAAATAAATCTGATGTTTTACCCAATGCTCTCTCTAGAAGAGAGTCCAATGCTGCCTACTGGGTCTTTTTCTAAATAGCCAACATTACATTAAAAAAAAAAAAAAAATTACTGATTTCTTCCTCAAAAGGTTTTCACATGCAGAGTCTGCAGTCTGAAAGTGCAGAAAAGTGTACAATCATTTAGCTTTCCAATCTGGAACAGACAGATAAAGCGAAAAAACCAACATGCGAATTCACAGCAAGGTATCAGGAAAAGGGAAGAAAAGAGAAAACTAACTTTAGTAGCGTACTGGTCCATGATTTTGTCAATGAAGAGTGTTAAAATATGACTGATAGTATTTTTTTAAACTATTCTGCAATCACCAATGGAAAGAAAATCTGAATTAACTTCTACCATCCAATGGAACATTAAAAATAAACCTATCCAGTTAGTTTTGAATGTATGCAACAGAAATAAAGGTCACCCTCCTCAAAGAAATATGAAAAGTCCAAACCAACAGACAAAAGTTGAAGCAGTGACAACTTGCATCCTACCGGGTAAGTTTAAGCATCTCTTTAGGCACTTCACTGGTTCATTAAATGCAATACAAAATAAAGCTATAAATATCAACATTTTGTGCTCTTAAAAATCAGTCAAAAGCAACAGAAAACAGCACAAAAGTGTGACATTTTTGGCAGCTTATTTCTTCCCTTCCCCAATGTTACCGGTTGTCCAAGAATGCTTTGTTTTGGGGATGCTTTGGCATCTCAGTATCAGGTTGTCTTAAGCCATAAAAGCTAAAACAAAACTGCTAGGCCTTAGACAATAAAGAAATTTGGTTTTAAAATTTCTTTATGGCTATATAAGAAGGACACTTTAGCAGTGGCATGATAGGGAAAAAAGCTTGCTTTCTTTTTAAATATTGCACTTTTCTTTTGTTCACTCACACTAATGCATAGAAACTTTTAAGCTTTGAATATTAAAATTTCATGCTATGAAAAAGTTATGGGAAATAAATTTCTATACATCCAATATGAAAGAACAGATATGCTAGCCTTCCTTTACTTTCCTTAGTTAAAACATTGAGAAAGAAGAGAGTGCAAAAAACCCCACAACCCTATTTTTGGTCAGCCTGTGTATTAACTTTATAGGTGCCAACTAAACAAATTGCAACATGTGATGAGCATGGATATCGTAAGGACAACTGAGGGTGACGGTCAGTAAAACGAGATTATGCATGGCCGAAACACAGTAAGTGTGGCTGAAATGGCAAATCGTGAGGCCTCTTCTCTTGGGAAGGGGCACGACAAAGCAGATGAATTTCGCACTTCAGTAGCATGCTGTAGGATTTATCATGATTAATTTCACATTAAAGTGTGCTCAATGTTTGCACCCACATCTCGCATCACCTTCAATTGCTGCAGTAAGACAGTGACTGGCAACCAGTCTCCAGGAGACACAGAAGAATCCAGTGGGCAATTCAAGGCAACGCAGCCTGCGCGTCTCTGTCACAAGTCACGACATGGTGGTACGTTCTCAGGACAGGCAGAACTGATCTTCTGCTGGACTCCACTTATCTGAAAAATGATTGCTTGGAAAAAGAAGTCTCTAAGCACTTCACTCTGGTGCTTAAAGAACAAAGCGCTAAGATTGGATATAATAAAAACAGTTTCAGGATCCTGACCACTGCGCAGAAATCCAGCCAGAAACAATGCAGAGTAGTGCTCCTCAGTGTTACTTTTGTTATCATTAGTAATGTTAAGCATCAAGAAAACAAAACACGTCATTGCACATTACAGCCGTCAAGAAGCACGGCTAAACTTTGACACTAGAGAATTGAATAACCTGATGCTACATCACAAACAGCTTCTGGTGTGTATCTATTTCGAAAGGTCTTTACATACTCAGTAAAAACTCCTTTACTCCTGCTCAGCGAATGCTTCAGGTTAGGTGACGAGTTATGGCACGAAGGGCATACAGAAGTTCGGCTTGCATTCGAGCTTCCATTAGAAGTAGATTGACATGAACCTGTTAAAAATTAAATCAGCCATTTAGTCCACCTCTGAATGCAATATCGTTTATTAATTTAGGCTAAAATGTCTAACCTTTGGTAAAGTATCGCTGCAAGAAGCTACATCCTTTCTCCCCGTACCCTGCTGCAGGACTCCAGTTCCTCGTGAGACAGCTGTGTAGTGTATGCCAATACGAGACAACATCCTAGGTCTGCAAGGAACTAGCCTCAACTGCTGCTTTATGCAATCTTCCATCTGAGAAGTCCCAATAAAACCATTTTTGTATTCTAATGGTATTAGTTCTTTATGAATTACATTTTCTTTTCTTTACTTCCACCTGTAATCGCTATATAGGAGCACAGAATAAGGAACAGTTTACATGCCAGACTGGCTAGCAGGCACACAAGCACTGAGTCCTTGGCAGGAAGCATTTAACTTGGATATCTGAAGACATGTTGACATTTTTACTGATGAAAAACACCATGAAGGTTTTATCTATTTATATATATATGAGTTAGGGTCTTTTTTATCCTCAACTCTCAAGTATTGGCATAGTTGACCACTTCCTCATTCCCAAGTTTATCTAATTTTCTTTTACAGTTGTCAATTCAATTTGGAGTAGTCAGTCAAAATAATAATAAAAAAAGAATGAGTATCTCCAGTACACCAAGAAGCATTTTTTCCAAATTGATACCTAACACTCAATGAATTAGTCTCATTGGTTTTTCTCTGGTTAATAACAGTTCGTTTGACAGATGCTGCCGTTTTTAGGTGTCGCCATATTTTCGTTTTTAAACATCATGGGGGTCTCTGTGAAGCCAGTTTGGCTTTAAAATACATACCTTCTCCGAGTGCTTGAACTGACGCCAGTAACTATCGTACATGCGCTTGGTAGTTCTCTCTGGGTAGCAGGTCACTGTCTTTATGTAAACCTTCAGGCTGCGTTCAAGTAACTGATTAACTTCTCCATAATCATAGTCATCATACCTAAATAACACAGGCAATCACTCTGTTGGAGGTAAGTTTTTAAAAGCATGGGCTTCTGCAGCATTATGTTCTTAAGTTTGGGAATTGGAGCATTTATTATACACGCTAGAAAACGACCTGCTAACAGAGGACCTGAAAGGCTTAGTACTGGGATGTTGCCTTTTCTGAACAAAAGGTACCGTCTAGCTTCAGAGAAGACATTTCCGTAATAATTTCCATACTGATTCATAATCATTTTCTCCACTGGAAGCAGAAGTTATACTGATAGGCCAGCAAAACCACTCTTACCTCCAGACTGAGGCACCATCTCCACTTTAACACCCGGAATCTAAAACCATGCTTTTCACGTGGTTCATTTTTCATTCTGTTTACACAGTTTAAAATGCACTCCTAAGCCAGGGGATTTTCATCCATACCTGATTCCATACATACAGTGGACATAGTTAAATAAAGCTCTTCTTAGCGTAGTTGTATCAACATCTTCATGTGTTGCCATAGTGTTATATGTGAGGTTATATACCATCCGAAACTTCTCATCAAGGAGATGCCCAATATCAGAATAAAGCCTGTTTACAAGGGAAAAGCCATGATTTTCCCAAGTATAGTCCTGCAGGAAGAGAAGGAAATATATAAATGTACAAATAAACTGAAGCCCCTATCTGATTCTCTCTGTAGCTCCATAGTTTTTGTTGGCTGCTAGTTTTAACTTTATTCTCTTCAATAAATTTGCATTTCAAATCCTTCAGCTGTATCACCTGTTCCGTTCCCCTAGGGTTCCTGGCCATGAATATCATGTCGCAACACCCCACCTCTAGCTGGACATCATTAGCCTACAGGAGAAAAAACCCCAAGCTTCTCTTGGAAGCGTTGAGGCAATTTGCTGTGCCACTCTGATTGATGTCATTCTATGTGGGATGGGCCTTTAAGTTTAAAAACTTGTTCCTCTTGGAGGCCTTGATGCTTAGCTCTGAGCAGAGATGGAGTATTTACTCCCACCCAGGATGTACACTCATTGGGTAAAGTACCATCCTTGAACAAAGTCATAAAATCCAAAGGCTGCTTTGGTCTTAGACAAGCACAGGATAAAAACTTGCCTGCTCTTTGCAGAGTGATGGCATGGCATCAGCAGCGGAGAACGACCCTGCTCCAGAGCAGCGTGCAACCATTCTCCATGCTGCAGTTATACAGAACATGTCGGTTTGCCCACATCCTTGGCAAGTGTTCCATCATTCAATCGCTGATGCCACCTTTACAGTCAAGGGCATCATTTCCACGTCCTTCCTCTGCCTGGCTGTTTTCAAAAGGTACTGCTGGGCAAGGGTCCTCACCCAGGTGCTTTAGAGTACGTCTAGTGGACTGGCCCCCTGATTAGGGTAGTGGGGAGGAGTACGTAGGATAATATTCAGCTGCCTAGCAGAGGTGTTCGATGACATCTGAAGTGCCCCACAGCATCACATTTGGCCTCCAGCTGCCAGTCCAAAAGATCATAAAGCCTGTGAGAAATATGCCGTACCTACCAGCCCTGTAAAGGTGTTCAGGACACTTGGGACACCACAAAAGCCTCAAAACCAGAAGCCTCAGGAGGGGTAAAGCACTGCTTACTAACAGCAATTAATCCATACCGGCAATGAAAAAGGGGGAAAAAATGTAAAGACATTCTGTTGTGTATGGAATATTTTTTCTATTACTAAATTTAAGCCCACAGAGATAAAGACAGTCTTGTTTTATCAGAATAAGGACTGGATTTATTGCAGGGTTTTGGGATGCCACTGCAATTTAAATAGCATTAATACCAGAGCATTTGGGAGGCTGTGGGAATGCACAACTAACTGCTTATGAGTAGAACACACTAATAAAGTTAAATGATCAAGGTGACTCCTTTGAATGTAGGCCAGAAGCTGTCCTGTTTATTTAAGTGCAGAGATGTTTTAGTTCCAATTTCAACTTCTGTAAAACTTTTTTTCCATGGGATCCTGCTGCTCCTAAGTAGTTAAGCAGAATGTTTGATTTACAGGCACCGACTCTGCCTTATTCTTTTTGGCAATATCTACCTACTTGAGGCTCACATAACGACCACAGAGTAAATTAACCAGATCAGCAGAGACTGCTATATAGCTAAATACATTTCCTGAAAGTGATCATGGATTCTTTATTTTACAGTCTTAGATACATCTTCTGACCGTGAAGTTTTCCTGCACCAACTGTTTTTTTAACTGAAGTTTCTGATTTGGTTTAAGATTTCTTCTATCGCTTACAATTTATTACTAGTCTGCTGATTCATCTACTGTGTAAGGTGGAACAGAACCATCTAGAATGTCCCTCCTGTTATATGCATCATGAAGAAGTTCATGAGTCTGGTCATGGAAAAAACCACCAATATGTAAGACAATGTACAGATAAAATGTACATGGAACAGCACTAAAGCTATATTCAAGTATAGCCAAAACCTTCAGTAATCATATTTAAGAACTTTTCTTTTCCGACAGTGATTTGGTGCATATATGAGAACGATACTCACCAAATTGTTCTCACACACATATATACATCTATTTATTGATAGCCACTGGACAGAGAATACTTGATAAAATAACAGAAATAAGAGTTCTTCCAGTGGATTTTTTTCTACAACATCTGGTGGGACAGAAAAGAAATTCTTTCTTTTCTACCTTTCACTTTTATTCCAGATTAGCCATATATGCTTTACAGTTTCCAAACATTAATTCTGGTAATAATTGGAATAAGACTAAAGCTAAGTATTCCCTTGTCTGAGATTTACAAATAGTAAAAGACTCATCTTGGGTAGATTTATGAAAGCTTGCAAGCTATTTAATGGGCCAGGACAAGAAAAGGAACGTGCGATAAACATGCCCCACTTCAATCGCTTTACGCTATTTGCTCTGTGATGAGATATACAAACGTTCTTTGACTGAATGTACTTAAAGAGAGGGTACCTGAGCTCTGAATGTTGGCAGATGGTCTTCTCCTCGCCTTGCAAAGTCTTTGTACCCAAACCCAGGATCTTCAATATAGCGGGAGACATCCGTAGAAACTATTTCATCATCAAATGCTGTGAATAAAACAGCAAAACGCTTTGCTTTAGGCAAGCACATGAGTTAGCGCCGACTTCCAACTACCGCTCTACTACAGGACCAGAGAACAATTTTAGAAGCTGTGCAAAGGAAGAGAGGGGTACAAAGGAAAGAAACATTTCAATCCCAGGCTGCTTATATGGGATCCACCCCCTTCACTGAGCCAACTAAATGTCAGCCTACACCATGTAATTCTACAAAATGGGAAGAGATGGGCTAAACTTCTCTCTGGAGGTGTGCTTTTATCTCTCTTGACTTCTGAGGGAGGCTAGGTATCTTAAATCAGGAGGATGAATCCCGTTAGCAAAGTCATTGTGCTAGGATAAGAAACAGAAAAATGTCCCCTTGACAACAGGATTGCTATGCTGAGCAGGTATGGTGTCAGGAATCACACCAGCTCTGTTCTATAACCCAGAGTACGAGCAACCAGAAAGCCATGCAACACTCCACTTGTAAATATCAGTTGAAGATTATATGAAAGCAAAGAGCGCTACAGTACATCAGGCTAAAATTCTGCCAGAAGCTCTAGTAACTAAGCATCTTCGAAGAGCCCCAAAATGTGTCACTAAGCAAGCGCAGGTTCTCTATCAGGAATCAATCTTTCCCTCCCGAATAAACAGGTGGCTTGATTGTGTAACTACCTCTGCAGAAGTTGACTACTGCATAGCTGACTGCGTTTGACCCTGATGTTAAAATCCTGGCTTGCTTCCACATGCATTGACAGAACAGTTGCCATATGTCCACTGTTAGCACCTTGAAAAGTCAGTTAATCTAAGAATTGCAGAAGTGCTTTATCTCCTCTTTGCCTCATTAAACAATCAAAACATAACTGCGTAGGAAGAAGCTCGCACAGCATCTGCTACAGCAAATCCTCAGCAAGAATAAAAAACCTGCATGCACTCCTCTCCCCTGACAAGGGCTGAGTTTCATGAAAGGGTAAATGCATACAGACTCCTCAGCTCAAACCAGCAAACAGCAAAGAGGGAGGAAAATCAACAAAACTATCAGCAACCACATCAAAACCCCCCTCTGTCCCAAACAACACCTCTTCCTTACACGCCTGAAATTGCAGAGACTCATGGAAGTCCTGATTTCATAATGAAACTGCAATGAGTGTCAGTTTATCTGTGCTGTTGATACTGCCTGACCAAAAAAAAACAGAGCAAGCATGGACAATGTCTGTTTCTTAAAATGCAGCCATGATGTTGCTGGATTTAGTTCTTTCAGAGATTTTGCACATTCCTAGAGACCCACAAATCCATCTCTCTGCTCATCCACAATACATCCTTTCTCCCTTTTGGGCTCAGTCCACAAAAACTTAAGATATCTTCAAACACATTTGGTCTGAAGCTACCGAGATCTAAATTCACAAAGAACAGCGTCAGGAAAATGTGAAGCATTTTATGGGTCACTTCTTAAAAAGACACAAGCTACTGTTTTCAGGTAGCCTCTACTGAGAGGAAATGGCTGGCGATTCTGATTGTCTTAATAGTAGACTTTCCTTGAATGCTTTCTTTGGAAAATAACACCTTCCTGTCTATAGGCAACAGATTTCATTGGTTTGCTAGAGATGAAGGCCTCCAAAGCATACTGGAAGAATACGGGAAAAGACGTTTTCAGCTTAGAATTTTGAACATTATTTAAGAATAAAAAACCACTAAGCATCTCTATCACAACACAGGCAGTGGAACAGCACAGCAGTATGATCACTCAGATTTGTAAGTTAGAAATGTCCTTTCCAGGTAGGCAGTAAATGGTAAAGTAGTTGAGTCTCACCCCAATCTGTTTCCTGAACTAAACGTCCTATCTGAAGCCTACTTATGAGTGTCACTGAAGTTCTAAGCACAGCAGAACCTAAACCTGTGAAATATTACTGATTAATTACATGAATTAATTAATTTGAAGACATAGAGCATATAAAGAAAGAGAAAGTTACACCCAACTTTCTAAAGAAGCCTACAGGCTTTTTTTTTTTAATATGCAAAAGCTAAATTTCAAGTAGCAAAAAGGATGATGTTATTTGCCAATCAATAAATCCTAAGCAGATGAAGCAAGTGACAGGACCATCCTTACCAACACTCCTACGAGACCAAGAGCCAGAATAAAGAAATGGACAGAAAATGCTGTAGTCACTGAACGGGCCTCAAGTGTTTAGTTCTTACAAAGCACAAACAAAAAGGCACTGGAAAAGCACAAATACCTCCACTAATTACTAGCAGACTCTCCTTCTTCTCCTTTTCAAAGCGAGTTGCCATTTCTTCCTGAGAGGCTTCTTCATCCTCTTTATCTTCTTGTAGCCTCTTCATCCTTTCCATTAAGGCCTCCAGCTCACTTAAAGAATCTGCAATCTGCAAAAACACCATGACATTCTGCAAAATTAGAAGATAGACAACGTGTGTCATCTTCAGATTTCATGCTCGACAACAAACGTTCTCAAAAACAAGACAGCAACAGCAAACATGAAAACTCATGCCAGAATGCATTTTGTCACATACGGCGTAGGCAAACAGCTTTCAGACAGTTAGAAGGAGGGAGCTGGGAAGCGTTACTCTAACCGACTGCAGTATCTACTGCAGCAGGACTAACAGTGGAAGAGGTGGTGTTTGAATGTGGAAACCGTAGTCGCTTATAATATATGTTATGAACAGCCATCTGTGTGCCCTACATATATCAGAAAACAACTTTTAATATTAAGGTAACTTTTTTCAGTCTATAAGTAACGCAAAGTCTGTTTCCGAAGAGACAAGAGTGCAACATGGCAATGCAGGAACACAACCTGAGACAGCAAATCAGTGTTTTTCTTTTCCTTACACCTGATGGTTGCTTTTGTGAGGAAAACAGGCCTCTCTACTAGAAATACATCGAAGTTTGGGGTTCTGTGATCTGTACTTATCTTTCAGATTTTTTCATAAAATAAATCGTTTGGTTTTTCTTTTCCATCTTTTCCTTTCGATTCTGTTCTTCTGCCCATAACTATAGTTGTTTCTAGTATGCTACTCGCTGCTTAACAAGCAGCACAGTCAGCAGCAGCCCCTTGCCCACTACAGAGGGGGAATAAGACACCCCGGTGATTTGAGCTAGCATGTCTTACAGCCCAGAAATTTAAGATACAGCAATTGAACTGACTGATCACATGTTCACATTGTACTGCTAATTTAAAAAAATATATCTAGTGACTCTGCTCATAATCCTGATCTTCCATCAAAGGCAGTGAGACTAATTCATCAATCGGCATTAATTCAACGACAGGTCTTTGAAGAATTATAGAGCTACTTTCCGAAAAAAATTTCCACACTTAAGTTAATTAACTACTCATCAAAGTTCTCTGTTGGTTGATTCAAGACTGGAACACCAGCATAAAGAATTAAGTAATTTCATTTCAGACATTTCCTCCCATCTACATGCAAATGTTTCAGAATTGACCTGTTTTGTGATTGTAGGCCTTGAAGTCAAAATTATTATTAATGAGACTTCTTTTTTTTTCCCCATTTCTTTTTTCATTCCATATGTTAGGAACATGGATGACGCAACACTCCAGTCAGCGACATGGTAGCTGAAGAAACTGGGCCTTCAAGCTTTCAGCTGAAAGCAAAGTTTTAGTCTTGCCCAATGTGACATTAACTATCAAATCACATTGCTCTGACTCCCATCCCCCCTTACAACGTGGCTTTCAATGGATTACACTGCAAACTGCTAGAGCTAACGTAAGAGTTGCCAGACTCAAGCATTCCAGTAAAGTAGACAAAAACTTTCAAACCAGCCTGAAATTTAAACAGGAAAGAATGGAAGAAAGTTTTCTAATGCAAAACAGAGGCAAGCAAAAGAATCTTCTTGCGACACTAACCCCAAAGTTGCTACTTGTGAGGGATGCATTTTCTATGTTGTTGTCATTGGCAAGATCACAGACACAGAAGTTGTTGACTGCTATAAGTCTGACCCCATTAGATGTATCCGGATCTCTCTCTGGATTAATGCCACTACCAAATACAAAACTTGCCAAGGCATGATAATGTGCCAACAGGACAACAGCATGCACCAGTTCAGGAAGAGACCAATTATTTTCCCCAGTCTTGACAAGTTTCTGAAACGAGAATAAAAGAAGTGTAAATATAGAATTTCTTTCAGTCCCCAGTTTTTCTATAAAACACTATGCATTTTGAAAAGGGATCCATTCCTTTCTTCCAATAATACCACATTCTTCTTGCACACAAACTCTCATTGGATAAAAAAAAAAGAGACATGTAACATATTACCTCTTTTCTTTTGGGGTTATTTTAGCCAATGCTATTCCTAAAAAGTAAATCTTGTTGGCTTTGTCACACAGAACAATTTATTGGCTTATTCAATGCTCTAGTACTTCCCTGAATTTTTTAACTGAAGGTAATGAAGCCTAGCCAGACACTTGCATAGTTCTTAGCAGCTCTTGCTATCGGACATTTACTGCTATTACAGGGCACGACTTAACAGGTACCTGAATGTGCTCTTTTGTGATCAGCCAGGGCCGGTGCGCAAGGAGTTTGTTTATTTCGTTCAGATTTTTCAGTCTTTGGGGAATGTATTCTAAACCATTCAACCACTCTGCAATCCCGCCAGTCTTCAAAAACTCATCAACGTGCATATTTATTAGGTAGGAACACTGATGTCTGGCCGCAGCCTGGAATAATTAAACACAGAAGGAAAAGGGCAGCACATTAGCACATAATCTGGTTACGCTGCAGGTGGAAGACAGGTTACTAACACAAAACAAAAATACAGTTTCATTCCAGAGGGCCATGTTTTATATTGCAATGCGTTTCTATACAATATGGAGGATTCTCCAGTAAAAGTACATTTGATTACTTTAGTCTGAATCGCAGAATGTAATTTAGGTTGGGAAGACGAGATCTGGTCCAACCCCTTGCTCACTGTAGGGCTGACTTAGATCAGGTCGCTTGGTGCCTTGTCCAGACAAGATCTCCATCCTTGGAGATCACACAACCTCTCTTGGCCCCTGCTGCAATGTCTCAACATCCTCATGGTAAAAACTGCTTTCCTAGTGTCCACCTCCAATTTGTTGTGACTGGAGTCCACTGCATCTCATCCGACTGCTGCGCACAGATGGTTAAATATCCAGAAATGAGGTTACACAGTTTTAACTGCTCTCTGTAAAACCTCACTCTCCTGGGTATGTGAGAAGTGTATCGCTGTGGGCAACAGAGAAACACGTACATTGCCAATTCTCCCTTCTCACTGAAAACCTTCTGGGTAGGCATGCTTTATTCTGATGAAAACCAACTACAAAAATTCACCCCCTGTCAAAATATCACACTAATGTCTCCTTTCTAAAGTTTTCCCTTTTTCTTCTTTTTTAAATACACAAGTCAAGATCAGAGGAGAAAATACATAGCCTGTTGGTACATACCATGATAGCAATGTAGTGCCTATAGGGCAAAGGAAGGGGCCCATCCATGCGCAGCATATAGAACTGGCTGCGGAGGAAAGACTCCAGGTACTGAGTATGGATACTCATGACCTGCGTGATGTTGTCCAGGCGACCAGATGTAGAGTATTCTTCCACAAGAAGATTAGTACGTTCATCCAAACCATTTGCTTGCATAACCTGAAAAATAAAATGGACAAACTTAACAGAGAAAGAGGTTTTCTCTAGCTTTAGCCCTGGAGAGAAACATATTGCGGTATGAGAAGTTTGCTTGTGTACAAACTTAAAGGCAATGCTGGAGATCCAGATGTATATTTGTAAATACACGTACTTGCATGTGTGCGAACATACACATACAGATGTTACTTGTATACCAAGAACTGAAGAACACTTTGCACTGTACCTTTGTTACTTTAATGTGTTTCTACAAAAAAACAAAAACATTTTGCTGTAATCTTTCCGAAATGGCTAAACCCGCAGATGCTTAAAGTCAAATCTGTGCAGAGAGCTGGAAGTAAGCAATAACTAAATGGAAAGTAAAGTTTTTATGGAAGCCAGCCTGTATAGACACACACCACCCGAGCATTCAGCCCTAAAACTGATTTCAAAATTAATGGAGAGGAACTGGGTTATGTAACCAAATTATAGAAACAGCCTGGCAATCTACCCCTTCTGCGCCGGTATAATTGAAGAGGAGATCAAATGCTAATTTGTCCATAACATTCAAGTATTATTTAGAATAGGAATTTAATGCTTTCTTTAAACAAAAGCTGTTCTTTAATTATTCCAACCAACCCAAACCTTGGGCACAAGATGAAATGAAACAGCAAAAGAGTAGCTCTTGCACTGCAAGCCCTGACACAGTATTAGTGCTATTACTCAGTGTTTATCACCAAGAACAGCCATTCTCAACATGTTCACCACTGACGTTACAAGCACAAGACCAGAATACCCAGTATTTATTCTGAAACTGCACAGTATTAAACCAGCCAGCTTACTATTTCACACACCGTGAAATGGGAAAACATTTTAGCAGGTTTACTGCACATGAAGACAGAAAGTGCCTACACCCAGGAAGACACAATTCTTTTGCTGAAATACTGTATTTAAAATACGTTCTCCTCTTTTATGATGGGCTGATGGACTGTGTCACAAATATTTTTCCATAAAATCCTATAAAGAAGTTACATACAAAGAAACACAAACAACATACTACATTTTCACTTCTCACCACTGCACTTCGCTGTTTTAATTTGTGGGCACAGAAAGAAAGGGAAGAATTGGCTATGTAGTTAGGCAGCTCCATCATTTTTACATGTGTAGCTCTTCACCATGACAGCGTTTCTGTGTTTTGTACCCCGAATGATGCCTCCTCAGTTTTCCTTAAGAATGTTTTTACCATCAGAAGTTTATTCACACATTAGAGACCATTTTATCTCACTTTTTATTACAGTTTATCATCGCTCCACTCCAAGGAGTCCCCCCTATTCTTCAGCAAGTGTATCTATCTCCCATGGATTTAAGAGCTCTTTCTCTCATTTACTAGTCTCTTGGGGAAATTGTACTTTTTGTGTCTCTGGTAAGGTTTCTGATGTTCTCCAGCTTGTCAGGAGTTTTCCTTGTAACAGTACAAGCTATGGAGAAGAAATTCTGTTGACAAAATTGAAATACAATTCTGTAGGATTGCACTGTTGCTACATTAGACATAGCAGTATGTGGCATTATTGCTTCTGAGATTTATCTCCACCCATATTACTATCCTATTTATACTGTATATGTACTTCCTCCTGAGTTATTACCATCCATGGATTCACAAACATATTTTTTATTCTGCTTGTAAAGCCTTGCAGCACTTTAACAGAAACCTTTACAATTAAGTTGTTATTGCTCTGTCCATATTCCTTCCATTACGACAATAAAGCAGGCTTTGACACGAGCAGTGTTATTATCAAGATTTGTTGAGACATTCAGTGTGTTACTAATCTCTAACTACATCCTTCCTATCCGCTGCATTACTTCATGCCAAGGAATGGGGGGAAAAGGTAGTCATTGGCTTACCAAACAACACTTAACATCTGGTCGTGATACCGAATAGCTGTTTGATCCATACAGGTGAAGGTTCCCTGCTTGTACTGGGTAACCGCTGGGGTTACTCCTTTCTGAGAGCTACTCAGTGGTTCCTTCTGCACCCCTGCTAGCACCTTTACCAAGTGTGTTGGCTGTGAAATAAATTAATTCACAATTCTCTCAAAATATGTTATTTTCACTATGTCTATTTTTCTACTTTTTACGCAATTACTGACTTTATGAGAAAAATTAAGTCATTATGAAGTTGGGCATCTCAGTTTCATCTTGTATTTCATGCGAAAGGAAATTCAATCTGCTCCCCTCTTCCCAAGTCTAAAAAAGCTTTTTTTGACCTTTCTTCCGTTTTGCTTCATTATGTTTGTTTTTTGATTCAAACCTTGCTGATGTATAAATGGAGAGACTCAAGAGAACATCAGCTATCTTGTCTTTCAAAGTGCCTTTTTGGCCCTTCTACCATGTGAATTGTCTGCCTTTAGCAACTACTTAAACCAAAAAGAAGGCCCTGGTTTTATAGCTGGCCATCCCAAATATTTAATTGATCAATAAATAATACTCTGTGAAGACTGAGATCACAGAACACCACCACAGCAAAGTTTCTACTTACTGCAGCAAGCTGCAAATCAAGCCTTAAGTTGAACATTAAATCATGGGCAGGAATCTTGAGTTTGAAGTCAAACCGTACCTTTCAACCATAAATTCTCCCAAGACCCATGGTTACAGTCTAAGGAGTTCGTCATACTTTCAGGTTCTCTCAAACTGAAGGTCAGATGGTGCTCTGAGAGCTATATAATCATACTGCTGCAATACTGGATAGGCCCCCCCTTAGGCCTGGAATTAAGAGAAGTGATCATCCCCCACAAGAAGAGCAGAGCCGGCACACACGTCTGTCTCTGGGAGTGCTGGCGATGGGAAAGATGTCAAACGGCACCACTTGTGTGAAAGGGCAGGGTCGTTCTTACCCACTGGAGCCTGCTCCAGGGAAACCATCGCTTTTGCTCGCAGAGGAGCTCATCTGGGTACCACTGGGCAAGCAGGATCGTAAACCCATCCTTTAGTGTTTCCATTTTAAAAGCTACCACCCGCCTGGCCCAGCTAACCACAAACTTACTTCGTTCTCTGGTATAAAGGCACTTGGTCCTCTTGTCAATGGTGGGGAGACTTGTACTCTTTTTTCCTGCAAAACAGACACATAATTCTGTCAGTGTCAGGAATATCATATTAACTTGCTTTATCTCACAAGATAAGATCTTCAAGGCCCGGAGTAGGTTCTTTTCCCAAGGCCACCTGGGTGTTTTGCAGCCCACTGAGGAGGTGAAGCCATCACACCACGTTGGTTAGATCAGCTTTGCATCCTCTGTACTTTGCACGAATGAACAGCACCAATTTTGGCAAGGGATAAGAGAAAAAAAACCAAAATCTGATCCTGATTGGTTTGTAGCTTTAAGATACATAGACAACAGCAATACAACATCTGGCATGATGCTAAAATTAGCCATTCAGTGGATTGACTGGAAGTTCAGAAAGCAGAGGGGGAAAAAAGCCATCCTTGGGAAATTATAAGCAAGATGCCATTTTCTTCAGTATCAGCACCTAATGAGATCCTCAGTGTTAAGAAGAGTGTAAGCACTTTGTGTGCCAAATATTGCCGTGAAAAGCACAGTCCCTGCAAACCAGCAAGACCCAGTTGAAGACTTACTCTAGAAACCCAATGAAATGTCTGCCTTTCTCAGCTGCCGAGTCTGGAGGAGACCACCACATGCAGTACAAGCCTTGATACACAAACCCCAGCTAGAAGTCATGAAACGCCCTTTGAGGATGATATATTTAGTACAGAACAGGCTGATAGAGTAACAATAGCCAGAGGACTTCTTTGATTTATTAGGGATAAGAAACTGAACTATGATAAACTGTGGAGACTCTCATGGTGTGGCCACGGATGGCCGAGGGGTGAAGACGACCTTGGGGAGGTTGCCTGCTCCTCTGGCTCACCAGGAGAAGGATCAGCACTGCCCACATCATTCCTGACCAACGTTGGTCCAACCTCCTCTTAAAGACCCTCCCAGAGGTTCCTCCGTCTCTCGAGGTCATTCAGTTCCTCGGATCTTTAGACAGTTTTTCTAATGTCTAACCTGAATTTCCCTTGCAGTAATTGAAAGCCTTTGCTTCTTTTCTTTCCTTTTCCTCTTCATGGTTATATTCCACCTGTCTGGAAACTGTGGCTGCACACCTTCTCAAGTCCCTAATTGCACCGCAGTGCTGGTGACTCTCAGGTTATCAACAGCCGTCTCGGATTTGTCTACTAAATATTTCGTGTCCCTAACGTAAAACTCCAAGGTCTTCCATTAAAAAATGACCCTTAAATACCTCTATCAGGGAGCCTTAAGCTTAACCGCCATGTGCGCGAACAGCAGCGCTGGTCCCAGAAGGAGCGTGCCACCGATTGCCACACAGGAAAACGAAGCCGCTGGAGCTGCATAACTATTGTCCCGATCCTTAAAAACATCCTGTCCTTTCTAAATTAGATTATGAAAAAACATGCAAATATCAGCAGTGATTATTCAGGAAAGATGTTCAAAAGCAAACTCTCGTAGGACAATTAGATTTGTGACTTTGGAATAATTAGCTACTAAAAGATGCAGAAATAAGCTGGATCTACCGTATGAAGCCCAGCAGCCAAGACAACTTACTGCAGACGCTGCCTGCTGTCACAGCCCCAAAATCCCGTAAAATACTTCTTATGAATCAAATGCACTTGGTCTAAAGTAAGAAGAAAGGGTGCAGAGAGACTGGGTATCTGCACAGGCAGCCCCTTCCTCGCACAGCTACACAAGGCACAGGAAGACGTCTTCTAGCTTTAAATACACAACCCTGCTAGCAGCCAGTCATTTCTGCCCACGCTAAAAAAAGAAGAGTACTATTAAGGTTGCATTTTACTTGTTTTGTGAAGGTTATCTGGATATTAGCGTTTAAAACCTTCATTTCATACTGAATAATCTGGAGGAAGCAGCTTGGGCGAGCAAGACAAACGTGGATAGCTGCAAACCGTCAGCTCTGGCTGGCCCAGGCCTAAACCAGAGCTGAACCATCGCCTTCGCCACCTTGCTCCCTGACCTATACCTTGCTTCCTTCAGGCTCTGCAAAGCTGGCCCTTGAGGCCAGGCCAGGGCAAAAAAAATGCATGTGCTTCTCCTAGCGGGATCTGGGCTCCGTTCCCGTGTTTCCCCATTCAACGTGATTGTTGCTCCTTTGACCCTGCAGATAAGCTACTGCTGAGAAGGAAAGGAGGAAACGGTACTTGGGTGGATGAACATGGGCAAGTGCCTCCGATTAACTCCTGCGAACGACGACAGGCAGGCAAGGAGATAGTCAGACAGAAAACCGAGGTGTGTTAAATAAACTACAAAAAGGACAAAGCCCAGCTCCTTTTGGGTGGTGGTAATGCCACAAAACACAAACCTGGAAAAAAGCACATAAACAACCAAAGCAAGAACAAAAACCCAACCCCCCAATCTTAATAATAATCATCATCATTCAAGTTGGTGAGTCTAATCACGGCACGCTTTCAGGGGACTGTTTTTTTTCTGTATCAGAAGTGTATACTCTTCCCTTCCATCAACACACAGGATTACTTTGCCTTCATGCCAAAGCTTTTAATTATTAAAACTGGTTAGAACAAGCTTGTCAGAAGAAAAGGAGCAAGTATCTTCTGGTTGCCTAAGTTCTCAGGATACTATTCACAAACACGGGAAGTTTACAAGCATTAAGAAAGATAACGTTGGCTTTGTCGAACTGTAGATAAGAACCCCTGCTTCTGGGCATGCTTTATCTAGAGCAGTGATTTAAAGTCTACCCAAGAACCCAAATATGAAAAACTATGTACGGGAATTATAATGCAACACTGCAGATATATGGTCCTTTACGGTGAAAGTTCTAGCAAAGCTTTGTATTTCCCAAGAAAGCGGGTTTGTTTTCCTGTCCAACTAGTCCTTGCAGGTTACATTAGCTATTGGTAAGTCAGTCAGCGTCCCTAAAATCTTACTTGAAATTGGATTCTTATGCTAAGTGACTGAAGCAAGAAACAGGTTGCTCAGCAACTAAGATACCATACGCACATATAGCAGCCATCTTGTGCTTCACGTTTCTCCAGAAATGCATTGCCAGAGTATGAGTAAGTTACCTCAAAAGCTTTGCAACCAATTCTACTTACATTAAAACCAGAGTCTTTTCTGGGGGTGCTTCTTTGGAAGGAGGAAGACGATGAAGAGCTTCAAAGACAAAGCTCTGAGCCCAAGCAGGCTACTGGGAGAGGAGCCACTGCAAGCCAGAGCCCAGGAGCAGGTTTTGCAGTAGCACGCTGCGGCGTCAGACAGCAGAACGAGACCTCTGCAGACCATGGGAGAGCTGCTGCAGCAATTCATGAAAGAACAGGCCTGAGCAAGCTTTTTCTGTGACTTGCTTTCTCTCCTTAAGCTGCACTTGGAACGGCGTCGGGAGCTAAATATCAGGAATTCTAACAGTGATGAAGTGGAATCATTTCCCGTTTGCACGCCTATAATTTGCAAGAAACACCTTCATCCTTGGGCGAGCTCTGCCCAAACCCTCCAGAGCCAGAAGCTGCCACTTGCTGTGTCTCGCAGGTTTATTTTTAGTTGTGGCAGTGACCATGCACCTTCCCTCCAGAGCCAAGAGGCCGTGGGCACTGGGACATGGCACCTGCATCTCAAATCGCTGCTGGGCTGCCGCGGCAAAGGAAGGGATGCCAGAGCCACTCGGCTGGCAACATGGCCATGAAGCCCAAGCAGGAGCAAGCATGAGCCCGGCCGATGCTGAGGCAGCGTGGTGGCTTTCCTCCATAAGCCTGAAAGAAATAATCCTTCTTCCTCTTCGCTATCGCATGAGTCACCGTGTCCTCAGGCTTTGAAGAGAGGACTATTTTTAGCAAGCTGTGAAAGGAGGCCGTTTTATTTGAGAATGGAGCCACTGGCTGGTGGGGCGAATGGAGCAGCTGGTTTGGGAAGTCCTTTTGAATACCCACGAATGCAGAAAGCACAGGTGAGAAGCAAGTGGTTGCACTGATGTGGGTCTACAGTGGCTTCTCGTGCATGAAAGTGAATTCATCCTGAGCTTGACATCAAGGTGACCATGCTGCAACTGGGGAAAAAAAAAAATCACTGGGAAGAAACATTTTGCACCTCAAGAGGGAATTTTGCGAGCCATGGCAACGTTGCCACTTGTGTCCCTGTGAACTCTTAGAGCAGTGCAAGGGACTGGGAAACACCCACGAAGGGCTCAAAGCCTCCACTCTGACAAAAACTGCCACCACTGTGAAGATGTCAGGATAATAAACAGCACTAGATCAAATATAAATCCTAAGGGCAGCCCAGAAGTAGCTTCTCCTGAGGAACAAACTCTTTTTTTCTAAACAAGCAGGAATTTTTTTAGGGGGGGAAGGTGATGAGTACGTATTTCTTTTTTATTACACCTTTTCTTATATTATAAAGTACAAGCAATTTTGCTACCATCTAGCATTTCTAAGGATCTCTGTTATTAAATTCAGTGGTCTATCTTTTTATAAAACACTTAATAATCTGAGGCAATAATCTGCAGTCAAGTCCATCATTGGGACAACCTACATGGACACGTCTCCATTTCTATGAGGTGCCTAAACTCCTTCTCCAGCAGAAAGTGAGAGGCAAGGTGCAGTGTCATTGAAAACAGGAGCTGACTGCCATTTAAGACTCCCTGGAGTCTCCTGCTTGGCATCCAACCACCACCTGGGAGGGAATGGGCTTCTCGCTGGTGTGTATACTGTCCAGCAGTCCCTATGGATGCCCTGGATACCCTTAAGCATCCTAAATGGTACCTAACACAGGTGTTGGGCACCGTGGCACTGGTCAGCAGCTGGAGCACGGTTTGGGTTAACCATCAAACCTAGTGACTGGTGAGCCAGGTTACCTGGGCTTTGCTGTCTGTACCGGGTGTTTGGATGCTGAGGGTGAGTGTGGAGAACTGGGTTTAGGATTCCCTGGGGCTGAACTGCCCCAAAGGAATCGATTCAACAACCCCATGCAGCGCTACAGGCTTGGGGAAGAGTGGCTGGAAAGCTGCCTGGCAGAAAAGGACCTGGGGGTGCTGGTTGACAGCCGGCTGAATATGAGCCAGCAGTGTGCCCAAG
>NW_009260613.1:491692-506606 GCF_000687185.1 Egretta garzetta
GAGCACAAGTCTGATGGGGAGCGGCTGAGGGAACTGGGGTTATTTAGTCTGGAGAAGAGGAGGCTGAGGGGAGACCTGATCGCCCTCTACAGCTGCCTGACAGGAGGGGGGAGTGAGGTGGGGGTCGGCCTCTTCTCCCTGGTAATGGACTAAAGGACGAGTGGGAATGGTCTGAAGTTGTGCCAGGGGAGGTTTAGGTTGGACATAAGGAAAAATTTCTTCATCAAAAGGGTTATCAGGCACTGGAATGGGCTGCCCAGGGAAGTGGTCAAGTCCCCATCCTGGAGGTATTAAACGGAAGGGCAGACAAGGTGCTCAGGGCCATGGTTTAGTGGTGGGATGGCAGTGTTAGGTTAATGGTTGGACTTGATGATCTTAAAGGTCTTTTCCAACCTAAACAATTCTATGGTTCTAGTCTATGATTTTGTCCCAGTCTCAGATTTATCTTACAGTTCTTCAAGATATGCCGGTTCAATCTCATGGACTTGATGCTAAGGAGCCCACTTTTGGTTTTCAGCCTGGCATACACAAATGCCTTGTATTTTAGTTCACATGGTACAGGCAGTATTCTTTGCTGCTGCTGGTTAAAACCCTGCCTACAAACTGGCTTCTCCTCCCCCCCGACTGCTTACTGAACACATTTCCACTCTTCATTCTTGGATCTCGGAGCAGGGTCCACCTCCATTTGCTCTGATTACAGCCAAATGCTCTGGATTTCATTAATGCCTAACACAATTTTACAATTATACTGGACCGTCTGCTCATTCCACCCTTGCTGAAGACAGAAGAAAGCATGACAAAAAAGAATGTGAACACTGATTGTATCTTAGCTTCTGCTGTTATCCAAACCCTTCCTGAAGATGTGAGAGGGATTTTGTTTATATCTACAGATGCCAAGTTGCATTTTAATTTATTCACCTAACTGTGTCAGAGGAAGAGCAGTTTAGAAATATGGCAGAAGTTTAGGGCGTTTTAGGTGGAAACCTTAATACTTTTCATAAACTTATAGAGGACTAATATATATTTAAAGCTAGACATAGTCTGGCTGATTAAAATAAAAAAAAAAAAATAGGCACAGTTTACTGGCCTTCACAAGGCAGTACTTCTGGGAGGTTCTGACTGACAAGAACAAAAAAGTATATTCATCAAAGCTGTAAGCTTTTGAAATGTATTGACAAAACATTTATTGATGCATCATTTTTTAAAGAAAAAAAATCTGTTTATGGCATCTAATGTAATACAATAGGGAGCTTTATAGATTCAGAATGTATCTGCAATTCATCTCAAATTAAGTTTGTGTTGCAACTTCAAAAAACTGGATACACATTAGAAGGGTAAGCTTTGGTGTCCTGTTTTTCAAAACCATTTCCATAGAAAAAGAAAAGCTGAAAGACAAAAGAGAAAATGTGAAGAGGAATAATTTGAATGATGCACAACGCTTTATTTGCTGACAGTGCAGAACTCCTCTTTAGAACTGACCCATTCCTGTAATTAACTCAGGACGTATCTCCAGAAGCAATAAAAGAGTTCTTCAGATCAAACAATATCCACATGTTAAGAGTTCACAAAGTAGAAGTCCTAGCCTACAGTCATTTGTTAAGGGTATTTCAAGTGATTTTGCAATGGTTTCTTCCTCTTAACAGACTGTACAACTCCAAAAATGCAAACTAAGCGATAAAGATGAAAATTAGCAGAAGAAGTCAAACAGTGGGAAATTTTTTCATGGAGCAGCATTTCAAAATACTTAAACCAGTCACTTTTAACATTAAGAATTTGGCATCTTTGAGCCTAACAGCTGATGAAGTGGTGCAAGGAGCTGGGAAGAGAGCCAGTGCAGTACAATTGATGGAGAGCTTTTCCTTTGGTAACAGGTTACAGCCCCTTTGGATTTCACACAATAAAAGGAAGCCTATCCCAAGTTCCCATCCCTTCACCAGCTATTAAGAACATAATCCACACTAATTAGAAACCAAAGGGCAGCAGTTTCTACCCAACGCAAGATGGATGGCCAGGCAGCAGAAGTCCAACAGTGGTTCCTCGATCTTTCAGATACCTGGTACGCTCAACCCAAGGGAGGAAAACTTGGAAGTGAACGTGCAGTTACTGAAAGAAAAGCCTAAGTCCTTTACTGCCTAAAGACTAGATCTACCTCCTCTTTTAGTCCTACTTGTGCCTCATCACTCTCCCTGTCCTAGAAATAATTTCAAAGTTATTTACAGCCATTAATCAAAACCAGCCTTGAACTACAACTGGGAGAAGGCAGGCAAGGACTGCAAGTCAAATGTCAGAGTAACGGGTATGCTGCAAAACACTTTTTTATTTAAGAAGTCGAACTGTGTTTCTTTTGCATTTTTGTCAGAATAGACCTGAATATATCAAGTGAAAGACACACCTGTAACTTAATCTTGATATAACTGCAGTACAGAATACGTCTAACTGAGAAACCAAGTCATGACTGGAAAAATGGAAAGATCTTCACAAGAAGATTTGCTCAACTGAAGATGGCAGCAGTCAAACCTAAACATTAACACATGAGAAGGATGAGAGACAGCCACTTCTACTTCCTTGTTGCTAGTGATTCACTTCCATCTAATTTAAGCCAAACTTCAAAATCTGAGTTCTTGTCCGTGCCCCAATTCTTACCAGATACCAAAGCTGCAACTCAGCTGACCAAACCCAGAGACCCCATCAGAGTCAGCCAGCTGGACCTGGGTTACAACTGAAAAAGAAAGGTGATGTCTAATCCAGGAAGAGATCAACTGTGCCATGGAAAGGCTTGGTCTTCCTCCATAGCCTAACAGGAATCCATGGTGAACCAGGTCAAAGATAATGTTCTGAAGCTAGGCAAGACACATACTACCAGCAGACAACAAATGGTCTGGTCTACTTCAGCCTTCAAAAAGAAAAAGCAGAAACAAAAAACCAGAGAGAAACAAAGCTTCCCTCTTATCAGTCCATGGAGAATCTCGCCTCCCTCCCTCGCCGTGCACCCAGTGCTAACACTGGAGTTTGTATGCTTCCCAAGAAATGCCCTCAGGACAGAAGATCTTGTGACTCAAAATCCTACAAGCATGGCAGAAGAGCATTTTCTATGCTTCAACAGCATCAGATATCAAGGGCAAAAGTTACAGTGGAAAACTTCAGCGGTTTAAGCTGGGACTTGTTTTATCTGCACCTTGGCCCACTTCCACCTTTCGATTTAGTCCAAGTCTGACATACTGAGACGGACCAATATTATCTAGTTTGGGGAACATAGCCTTCAGCACTAAATTGGCAAAACTGCATCGAGTTAATCTTCCTCATCATCAGCCAGGACAGCAAAGCCGCTTGCTAATGAAGAGCCTCTGAAGCAGCCTGGCGTACCCTTTAATCCACCGCCTCCCGTGCAGCGGGCTGCCTCGTCCTGCCCGAGCACAGCCCACCTCACCACGCCTGGTCTCGCTCTGCCAGCAGGGTCCCACGTGGTCGGGAGGCTGCATGCTCAGCGTGGGTAGGGGCAGCAGCTGCGCTCACGCATGTGGTCTCTGTCCTCCCGCGGAGAGACCGTATCGACTTCCCCATTCGATCCACGCAGCAAACCACTGCCAACAGGTAGAACAAACGTTTGATAGAAAGTACAGATAAAACAGCAGCTGCTTTGACAGGCCTGAGTTAATACCTAAATTAACTACTGATAGCACAGCCTCTTTACAATACAGTAATTGAATGGTTAAATACTTCAATTCATAAACGCACACACATTTGATTTATTGGGCATGTTGCCAATTGGAGAGGCATAACTGGTGGGTATTAAAAAAAAAAAAAAAAAAAAGAGAGAAAGAACCCTAGGGTTATGTAAATCTGTCACGTCTCTCTGGCAGAACTGCCTCCCAAGAATGCTCTACCAAATTTTTAATCAAAGTACTATCTGAAAATAAATGCCTTGTAAGCCAGCAAAATTGAATGGTATTCATCCATACTGTAAATGCATAATGGCATCCTTCTACTATGCAGAAAGTGGCTGGGGTTTTTTTTAAAGTATTTCAAAGATGCAAAATGTTCAAAATATTAGATTAATACAAGAGCAGCACACAGCAAAATACTCCAACAATGTATTTTAAAGAAAGCCTTTATTTGACTCCATTGCAATTTGTGCTGGAACATCCTCAAGTGCTGCAGTATTCCAGCAGAGATCATGCTCACCAAGGGTTTATAGGAAGGAAGATGCACTTAACTGCAGGTTACTATAAAAGCAGACTGGGAGAATTGTTTAACCAGGGACGGGCATCGCAGCTGCGTTCTCTCACCTCTCGTCTTTGGCACTGCCGCCACATTCATTATGACAAAGAGCACAGAGACACAATTCAGGCACATTGTGCCTTAAAACATTATGATTTAGATTTTTTGCCAAGGGTGAGACTTTTAAAGTTACTAGCAGAACTGCAGCTCTTCTAGAACTATTTAAAGCTAGCTTTAAAGAAATCCTGGCTAACAGTAAAGAAGTCCTTTGGTTAACAGTTCTTAGGTCATGCGGGTGTGTGGAGCTCAGCTGCACAACCTGCTTGAGAAACCAGACAAACGTTCATTCAGCCACTGCTGAATTTGCAGTAGGAATGATGATGCTAGACAGTTCAGACTGAATAGTATCATAAAGAGATCTGCTCACAGCAAATAGAGAGTCCTACCTTTGCACTTTAATGGAAAAAAATAACAATATCCTCCTCTGATTAGCATCTCGATCCCCCCGCAGTTGCAGGGGAGAAAGCTGGGCTCTGACGTCTACACCAGCTTGCTAAAATTGCTCCCTTTCCAGCTTCAATTACTTGCATGCCAGGCTATCAGAAGCAACAAGGCTGCACGGGTGTCCTGGCCACACAAGGGATTTTGCTGGCTGAGGCATTAGTCAAGCAATGTTCATGACTATTGTCAAGCACTGCATGTTTACTAACTAGCAAACACTGAAAAATCTTCCCCAGCCAAGTGCAGAAATCCACCAGAGAGTTTAGCTCAAGAAGGTAAGGGTTGAGGATCTCTCCAATGTGACAGGCTGTCCGACCTGTAGCTCTGAGATCTCAGACCATGCAGTCCTGCTTCCCAGGCACTCCCACTACATTTCACCAAATCATTTCACCACGCAGTGTCACTGCTTGGTTACAGCTCTTGCTTCTTGTGGCTGGTCTCTTAAAACGCAGGCGGCGATGCGCTCTGTCTGCTTCCCTGTCCAGCCAACCGGTGAGAACCGTCGAACCAGGATGTTTAAGTGGAAAGTCTGAATTTTAGCAGACAAGCAGCGTGCCCGCTGCACCAGAGCATCTCGTTAGCTGGAGCGTATCTCAGGTGCTTCTCTGCTGCATCTCAGGGAAAAGGTAAAATCGCAGAAGCCCCACGCTCCAGAAATAAACTCACCACGTGTCCCTGCCGACACTCCCTCTTGGTAAGTCTGTGTCCTTGTAGTGTTTTCAGCTCGATAAAAACTACTACTGGGCAAGTAAATAGTGTCCCAGAATACGCTGCTACAGAAACATGCTCCCAAGCACCTTTCACTTACCAGGTACTATATAAAACCAAATTCTATTCTGAGACATAGGAAAGTCAAGCAGATGGCAGAAGCATGGGTTTTCAAACTGCTTTTCCCACACATTTTATGTACAAAATGATCATAGCAGTTATTTTAAATCTGTGTGCAGGAACTATCTTAAGAGTCATGGAAGTAACTTGCCAAAAATTCAGAAAAACAAATCCTCTCACCCAGATAAAAAAGGGAAATTGCTCAGCCCCGTACCGGAGCCCCCCCAGCTAGCTTTCTGCCATCTTCTTCACATACGATTGTGAAACACAGTAGCCTGAGTCTTGGAAAGCTGCTCTGAACTGCTGAGCTTGCTGTCACAAGCATGTCAAGGTATTTTAATTGATTGCCTCCTGGCTGTCACAGTCCATGCATAGTGTGCTTTTACCACCTCCAGTGAAAGGATTAGGAACCAGCCAGCAGGTGACAAGCTCAAGCAGAGGCACTTAACCTTTTCCACAATGTGCAACCCAGCTGTGGAAATCCTCGCCATAAGATGCTGAGGACACCTGAAGTTGGCATGTGTTTAAAAGCAAATTGTTCGAGCTCACAGAAGAGAAATGCAAGAACAGTTATTAAAAATGGAAAAACCACCTCCAGCTCAGGAAGTTTTCAAGTTGCAAATACTTGGAGACTGGGAGACAGTGCCGAGGGAGTGTCAAAAGGAACTTGCTCGATTTTGTGTCCTCTTCCTTAGATACCTTCCCTTGGCCACTGTCAGAGAAAAGACACAGTTTCGATCTGACCCACTATACATGCTTTAATACTGTTACATATTTGCAGCAGATTGGGTCAAGACTACTATTTATTCTATAAATGCTATTAACAAAATGAAATATATTTTCTATTATAGATAAGAATTGGCATCAACCAAATAGACATTTCAATTAAATTGGACCATTGTAGAAAACAAGCATTGTGCTAATCCAGCCTAAAAGATGCAGCCCACGTTCTGGAGCTCCTTAGGGCCTGGGTGAGCACATTCCTACACTCTCTGTTCAACACAGGTGCTATCATATCATTTACTTCATAATCTTTAGTGCATTACACTTCAATTATTTACTAACACTGTTTTTAGGAAGCAAATGTTCTTATTTCCCCTTTTCTGAATGCACCTCATCAGAAGTTACATCAATTTAGGTCTGAAAAAGGTTAAGAAAGAAAACCCTGAAGAGTTAAAGCATGAAGACAATATAAGTATGTACCTTCCCTACTCTATTGATGGGCAGATGACGTTTGTTTAGACTGATGGTATCTACCTGGAAGAATATAAGCAGATGTTGGCTATGCTACCTCACCATGAAGAACTTTAGCTAAGCTGTTCACATTAAAATTCAAGCTGACATAAAAGCATTAAAACATGAGGCTGAAGTAAGGTTTCTAGTCTATAGCAAACACAACTTGTGGCCAACGTTCCTGAAAATTTTAAAAGTTAATCCATTGAAAAGCTTTTAAAAAAAGAGAAGCCCCCTTGGCACAACTTTCTCAGACGAATGCTCATTTACAATTGATGACCACCGAGCATCTTTGTTACGGTTCAGGTAAGGTAAGGAACACTGATGCTGCTCTCACAGCTCTTCCTGGAAAGGGACATCCAAAAGTAGCAATGTCCTGCTTTAACAGAAGCACCTTTTTTTGCCATCTTTCTTTGGTCGATGACTCAAACAGAAAGAACGTGCCAGACGAAAAATAAAATCTCCCTGACTAACATGCTTTACCTCTAGCCTAAAGGTACAATTTCCAAGAGCAAGTGCCTTGCTGTCTAAGCCAGGAGTTTAAGCCTTTTTTGATTAGTTGACTTGTAAGCATTTTTCAGAAGGAAGTGGTATCTACACCATGCATATGAGCTTACTGAAATAAGCTTTCTTACAGTCTCCTTGAAAGAAGTCCAGAGAAATCTTATGGGTGTGAGGACCACAGATGGAAAACCACGGGTGAGCCCTTTTGATTCTTCACCTGGTAGGAAATCCTAAAATAGTCATCAATTAGGGCAAATTGTTTCTCCAAGGAGTCTCGTTTGCAAAGGCTGGAGACTGTTTTACAATGAGCAAGGAGCTGACATGCTGGTTTATGTTTGATTAGTCTGGGAGAGGTTTGGGCAAGAGACCGATGGAGGAAAGGCTTCATCTCAGTAGCACATCTGAAAGCCACCGACTTGCTGGAACAACCATAACAATACTTGCAGCCAGACAGTTTCTTCCTCTTTCTTCTTCTTTTTTTTTTTTTAAAGAACATTTTGCATCTTAAGCTATGAAGTGAGTCATTACTGAGATACAATCTCCAAAACACATTGACTTAACGTGGCTGAGCTGGTGGCAGCAAAGACCTAAGGTACAGATATATTTTCCTGACAGAGCTTAAAAGAGATGCTGATTTTCAAAAATGAAGACTCGTAACTGTTATAGAAGATTTATGGCATGTAAATACAGAGATATGTCTGGAGACAGATCAGCTATTCCTGCCCTCTTCAGCCATCCAGGCCAGCAGATTGGCAGAACTTCAGATTTACCTCCAACCTCAGAGCTAGCAGGCACTACCGTCTCCTCAGATTACTGCCTCTGCTTTTACTAAGAGGACTTTTGGCTACATTTTAGTGACTTAATGACTGTACAAAAAATCACCAGCAAGTGCTACAGAAATAACAAACATACTTTACACCCTGCCTGAATAACATCTTCTCTAGCAATGGAAGAGCGATTAACATGTGTTGCCTAATGAGACCCTCCACTGCGTTCCAGTCTACTTGCCCTTTTTCTGAATGAAGTCACCAAACCCAGACTAAGACCTTCGCATCAGAGTAAGCCCAATGTGTCCTGAAAGACACATTCACGGCCTTTATTTGCACCCAGCTTAGCTCGGTATGGACAGAAGTTAGACCATGCAATGGGTATTCCAACTTTTCTGGGAAACAAGAACCTACGTGATAGACCTAGCTTCTCAAACAAGCTAAATTACTCATGTTGGATGGCTGGATGCTGCCTGTAAGTATTCATGAGGCACAGCTTAACCCAAAGGAGTGTCCCATACAAAACAGCAACAACGCTGGATAGTCAAACTGCTTTTGCTTGTACTGCAAGTTTCTGTTGGATAAATAGGTCAAGTAACTACAGCTTTATCTGAGACCTTTTCCATAAGTGACCTAAAGAGCAGGGGCACGGAGGGAGACCTTCCTTCCACCTCCATTCCCATTCTGCTTTTCTAAGCCACATGTGAAAGACGGCCCCAGCATACCCTCCCTCGGCACAGACTGTGCTCTTTCCATTTGCCTTCTGCTAAACAAGCACCAAGCTCCGTCTCCCCTGAAGAACTACAACACCGGTGGCAGGCTCCTTCAGCCTTTAATTATGCTGTATTTGACCTTTTCAACCAACACCCCTTTTCTTCTAAACACCTGTGAAGCACCAGCATTGACGTGAGACAGCACATTTTAAGTTCCTGGAATAAAAGTCACTTATCTCAAAGCAGGTTCTACTTGCATGATCCCGGATGTTACTGCCTCATCCAATCTTTCCCCAGTAACGCAAAACTTAAACTACTAATGTAATTGAACAGTTTGTTTGGGTTTTCTGGAAGGAACAGAAGATGAAAAAAAATTCTGGAGTCTCCTGAAGCATTAATACAGCATAAACTAGCTGGGAGTTCTACTGGTTCAACACTTCCATTGTATTTGTTGAAACGTGGAGACTGCAAAATATAAAAATATTAAATATGGTGGAGGAACAGCATTAAAAAGCCTACAAGGAAGAAGACAAAAAGCTGTATCTGGTTCTAGTTCAGATGCGTTAGAGCTTATCTTTTGTATTTCAGAGGAAGAAGCTAACCAGTCAAAATGAACTGCTGACCAGTGGACGTCATGCACCTGAAGCGTTGATTTAATGCGTTTCCTACCACTGGGGACTGTTAAGTTTCCATCGCAGGATGCTAGTGAAGAGTCCTGATTTAAGAGTTTTCCAGCAGTAGTGCTCTTGAGCAAAAACTGCTGCAACCAAGTTAGAGAGGACCTAAACCACGGGTGCTAGAACAGCTGCCACAGCACCCAACGGGGGTTTCAAGCAGCCTTTGGAGAAAACAGAACAAGCCAGCTCGCAACGGGCAGAGAAATGTGATGCTTCAACTTCAGATTTTCATTTATAGTGTGTTGGTATTGACTTACTACTACACAAGAACAGTGACAACTTGTGAGCTTTAACAGCATGCTTCTACCTCGTATACACTTCACACTACGTATAACGTATATGCCTAGCCGCTCTTAAGTCCAGCTTACTGAGTCAGTAGTATGGGTGCTTCCATGTAAACAGCTGCCGTAATTTTCTACCTCCAAGCTAGTTACTGCAGTAAGGCAATGAGTGCTCCGTGGAATAATCAAATCCTGATGCCGATTTCCAGGGAGGGTCAAGGTTCACTCTGCCCGCTGAACAGCCAGTGGGTATTTGCATGCAGGCAGCGCAGTTGATTTCAAGACACAAAGCATATTGTAGTAAAGCAACATTTCAAGTGTTCTTCCACGCTGGATGAGATCCAACTGGTGTCAGGTAGAATATTTAGACAGCGTGTAGGCGCTCCATTTCATTAGAGGTCTAATCAAATTTCTAAATGCTAGAACAAATTACTATTTCCACACCTCTAATCAGCAATGAGGGTGCTTTACTGAGAAGAATGTCAATCAACTCGGAGGGAGTATTTTTTATTTTTTCAGTTAATAGGGATAATTACATTAAAACAGATTTAGAACCATATGGCCAAAACCCCTCCAGATACATTTAGCCAATAATGTAACTATATTCCCTTCACCACATGCTAAAGCAGGAGATATTAAACATATTTACAAGCACATGCTATTAAATTAGGTTCAACGCTGTTAAGATACTGTCTTATTAAATAGTTTTTAACTGCACAATTCATAGAGAGAAGAGAACATATGCTGGCTTTCAGTTGTTTTCTTGGTATCAGCCAGAGCAAATCCAATGCAGTAATAAACAGCCCAGAGACAGATAAAAGATGATTTTGAGCAAGCAGCTCTGTACTGCTCTAAGAATGGCTTGCACCAAGACAGCGAGTACTTCCTCGCTGTCATCAACGTAACTCTGTTTTACTTAGGTTGTGTGGAATTGCTCAGAAGCACAAATTCTTAATTCCCAAGTAACCTACAAGTCACATTTAATCTTCATTTTTGTGTGAAAATGTTAAGTGTCATCCTTGCACCCGTTCCTCTCTTCTAAGGAAGAATTTAATTGATCCTTTAAAGTATCAGTTGACTCTAAAAGAATTTTCAGTTCTCTCTAGTTTCCTGTCAAAACTAATTTCAAATTGAATACGCTTTAAAACAGATACACAATTATGCATTTTGATTTCAAAGTGCAGCAATTGAGACATACTGGTTGTATTTACGAGTTTATTGGTCATTCTGAATAGATGAAAACCTGATTTTGAAGTTATCTTTTACTTTTCTCTGAAATGTCTTCTGCGCTTGAAGAGATAGAAGAGACCTAGGGCTCCACATAATTCTCAAGAATGTGATTCCTCCTGGCTTTCATACATGTTAACCTGCCATTTGTGTGCACTGGAAGTCCTACAGCACAACCCAAAGGGTGGTCTGCACACCAACCGCACAATACGGAGCAAGTCCATGAGGAACTTAATTCTTGTGTGATGCAGGCTTATCCCTTCGGTTCCAGCCTACTCACAACCCATGCCGCCAGGAATACTTCATATTCCTCTCCATTATTATTTTTTCCCAGCTGATCCCCTGAGGAAGGGGACTGCAGCTAACCTCACGCTGTTACCAAGTTCACTAGGTTGGGTGCTGAGCTCAGAATCCATTAGAAATCCATTGCCGGTCTAACAAAACAAGATGCTTATTTTGAGAGAAATACGAGAGTCATTAACAAGAAAAAAAAATAGGTGTTTAATCAGGAGGTTGTATATCTGTTTATTTATCTTACTCTAATTTGGGTATCCAGGGACGTTCAGTAAGATTTAAGACGCCTTTCTAGATTAAGAGCACCAACTTCCATCTCTTACCCTGAGCATGATTACTTATACCCTGTTCAGCCCCTCCCTAACTTAAGTCCCCGACTGTCACAAGCACTATGCCCTTGAAGAAAAAAGCCTGTGCTTCAGAACATCTTACTTTCAATTTAAATAAGATGCGAGAACAAAGATACCTGAATAAATCAGTGGTTGATATGGTCTATAACAAGAACAAAATAGTTTCTCAGCGTCCTAAACATGTAATATTAACTATCATCTACACTGGTATTTTGCCCCAACCGATAGTTACCCAATGTCTGATATGCAAGAAGCATCCTATAATAAAATTTTGAAACTAGTGGTTAAGAGAGACATTTAAAATTAATACCCCTTGATCATAGCCTCCCCTATTATCAGGAACACTAGTCTGCGCAGGGTGGCATACAGAGAACCCTGTAAAATTTCTTGAGCTATCCCCAATGCATTCAGAGGGCTGACTGATAGCTAAACTGTCAGAAAAAAACTGTTTGCAGAGAATATCTCTACCTCCCTGTAATAGAATTTCACAAGGTATTTGAGTCATCTGCATTATGCTCCCTATAGCTTCTACTTAAAGTGCCCAGACTACCAGGCTGGGTTGCAGAGACAACAATGGGAAGGACCTCTGCATACCAACAGGAACACCTGCAAAGAACAGAGAAATTAAACAGCATAAATTATTTCCACACAGGTTTTTCCAAAGCTGATGATGTGCAGTTTCTCATTAACTGAGGTCTCCCTCCTGACAATTCAAATTTCTTTTCTACTGGAAATGCCCCTTTTCCCCCCAGTCTATCCTGACCCACTTAGATAAAAGCCAATATTCAGCCTGCCCAAGCAAACCATGCTTGCGATTCCTTCTTATTCTCCAGCCCTGGAAATGAAAATCTGATAATAAATTCTCCAGACCAACTGCCCTAGCTAGGCAAAGACAGGGGAGAATTATACCACTATCTTCTCTCGCTCAAATCTCCCTAGCCAGAAAAAAGGTTCAAATAAAGAACCAAACGAGTACTAACAGCTCCCTCACCAATGTGGGAGACAGAAAAACCAAGGATGCTTAACAAACCGTATTATTTTTTTCAGATTTCAAAACACTGCCATTTAAAGAGATGAGAAATCTGAAGCACTAATTAAGCAATATGCATAAATTTAACGCAAATGCTCATAGAGTCCACGTCTCCAAACCACAGCCTGCGATTTGGCTAATGCAATGCACCACTCCTACCAGCAGCAGTAAAGTCTTAAGAGAGGACAACTTCCATGCTTGGCTAACCCGCTCCCAACACTAAATCTCAAAGTTTCTTTTGAAGAAAATCCTCCTCCCCACTTTCTTTCCTTTCTTGCCTCCACTCCCTCACTGTAATTCAGGGAAGACTGTGTTTTTGCTTTTGTTTTTTTAAGTAAAAGTGACTATTCTAAATAAGCCTGGTTCCTACGAGGCCACCTCTTAACAGCTTTTCATTGCAAAACAAGCGTCCTTCACCAGAGGTTCATTTCACTCATGCCACTCTCATTACAGGTCTAATGAAAATTTAATAGTTCTGCCTTCTCATTTTCAGCGCGTAAGGCTAGAAAGGTATGAGGAAAATTTTTTACGCTAGCTTTTAAGGCAAAAGTGGAAGAACCCAGGAACCCTCAAGACCAGCATACACGTGCAAAGAGCAACAGCGCTCTCCAATTCCAGGCAACAAAGCCAATAATTACACAGAAGGGTGGGAGAACAATTCTTTAAAAGGGTCAGACAGACTCTGAAAAGACACAAATTACCACAAGGCTCATGAGGATGGGGAAGGAAAGAAACCACAGTCATCTATGGATTTGCACTGCATTTATTTCACAGGAAGGAATCCTGTTCTTTAAGTTGGGTTTTTTTAATCAAAGCTTTCCAGAAAAAGTAAGAACAAATGACGAGGGCGAGGGGCCTATTGCTGACAATCTTAACTGCCCTAAAAGGTTGCGTTTGTTGTTCTTGCTTTATAGCTTTACATTTTGGACCCTCCAAGACCATCTTCCGCCCCTAGCTGTGCAGGCAGGATTAGTAGAAGAGTGACCCGAGCTGGTTTCATCGCGGCAGTGCTCCAGGGGACTGGAAGACACAAACACCAAAGGCAGACACCATGTTTTACACAACAGAAAGTTACTAAAATTAGAGCCGATAAAAACAGAGCTAGGTTTTCAAGCTAGCATTTGCAAATGACTTTGAGAACTCCTTTAGAAAGAGGCGTATCAGAGATTTAAAGCCATCTAGGCAACCATAAATTGAGACAACTACAGCATGACAAGATTATTAAGAGCAGTCAAACTGTGGAAGACATCATTTGATTTTACAAAATAAGATATTATCTGTGACAGTCAAGTTTGTTGATCAGATTTCCAAAGCCAACTACACTATGCAACTCAATGACAAAGATGCTGCATTGTGGAAAACCCGAGGTGTTTTCTGAGCGAAGGCATAGCAACTTTCATTTGCTTGTATGCAGAATAGATTGAATCAGGTTGACTTTCCTCAAAATAGTAGAGACGTCCTTGAAAGGCCTCTTGATTTCTATGGAACAGGTAGCAGCATCTCCATGCACCTTCATGACTCACGGTGACACATATTTTAGCTTACACAGGCTTATGAGACCTGACATTAGACTATTTTTGGTTCACTTTTGGGCTACTTTCTTACTCACCCACACAGAACAATAAAGTGAATGAAAGTGTCTCTTCTTTTTTTTTTTTTTTTGATATGACCTCAGCTCCCTGAGTCTAGGCTAGGGCTATTGTAAGCACCACATCATTTAATGATGTTCACACATTTTTGTATCTTAAAAGTAGGTGCTTTTTTTTACAGCACCAGACCTAGAACAAATTCTTCCAGAACCTTACACCTCTGGACACTAATTTTCCAGCCTAAATGTATTTACGCCCACTTTACATCCATCTGCTCTTGAGCTAATTTCTCCTCCCTGGCTCTTCCACAGGATGGATTTATAGACACAGATCATGTCCCCTCTCAGCCTTTGTTTCTGCTGATTTGAAAAAACAAAACCTCTTCATTTCCTTCTGCAAAATAAGTACTCCGTTTCTCCCAGCACCCAACCAGCCCACCTCCGCTCCTGTTTAGTTAGGGTCCATCCTTCCGGGCTTCCCTCCTTCCCATGACACTGCCCTGCAAGGTGACAGCAAGCCGCTGGTCCTCCCGCACACCGACATCCTTCTCCCTTCTAATTCCAAGCAGCTGCTCTTATTAAAGTGATGAGTAACAAACAGCCAAGCCTGTAACTCTTACATCCATTACCACTGGATTTTACCCCACTTCTAATGATGCCAGTGGTCAAGGTCTCACAGCTTTCTATGAAATGTTCTGCTCTT
>NW_009260613.1:506639-509684 GCF_000687185.1 Egretta garzetta
TCTTTCCCTGGACCAACATCTACCACTTCTGTGCGTATCTGTTTTAGAAACAGTCACACTCACGTCACGATTTGGGACAGTGTTAAACCAGATTAGTTTCAAAAGTGATCCTTTGAAAACCCACCGGTAGTCTCCTCTCAGCACAGTGACTTCTCCTTACAGCATGGCCCACTACCATCGCCACTCCCCCCAGTTCCCAATCACTCCTCTATAATGAAGAGGAACAGAAGAATAGACAAAATGTGTCAGATCAAAGGTCCCTATTGCCCAGTAAGCTCTCACTGCCAGGGGGCAGGAGCAGACAACATGTAACAGTCAAAAAAGCATACAGAAACTAGACCGGAAAGTGTTGCTATTTCCTATTTACAGGTCTTCTTTAATTTTTCCGTTATGAATTTGCCCAAATACTTTTCAAACCCACCTAAACTTTTTGGTATTTAGAACATTCTGTGTTAGTAAATCCCAAAGTTTAATTTGAGCTGACTTGCTAGTGCAGCAAGGAGTTCAACCTTTGATGTTACTTCAGACGTTTAATGAACGGAGTCTAGTTGTAGCCCATCCAAAGCTTTCGGAAAAGGACGCTCTAGCAGATGTCTTATCAACAGAAGACTACTCTATTAGTCTAGCATGACCTACTTTTGGTGGTATCATGTCATGCATATCTTTTTTTCATGTGTCTGTATGCTTTTCCATCAAAATTTCCTTTAGTAACTTGCACAGTATTGAGACTCGTGCTAAAGGAGGAGAGTGGCATGGGGGGATGAGGAGCACTGGCAATCATGTCCATAGTATTGATGGTTATTTCCCTCTCCCAGGATCACCCTGACTGGGTAGGTCTACGAAAAACAGGCACAGATCCCGGATTTCATATACTTTTATCCAGGACTGCAGCACAGAGATTGGCTCAAGCCACGAGGGTCAGCTAAACTGGGTTCACTTCCACCTCACCAACAGCGGTGGATGCTTATAAATCACACTCCCCCATCACCCATTTTGCCATTGCCCTTGTATCTCCTTCACTGAGATCTAACACAAAACAAGTATTTAATCCCAGAGCCATGTTTATCTTTCTTTTCTATTCTACTGACTTGTATGTACATGTAAAAGAACCTTTTAATTCACATGCTTTGCAATTTGCAACTAAGCTTGAACAGCTGGCAAACTCTCCCTCTTCCTACATTTCCTGACGTATCAGGATTTTTCCATCCCCTGAAGACTTTTTGCTTACTCCTGAAAGCCCTCCTGAAGCAGTTACTTGTCCAAAGAAATACTGAGCCCTTCCTTTACATTCTCCTCTTGCTTGCTTGGGCTATTGATTTTCTTTAGGCAGGAGAACCTTGGGTTTCCATCAGGCTCCAGACCCCCTCCAGATTGACACCCCAGGGCTCCCCTGCCCCAGGACTCACCCATATGTTGGATTTTCAAATGTGAGAGCTGGAGGTTGTCCTGGTGACTGCCAGGCAGCAGCTCTCAGCCACCTCTAGGAAAGACTTGGCTACAGCACTCGTAGGGCATTTTAAGCACTTTTCCATACTGATATGCCCCAGTTTTGTTACAAAGCCTGCCCATCAATCCCACAAACTGGAGCTACTCATCTCGTTTTGCTCATTCTTCCATTTATTTTAAGCTGAGTCAAAGCATTAGCTTCGGCTGTCTGTTCAACAAGCTCACTCGCCACATCCAAACCAGCATCACCTACTACAAGCTGTTTTTTTTTTTTCCCCCTAAATCCAGTAATGACGTAGCTGTCATATCTATGGCTGTCTAGGCCCTTCTGATGAACAGCATTTGTTCTGCAAGTAGATCTGGTTATATAAAGTGTCGTGGAACAATAAACCCAACTGGAAATGGTACCATTTTAATATCAAAAACCTTCCTCATAGGCAAATTTAACCCACTGATCCTTAGCAAATTTCTAGCACTACTCTAAATAGAACTTTCCGTATTAAAACATCAGTTTGATTAATTTGAAATTAGCTGAAACCTAAAGCACTGTATCTAGCTTTTCCTGGTTTTTTCCCTGTTAAAAGAGAAACTTACCTTAACCCATGAAAATTCCAAACCTGCTAGCCTATTTCAAATTTCATTATAGGCCACTGAGCAGAAAGATTGCTTTGCCCCTTATAATTTTGACAACAGCACTACCTAAACTGCGAGTGTTCAAGTGGCTTCAAATAAAGTCTTAAGACTGAAGAGAGTGGAAGAGATTCAACGTGTTTTAAGGCCAATCGTTTTTTTCAGTATATTATCACATGAGCATTAAAAAAAAAAAAAAAACACACCACCATCAAAAGAACAGATGAGGCAGCACTTATCTGAAGATTATTACTCTGAGACTCAGGTCAAATTTGCATCTCACTTCCACCAAGCCTTTTTTTTTTTTTTCCTGTTTTCTACTTGCATGCTTGCCAATGAAGTACAAAAGGGTAACATTTACAGGGATTTTTATTATACCGACTTTTAAATAATTACAGATGTAGTCAGAAGCGTTGTACCTCTACGTTTATTGTCCAGCCTAAAACACAGATGCAACGATGTCCTAGCACAACCACTGCGAGCACAACCCAAGCCTTTTTTTTTTTTTTCCTGTTTTCTACTTGCATGCTTGCCAATGAAGTACAAAAGGGTAACATTTACAGGGATTTTTATTATACCGACTTTTAAATAATTACAGATGTAGTCAGAAGCGTTGTACCTCTACGTTTATTGTCCAGCCTAAAACACAGATGCAACGATGTCCTAGCACAACCACTGCGAGCACAAAACACCTTTCAAGAGGCTTTCACAGGCTGTCGCTCGGTTTCTTTTTTCCTTCCCCAGTTTTGCAATGAAAGTAGTCGAGATGACCACAGACAAAGCAGGGCAGCGCTGAGCTGCCTTCCTCAACAGACCCAACCGAGCACCTATGTTTTACCATCACCCTCCCTAAATTACTTTAAATAAATTAAAATAAAATAAAAAATAAGTCTAACCCAGCAAGTTTCCTGTTTTCAGAAAAGTAACCTCTAGTCCTGCCCTGTGTCCCAGCCCCCCCCCCCACCCGCC
>NW_009260613.1:509702-510966 GCF_000687185.1 Egretta garzetta
CAAAAAACACCCTATGCAGCAGGATGAGACTACAGCTTCAAAAAAATTCAGTAATTTAAATTTAATTTTAGATCTACAAGTGCTGCCAAGCACCACTTTATTTGTCAACAAAACATTTTGATTATTTGGCAGAACAAAGCAAGCTCCCTCCCTGCTTTCTCCACAGACGTATTTGGCACCGGTTAATTTGTATGTCTTTAGACATATGTCAAGTCTGAAGCTGTTTCAGGCTTTAACCCCGTAGAACTTCTCTCTTTTAAGTACTTGTTTTTCTTAAAGCAGTAACAGCAACAAGTTAAAAGCCAGGAAGGGGTTTGATCCTGCAAGGAAATGGTTAAAAATCAGACTCTGCTGATGTGTGCTTCTCTGATCCATTACATTTCTCGCAAGCTGAGCTAAGAGCTGAGCACCAAGTATCAACTGTAACATGATCCAAGAGTTTATGGAAAAAATAACTGCACATACCAAGCATGCACATTTAATAAGATTTTGTTTCCATTAAAATATTCGAGAAACATGATTTTTAAGATGTGCTTCTCCCTCTGACCGATTTTTAACATTTCTCCTCCCCCCTCCCCTAAATACACACCTCCTTTCCAAAAACCAAACCCTTAAAGAAAAAAAAAAAAAAAGAAGAAAGAAAAAAGCAGTCCTACTGCAGGGAAGAGAGGCTTGAAAAACAACTTTGATTGGCACTTGGCCTGACCCACAGAGGAAGAAAAACAGTTTTTGGACAAAGAGCGCAAATATTTGAGCTCATTGACTTACAGGCTTTCTTAGCATTTGCAGGAACCAACCTGGTGCAAAAGTGTACCGGGAGAGATTGAATTAAAATAAACCCCAAAACGGCAGCGCATTCATGCCGGGCGCTCGGACTCGGCGCGTTTGCACAGCTCAGCAATTTTAATTCATTTGCACTGGACAAACAAAAAGCACCTCAACTAACGCTCCCCGTGAGGCAGATGTCGAGGGGAGGTGGGAAAGCCATCCCTCTCCTCCTGGAGCACGGAGGGTCCGCACAAGGGAGCTGCTGGCAACGGCAGGGGGGGGGGTCAGCAGACTGAGGGGGGGGGCAAGGGCTTTTTTGGGTGCTTTTTTATTTTTGTATAGCTCTGATTTCGGATGCCCCCGCACAAAGGCTTGACGGAGATGGCGGTGATGAATTTTGCCGGTGAGATACGTGCATCAACTTTCCAAGCGCCGCTGGGCCCCCGGTCAAACCCCCCCGTGCCGCCGCGGAGCCCGGGTACCCCCCCAAGACCCT
>NW_009260613.1:512176-523199 GCF_000687185.1 Egretta garzetta
CAGGCAGAATAGGATTCGGTATTTGCTTTAGGGGAAGTTGGGAGCGTTTGGAGCGCGCATGCGAGCGTGCCTGTGTTTGCCTCGGGTCGCCGGGATTGTTAGAAATGATGAGTCAGGTTTTCTAGGCTCCATGCTAATGCCGGGAGATGGAGTGTATAATTAGGGCAGAAACAAATCTGTAATCTGCAGCCTAGGATAGCTGGGGTATAAACCTCTTTTTTACATGACAGCATCACTGCAGTTTTCTTTGTCTGTGTGCTCTTCAGCTTTAGATTTGGAATACGCACATATGGGCTTTAACATGAGTAGTCCCACCGACATCAGTAAAAGTTTGTTTATGAAATGTCGAGCCTTATATAATTCCTATCTTGAAAGATGATGCTATATAAGGATTTGATTTTGTAATGGAGACAGAATGCTGTAACCCTATGACATTTCTAAGAAGGTTCAGGGTGTTACATACATTGTTTTCAAGGTTTCTTCTGGCAAAACAATTGTAAATCAGCTGCTTGAGAACTGTGATCTGCTTTACCTGGGAATACATTGTATTTTTGCAAAATGAAGCATTGAGTAATTTAGTCAACTGGCTGGCTAAAAAGGACACAATGCCATTAGTAATTTACATCTCTTAAAGGATACTAATTGAATCTAGATCTGACTGTCTGAGAACTACTGAAAAGTTTCTCAGATCGGACTTTATCACTGTAAGTAAAACCACATCCACAGCAACGTCATCCTCCCCCCTTCCCCTTCCATTCGTTTCCAAAGGGATCTTTTCCTGAGGCAGAGCTGCCTTCAGCAGATGGGCACGCCGTGGACTCTGCTATTGCTGGTCAAGCCAATGTGGAATGCATCCAAATGTTACAGTCACAGGCAGCCGTACAAAATGCTTGGAGAGAAATAAATGGAAGAGTTAGTTTTGGTTTTTTTTTTCTTCCAAGCAGTGTAGTAGAAATGACATCCCAATGTGAGAAAGCAGTTTGCTAGAGTGCAGGTACTTGCTGTGCCATGTCTGCATCCCACATGCTACAGCATGGTGCTATTACAACTGAAGTGGCAAAAGGAAAGCCCATCAGCTAAGTTCCATCTGAATGTAGTGCTAAAATGTAAGCAAGCAACCTGAATAATGTAAATGGCTTTTTATTTATTGCTGAATTCCATGACAATGTTATCTGAAATTAGAAGTTGTAAAACAAGCAGAAGAGGTTCAGAGCCACAAGAAACTGAGAGCTGACTCTTCAGCTCAAGATCACTTTGAGTTGTGCTGTCAAAGTGCCTGGTTCAAAACTCAAACCCATTGGCAAGGATGGTAGCAGGCAAGTTTGAAACACAGGCAAGAGAATGATTTTGTTTGAGTTATTCTTAATACATTGGAACACTGGCAAATAGCCAGATTTCAGTAATAACAACCATTCATTTATTTTACTTCTACAGTGGCAAGTACACATGGCTGGACATCCTCAGAAATGTGGTTGGGTCCCATTCCTCTCCACTGAAATGATTCCCTCCTTGAGTGACAACTTCAGACCTTTAGCAAAGCCCATTTAAAAACAGGAAAATTTTCCATCAGCCAAGTGTGAAAGTTAAGCTGACTTGCACAGGAGTTTAAAAATTGAGAAATTTGATATCTAGTCTCTGTTCTGCCACAAACTCCTTGTGAAAGGGGGCAGGACGTGTATGCCCAGATGCTTGAAGTATGTGGTTGACTAACCCTCACTTAAACCGTAAGCACTTAAGTACCTTTGTGGCTCCCAGTCTTGCCTTTCAGTACTTCAGTATCTGAGAAATGTCAAGAGAAGCATAAACTTTGAAAGTGTTTCATTGTTTTTGGAAACCATACAGCAAATGGAAGTTGCCTAAAATCCTTTCCTGCACCCAACAAAAATTCTCTTGGATATCTTTTTCTGAAGTGCATTTTTTTCTCTGCATTTTCTTCCTATAAAGAGTTTTAATGCCTAATAGAGATTAGAAGTGTACCTAACAGGGACAGATACAGTGCTTACCCAGCGTCAGTATTAGATAATTAGTGTGTAGACTGGCGACAATATCAGCATTTTCAAAGCACCTGAGCTCTGTCTAGATGCAGCATTTGGAAATGAACTGTTGGGATACGTGTGGCGCCGATCCTGTAAAACGCTGTGTGTGTGCTCAGCTTATGCCATCCATGGAGTCCTCCTGCCTGCAAAGGCTTGTGCATGTGTCCCTGATTTTAAGCTCTTGGCTTGTTGCGTTTCGAGTTAAACATGTACATGAGTTCTGCAGAGTAAAAGCCTCTCTTTGTACAAGCTGGCTTCTTGGTGAACATATTCACATTTTTGAAAGTTCTCCCTGTAAACTTACTTCTCCAAAGAAGTATTGCAAAAAGCATTCAGGGCTCCCTTCACAGTTACCTGGCAGTTTTTATGATCCAACTGTCCCTCACCTCCCATCCGCTGCTGTGGGTTTCCTTCAGGTTTTGCCCAGTTACTGAGTTGTAAAGGAAAGCAGAATCCTGAAATGTTAGTGAGTTACAAGCAGCCTGGAAGTTTTAAGGCAGCGGTCAATTCTATAAACACAACCGGTCCTCTCTGCCGAGGTCTCCTGAAGAGGCTGCAAGATACTGCTGTGTGTGGTGGAGATGTTATATTTCTTGGTCATTTGGAGCATACTGACTTGAGACCATCGCATCCTTTCAGAGAGATTACTGACGCACTGAGAGAGAGTTGCACAAGTGGTTACTGGTTTAAACAGATTTTTATCATCAATGATTGTAACTTTTGCAAAGTTTAAAAAACAAACACTGTGATGAAACAACAAGGCAGGAACAAACTTCCAAAGGAAGTAGGGATTTCTCTGCCCCCTGAAATCATCAGATGCATTTTTGGCAGACGCATTGCAGCCAGGCGTGGACTGCTAGAAGGTCAAAGTTCTCCAAATGCCTTATGCAGCCTTCAAGCTAACATGGTTCAAACAGATTGGCTAAGAGGCATAGCATGTCCAAAACATCAAGCTGCTTTCATCCCCCAGAATGAGCACTTACACCACAGTTTAGCTGTGTGATACGAGCTCCTTCTGGGGCTGTGATGCTTCTGCCTGGAATTTCCTGAAGAGAAGGTTGAGAGCTGGACACGGTGCATCTCCACTGCCTTCCAGAAAGCATCACACCCAACAGCCCTCCGCTGTACAACCAATCTGTGAGAGAGCACAGAGCAAGAAGCATCTTCTTTATTGCAACAGCAACAAGAAGATGTTCTGTAGATCGACTGTACGGCATTGACCATGCTGTGTGTCCCGGGAAAGTCAGGCTGACTGCAATGTTCTGTGCAGCTGCTCCAGGAGTGCTCAGTCGGTCCACACGATGCTTCCCCAAGATGTGCACCTACTGTATGAGCGTGCAGTGCTTTTGTTGTTCAGATATTAATGCAACAGCTTGATGCTTCTTGGAAAGGTTGGATTGACAAGATCTGTGCTGTCAAACTGAACTTGTTATGCTGTGAATATGTTTGTGATTCATAGACCTCCAGCAGCTCAGAGAGAGAGGAAGGGAGGGGGCAGCTGCCACACAATAGCTCTGACGGGATTGCTGCAAGACTAGAAATCCCACATGGAATTAAAAGATCCTCAAGTGTTGCTCAGGCGAGGGAAAAGAGGGCATGCCTCAGGACCCAGCTCTGGAACCATACCCACTCTCCCCATCTGACTGCCACAATAAAGTGCTCTGCGTGTGGTGAGGCGAGGTGATCAACACGTCACATGCCTTACATTTCATGAGCCCATGAATTGTTCAGTAAAGCCATACTGAGCATGGATAAGTAGGAAAATAGACATGGTTTCTCAAGGCCAAGAATTCAGCCCATTGCCATTATGTCAAATGGGCAATAGTCCTGCCTTCATTATCATAATTTTTCTTGCACTGTTTTAATATCGCTTGCACGGGATTTATATTACATTGTTAGGGGAAGGAAGGCAGCAGATAAAGTTTGTGCCCTGAGTGATGCTGCGCACACTTTGACACTACAAAATGACTTCCCATCCTAATTTGTAAGGTGAGTGTTCAGATAATTATGCGAGACAGCAAGATGTGATTGTTTGTGGAATTCTTCCTCAAGGATGGGGGTACACGCCTTTTCATTTGTAGCATTTAAACCCTGACTAGATAAAGCACTTGAAATTATATTTATTCTAAGAAACAGTTACAGCCTGGCCCAGGAGAGCTGAGCTCACTGACCTAATAGGCCTTTTTAATATCTAATTTCTTTGACAGCTAAATAACTCTAAAAAGCATTAAATCACTACCCAACCAAGAAACCTCTTCTCCTCGCTCTCTTTATGTTCTCCTGTGGTTTGCATGATAATTCGCTAAATATATTTCAACATGTTGTTTACTTCAGTTCAGCCTTCTGAGACCATGCTGGCCAGTGCTGCGAGCCTGTAAATAGGGATCATCTGGAAAAAATAGGTTATGCTTTGAGTTAAGTTTGGAAGCATTTTGGCCTGTACAGTTTTGGGGAGTGATACAGCAGGGACATGCATTAATTGAAAAAAAATCTGAAAGGCAGGACAAAGGTGGCCTGGTCTTACTCCCTGCAAGAGGAGAATTACAAGTAATCCCTTGCAATATATTCATATTAATATTGAAGATAGTCCTACTGAGCAGATTTAATGACAGCAGCAGGATTATCTTTGGTGGCAGAAATGCCTCTCCCCTCCAGGACTGGCGGTAGAGTTCACAGGGTGAACATGGATGCCTGGGGTCGTACACGTGGAGCAGGGACAAGTCTGGGTCTCGGCACTGGCTGCGCAACTGCGACATGAGGCACCGGCCTCAGCACTGGGAAGGATGCGCCTGAAGTTTCATCCCTCCTCTAAACGTGGGTGCCTGCGGTTATGACATCTCTGTGAGATGTAGGTGCCCACCAGTGCCTTGGGCCTGGGCTCAGGTGGGAAGATTTCCTCAAGAAGTGACAGAGAACTGCTGCTGGCCGTTGACTGGGAAGCAGGAGCTCCTGCCTTGGCTCCCAGCTACATCGCATGTTGCTGGAGCATACAGCCTAACCATGGCAGTGTGGGTCAGGCTGGGCAAAAGCACCCCGAGTCCTCCTTTTGCAGCCAGGATGCCATGAGGCCAAAAGTTCAAAAGCCAAGGAGCCAAAAGTAGGCAAGCAAGAGGCAGCTGGCTCGGATACCCACTGGTTGAGGAGGTAAACTGGAGCCCGGGGTTTTGCTACCTGTTTTCTTCCACTGCTTTGGCTCAGTTCTGTGCCTGGCCTGGCACAAATGTCAATCTCTTTGGCTGAAAAAAACTAAAATTTCTCAAGCAGCAGAACCTGTCTGTCCATGTTTTGTGAATGAAACACATGGTACGGCATGATGCCACATTAAGGATGGAGCTGATCAGTGAAATTAGCTTCCTGTATTCACTGGCAATGTTATGAGTTTCATTATTTTCAAATAAAAAATCCAAATACAAAAATCAAACACAGAACTCAGCAGCTTTTGGGATATGGCACATAATTTAGGTCCATTTCCCACTGAAGCCCCCGAGACAAAAACATAAGTATGTTGGGAGATCAGGCTGAATTACGGCAGAGTTTTATTCTTTGTTGGTGGACAAAGAAGAGCTGAAGTGCTGAAAGATTTGCATCTATTGGCGACTTGGCTTGTTTTGATTTAAAAATGTTTTTACCCTGTTTGATTATTTTTCTGACGGTTACACCCTGAAAAAATAGTGTCAGTGCAAGCGGGATTTTCTCAGAGGGTGCCACACTTAGAAGCAATTAGACGTGTGAGGGAAGGCAGTTAGCACAAGGGATCTTCACCAGCAAAACAGTCTCAGTGCTGAAGGCTTGTTTGTATGGCGTGTTTCTTCTTTCATCAATTGCCATCCAGATGCTGGGGATGTTCTGGGACAGGAGAAGTCCCAAATTTTGAAATTCAGCCTTAAAGAAAGATACCTGCAAGGGCTGACTGAAGCAGCCGTGCAGCGTGCCTGCACAGAGCCACGTGACCGGCTAACCTTGGCACTTCTGCCCACCTCCCTCCTGTGCAGCCAGGCGATGCCCGCTGTGATATACCAAAACACAGCAAGCAAGGATGGGCCCAGCCACCTGATGCTGCAGAGCAAGAGAAAAGGAGCTGCAGCTTCCCTGGACCAACATCCGTCAACTCCTTTCTGCTCCCATCTCCTCTAGTCTGCCTGTTTGTCTGCCATTGGATGGAAATGCATGACTCTTGCGTGTACATTTTCCTTTGAAGACTCTCTGACCTATTTCAGCCTGGCTTTGCAGAAGGCATGAGCCAAGCATGTTGGAAGAGGGGAAAGGAAGGGTCAGTCTGGATGGGAAAAAAAGAAGGGTATAAGCAATGCACCTTGCTGGGCTGGTGAAGCCCTGGCAGTCACAGCTTCAGCGCTGGAGCCCCTGAGCTGGAAATGGCAGGACCCAACTCTTGTTTGGGCAAAGAAATTCATAATAACAGAGGTCATTGCATCTTGCTCTGCTAACCGCCAGATCCGTCTGGTATAACTGAACCTCAGGTACACAGACCCAGCTATTTACTACTGACACTGAAGCATTTATATTGATGAGGATCCAGGAGAATACTGGACAGCAGAAGCAGAAAAACAACTGTTTTATAGGCAGAGCAATGCCTTTGTACAGCACAGGAGCATGATCTGAGATGGAAAACATAAAAGGATTGTATTTCCACAGCGAGGTCATGTCTTAAGAATTTTATTTGTCCTCATTTCTATTAAAATGTCCTTTTACAGGGAGAGATAACTTCTTCTAGTCATGTTGTATTGCTCTTGAAACTTAACCTTCTTCTAGCTGGGTTCTATAAATCATTGGAAATCATGGATTTTCTTATAAACAGGCTACAGCTCAGCTTACGCTGTTGTATTATTTGGCTCCCTCATTTCAGAAACAGTATGGGCCAAATTTTTCCCTGGCACAAGTCCAGTCCTAGTACTCTTATTTTGGAAATGGTGGGCCAAATTCCCGCTCCCTCTTTTGTCAATGCATGTTCAGAGCCACTCTGAAGAGTAATCACTGGAGTCACAGATCATTAACACTAATATACTGCTGAGCAGAATGCAGCCCTCTCTTTAAATATCACTTTGGTGAAGTGAAATAAGGAAAATAACGCTGAATGTAGCCTTAAGCATGTTACTTGTTCTGTTGAAAGATCATTCACTCTTGGCTTAACTTATTTCAAGCATGACAGTCTGGGAGAAAAGTGTATCTGTGAGTGAAATAAGACTCTGTAAGAGTCAATAAGACCCGATGTATTGCGGTATTAATAAATGTATATTTGTGCTGAAGCATGCTAAACCTCAAAGGCTGGATATAAATATCAATGTCGATTGAATTTCAGGAAGTGATGGCCAGTGGTAACCGTGCTGGATGTCGTTCTGCAGTATGGAATCTGTGTTTGCACAGGGGCTGTTCATAGATGTGTTCCTGTTGGTAGGCAGAGAATTTGTCTCTTCCTAGGCAGTTTATGAAAAGCGAATTTCTCCCCTTACTTCCCTGGCAGGACAGTTGGATTCCCTTTGAGTAAAGTAGCAGTGATGTGCTACTGTGCAAGTAAGGTGTCGACTGAAAGTGCTGGAGGAAGAGTGCCAAGAAGCCCACCATGGGATGAGGACAGTGCCCATTTAAATGCAAAGGGAGTCCTGGTGCCTTGAGCAAGCTCCTGCAGCCAGCGGGCAAAGCATCCTCCCTGCAGACCGGGGATCCTCCGAACCTCCACAGCAACTTCTCCCCGCGATAAAACATGGCATACATGCATTTAATCAGAAAATGTGTCACAAGCAGCGGGGACAAGTCATACTGCAACAGAAGGATGTGGTTTGTAAGCGGTGTCTGTAATATGACTAAGCTAGGGGAGGCAGAAGAAAGTGACTGGTAACTGTTTGTCAGTGTGGTGAACAACTTGCGACCGTGCCAGGTAATTTCGTTGGTTGTGATCTGAGCCGCCACGTGCAGCTGTTGTTAAAGCATTGCCAACTTGTTTGGCTATGGGTGGGAGAGAGGGGCACAAGTGCATAAATCATGTCTTCGGGTTTGCAGACCTGTAGCTATCTGCTCCAATGCAGAGAAGCTGACATTTAATCTGAAAAATACTGGACAAATAGTTGGTGTCTGATAAAAAAAAAAAAAAATCGAGGCATGCCCTTTCTGCACCATGTTTTCCTTTTGCCCACTGGGATTATGGATGTGAGAGATTATTCAGAAATGAGAAGGGGTGCTGGCCAGTTGCTGTGGAGGCCTCTGCCCTGGGTGGGCATCTCAGCAGCAATGAAACTCCTCAGTACTAAAAATGCCGTCATCTTCCCAAGCTGCCTGGTACCCAAGTTCTGACTGCTGAGGCTCGCTCTTAAAACAAGGTGCTGGAAGCTGGGACAGCTGACCGCTGTTTTCTGGGTCTGCCACGGACTTCTTGTGTCTTCTGTAACATGAGAGTTATACTCTGGAGACACGATGCTCACCAGCATCCAGCTTCATCATGAAAAGCAGCCAGAAACTGCAATTCTTGTCAAACTGGATTATTTCTCACACCTGGAATTGCTTTGGAGGTGTTAGAGCTTTATGTCATTATTAAAGACAACATAAGAATCAGACCCCATCTGCCTCCTGATACTCTTTTTTCAGGGCTTACTGAAGTACATGGAGATCCACTCATGCAAGGTGCTGAATGGTGAAAATAAAAGTCCAGAAAGAGCAGTTATCTCTGGAGTTATCAAAGAACAGTGTCTACACTCGATAAGCTGCAGGGAAAGTAAAACAGGAAAATACTCAAACTGAAGGCAAAGCCAATGTGGCTGCTGAGCTCTTGATAATGGCATCAATGGGAAGAGCTCAACAGATCATGCACAGGGTATCTGAAGTTATCTGAGTGATGGACGGAAATAAATTTTATTCTTAGCACCAAGAAAGGCAATGTGATAGTTTTAGTGTGATCTCATTTTCTTCTGCTATCAACACTTTCCTGCAGTTCATGCTAAAGTGATTAGCCAAGGCAAGGTTTCCTAGGAGAGCTACAAGGCCTGGTGGGACATTAGCCATCTAATTAGCTGCCACTGGTTAGCGCAGAGGAAAAGCTGAGCAGCAGATTTTTCCCTCCCCCTCAATACTGTTATTGCATCCATCCCTGAAAGCTGGTGCATTATCAGAAGAGGAGAATACTTCTTGCCTTGGATAAACTGAGGCATGGCCATAGCCTGCGCTGTAGCATGGTGCCCAGACCTCCAAGCTTGTGTTTCCTAGAGCTTGTAGTGATACACAGGGCAGTCCTGTGCTGGAGCTGGTCTGTGAGCAGAGCCAGTTAGCTTCCCCGGTGCTGGGCTGAATGGCTGTCCCACTTCCAGCCCCTGAGCAGAGCTGGGGAGCAGCAGCTAAGCCTCCAGCCCATTGCATGGTGCCACTCTGCCATCAGGTAGCCTTTCCCAGGAAGAGAAATAGCTGCCTGGGAAGAGCCCATATGAAGGCAGGCAGGTCCTGGCCCACTGATTTATCTTCAATGTCTTGCCTAATTGCTGCAAAATTTCCAGGGGGCTTGGAAATAAGGTCATCTATTCTGATGCCAGGTTTCCCAGGGGCACTGCACTGGGATACTGGCATTTGGGTGCTTTACTGGTCTGCAAAGTTCACGTTTGGACCTGAATACGCGCACGGTGCAGCAGTGGTGTGGCGGGGGTTTCCAGCCCAGACTCCCATGCGCTGCAGCTGAAGTGTGATAGCTGAAGTCAAAACCGGACCTACTCGTTGCAACAGCATTACAGGCATGTGGCGGGCTTGCCTTTTTTCCATTCAATCTGTTGCAGAAGTATTAACACGCTTCGCTCTTCATGTTTTAAGAGGGTGGTAGAAATGCATGCTGCAGGCTCCTTACACCACTGAAGGCATTGGCAGATGTGTGGAGTTTGCTGAAGAGCTATTAAAAACCGCTGGCTGAAGTTAGATGGATGTTCACGGCATAACGAAAACCAGAGGTGACGTGCATCTAGCAGAATATCCTGAGCAGCACCAAGAGACTTGCATAAGCTCTTGCATAAATAAGCATCGGAGGTGAGAAATCCCCGAATAGTTGTGTTTAATGCTTTCCTTTGTATTTCTGTTATGCTTCTTGCCCATGAAGATCCCCTGGAAACCTGCAGTCTAGAGTGGCTAGCAACTTTTAGATTAAGAAGCCAAAAGGTAGAAACCAAGTAGACCCTCCAGAGGCGAGGACAGGCTCTCTGGCATCACAGGCAATACACAAATGACACCGCAATCAAAACCATACTTTACAGCAACTGAGGTCACGACAGTGAATTTGAATGAAACTGCAGCAAGAGCCGGACACTTTAAACAAACTCTGTGCGGTTTCTAGATCTCCCATGGCGTATCCATATGGTCCCTGCTCCAAAGTTTCCCCATAGCCAGAGGCTGGGGGGCTGTGGAGCAAGAGCCCCGCCGGTAATTGCAGAGGTCAGGCAAGTGCAAGGGTTTTGGCTTCTGGCTGGTGAAAATGGGACTCTCAAGCCACAGATGAGAAACAGCGATACTGAAACTTCATCTGAGACAATCGCTACCAGGAAGATGAAACCAGCAGTTAAGGGCGTCAGCGTGAAACGAAGCAGCCAGTCAGAGAAGCACATCGGCTTCGGGCACCTATGAACAAAAGGCTGTTTCATGAAGACGGTGCCCTGGGAACAGCGCTGATGGGGGGAGGAGGGCAGCAATCAAAGAGCGGGCAAAAAATAAGGTGGCTGGATATCAGTGGACAGGGTGACTCCAAAGGCTGCCAGTCCTCCCAGCTGAGATGAATGGTTTCTTTTTATTTACGTAGATCCGTATGCAGAAAAACATTATAAGTATGATCTAAGCAGAGTCACAGACATTTTGGCGCCTGGGCTCGTTCCCTCCTCCCACTCCAACAAGCAGGGCTTGACCTGGGTGGTGAAATGCATCCTGCAAGCCCTGCATGTTGCACCCCATGCCATGCCGAGCCCCGTCCACAGCACGGTCTGCCCTTCGCCCGCCATTTCATGGCTGGGGTG
>NW_009260613.1:523335-530219 GCF_000687185.1 Egretta garzetta
GCCGGGCTGCTCCTGAGGGGCTGCCTGCAACGAGGTGTCCCCACCACCTGGGAGGAGGGTATGTGGGCATCCCCCCTGCTCTCCCAGTGCTACAGGCCTCGAGCGTGTCCCACAGCCTTTACCACGCATCTCCGCATGCATTTTGCTTTGAATTCAACAAAGCCACCAGAGCCCCAGCTGCTGTCCCAAGCTGAGCGTGTGCCGAAGTGCTCTGCGAGCAGCCAGCTGAGTCATAAGCCCATCCAGCCATTCCTATTCAAAGGCTGCTGTCTCTGCCCTTGTGGAAAATGCATTTATTGGTTTGCTTTTTTTGCTTCTCTGTGCTAAGGTTCGAGCAGCTCTTACCTTGTTATTTTGCATGTACTGGTTCGTACACGGCACACCAGCACAGTGAGACCTGACACCAAGACACAGGCAGTGCTGGCACCCCACAGGTACCTTCGGCGGAGTTCAGGCCAGCCCGGCGGTGGCTGGCACGGGGGAGCTGCACCGTGTGTGTCCCCGGCATCAGATAAACTGGGAAACTCATAAACTACCAAGGTGGGCTGGATCTGAGCGTAAAGCTACCAAAGTGAAGAGTTTCACTTGCTTACCTCAAGGCTGAATTTATCAAATTATTTGTAAGGTCACAACAGGGTTTTCCCTGCTGTGCTGTCTCACGGCATCCTATGCAGATGGGTGAGATCGAGGGGGTCTCATCTCCTCTCTCTCCCTTCACAAATGTGGCTGCAGGCTGGACTTTGCCACAGGCTGCCAGGGTGACCCTGGGGCAAGTCATTTGCCTCCCACCTTGGGAGGGGAGATGCTATTTTATTTTTTTTTTTGTATTTTCAATTTTATTTTGTATTTTATTCATGCCAGTGAATACAATGGGAGGCATCTGGCTGCTGACTGGAGCCCTGTCCCTGGGCTTTCCACTGCTCCCCAGCGCAGTGCACTGCGCTCAGCTCTCTGGGGTGGTGATCCCCTCCCCAGCACCTCCCCAAAAGGGCCATGGGTGAGGTGGCTTTGGGGTGCCATCACGTAGCTGGCATGGTGTACGTACGCCCTCCCTGGGCACCCGGTGCTCACCCCAGCTGCTTGACAGTCGCTCCCCGTCACCCAACCTGGGCCATCTGCATCACCTGCTGGCACCCAGTGTGCCGGGAGGAGAATTAAATAAAGATATGCATAGTTATTGGCAGGATAATGACTCATTATCTCTGTTGTAGAGATGGGCTAGCAGGCCATCACACACCGTAACAAGCCAGCCATGGAATCAACAACAAAAAAATAGAAAGTCGAGGTTTCCTCCTTGCCAGCCCCTTTTCTGACTCCATGGAGGACTGCCCTGTGCCATGCATAGGGAGCAGGCAGATTTTGGGTTGGCAGCACTGTTTGGAGGAGGGGAGGAGTGCTGGGCCGCCAGCATCGTGTGCAGCAGAGTGCAGAGGAGCATGGGGCTGGCCTGATAAACAGGGTACAAAAACCCCAGCGACAAGCCCACAGCCTCTGAATGGCAGCATCTTCCTTTGTAAACAGAACACGCAGACATGTTATGCAAGCCCTGGTAAATTAACTGGGTTCCCATACTGTTAAAACGCAGTAATTAGATGTTTGCTTGTCTAGTGCCTTTGCAACAGGAGCATTTTGACTCTACTAATTTTACTATTGTGGGTTATGTCATTTGTGCTCTTTCTGTGTTACTGCCATGCTTGCTAACACCAAGCGTTAAAAATAATGATTAGCACACCCGACATACCACCACCTCACCTCCGTGTTATTTCCATCCTCAAGTATGAACTTTTAGTGCTTACCTTTTCAAGCTTGCCTAAAAATGTACTTCCCTTTTAAATGAAAAATTAATTCAACGCATCATCCCAGGAAAGGAGACTTCGTGAGAGCCACTGAACATGCAGATGTGCAGTAAATCCCCAAGAAGTGGTAATGCTGGCAGTGCCAAGAGGCTGACAGCCCTGGTTTAATATGTATTGTGCAAACACAATGAAACTCATCTGCCCAGCTCACAAGCTGTGGAGATAAATGCGGAAAGGTTGGAGCGGAAAGGGTGGCATGGGAAGATGAAGTGACTTGGCGCAGGTCATGGTGCGGGTCATGGGCACAGCTGAGAACTGAACTTCTTGAATCTTTCTACAGCAGTGCACTCCAGAAACCATTTGACTTGACTGTACTCTTACTTAGGTTGTACTGCGAGCTCTCCCCAACCAGCAGAAAAATCAATTGCCAGCAGAGATGCTCTTTAGTGTTGCGTAGGATGTCCCCATGATACTGCAAATTCATCATTTAAAGGGATAGTATCTAACAAGTGAGATGGAGATTCTGACTAATAGTACTTTTATAACAGCCACTGTTATGAGAAGTCCTTCTTATTTATGTTTCTGCCTAGCTGTGGCAAATAAAGCCGGTCTTTGGATGTAAACCTTATTTGAAAAATCCACAAAGGAGCATGATGTTCAAGTGGCTGGTTTTATTGAATATGTGCAACAGGCAGCACTTTGCTACGAACTACTCTGGTAGGCATCTGGTCACTTCTGCATCAGTTGCTGAAGCACAGAGGATGGTGAGGGACATAAATGGGCTCACAAAGTATTCAGGGTGTGCTGCAGTTCTCCTGCTTGCCCCCTGCATTTGTCCATGGCATACGAACGAGTTAGGAACAAAGAAAAGATGCCTAAGCAACTTCAAAATTGAATTAAAAAAAAAAAAAGGCTCAGGCTTTCTTTCAAAAGCAAACTGCATCTTCCTTTGCAGTTCATCCCCTCCTTTTGCCATCGGTTTCAAAATGCTGCTGCATCAAGAGCCCCTGTGTTGCACACAAAGTTAATCTCCACTCCTAGTCTGTCACTATTCTTGAGCCAAATTCCTTGACCCGTTTTAGCGTTTGCAGTGCACCAGGTAAGGAATAGGGGAATGAGCAAACGTTTTCCTCCCAGGAATTCAGTGCATGTTTCCACAGTTTGATGAACAACTCTTGGGCAAGATTCAGTTATGTGCAGAGCAGAGGTGTTTAAGTAAGGACCACAGATGTACTGGACTCCCTTTGCAGTAAGCTAGGAGGGATGGACCAAAGGGTAAATCAGCCCATTTGGCATCTGAAGCATCACTGGAAATTCCTATAATTTTCCATTGACAATGCAGAGAATGAAGGGAGCATAATTCAGGTACCTGGGTGCAGAGGATGAGCTTAAGCTTTAGGGTGTGTCGGTATATCAGGGTTTACTTGTGTCTGGTCCTGACCTTTGGGTTCCCCTGTTAACCTAGGCATGAGCATCCCTGGCACTACCGTGGATGTGTCCCATGCAGGTAGCCATGCCCTCCTTATTACTGCAGTCAGCATGCTCTGGGGATGCCCCCTGGTTCCTGGGTAGTTCCACGGCCATGTGCCCATGCCCAGCTCTGTACAGCACGGGAGAAATGGCTGAGCCTCCCCAGGGCTCTGGGCAGATCAGTCCCTAAGGCTTTAGCTCAATAAACATAGGCACTTGAGGTCATTATTGGTAGCCGCTCTCCAGCCACGGGTCTGGGGCAGGAAGACAACCCAAGTCTTGGAGTTGGTGAGAGTCCTGTCTTGGTGGAGGCAGGAGAAAGCAGGAGCCACGCTGCAGTGGAGACTATTTTGGTAGCCACTCAATGCCCTGAACCTTGGCGGCCATGCTTCAGTGAGAGGAGGTTACTTAGGCTGGTAAAGTGGGGGTGATTGGTATAGGTCTTAACAGACATAAATAGCACAGCAATGAGGCCCATACCCCTGTGTATCGAAAGGAGGCTGTACAGCTGAAATCCTCCATCGGTGTGTTGAATGGACGATCATCAGCCGACCCACTATGCCCAGCCTGACTGCCCCAGCCCCGCAGGAGGTGATGAGGATTCAGGATGCTGCAGGGGCTTAAAGGATGCCCCAGACATCTCACCTGGAAAAAATGCTGCTGTCTCAAGTCTGTCTTCCTGTTCCAACCCTGAGTTCTAGTTCCCATCCCTTTTGTGATCCTGGAACAGCCCTTTGTCAACTGCAGGAGTTATTTATACAGACAAATGAAGTTAGGAAAGAGCTTGATATCTTTTAAATTGCATCTGATGAAATCTGCCCGCAAGGGGCACATTGGTGAGAAAGCCCCAGGGAACCCTTTGTCTCTCAGTGCCTGGCTCATCCATCACAGCCACTCCATCAGCCCTAGCTCAGGGCCCTCATAACTTCATGTGGAAAAGTCCCTGCTGTCTCAGCACTTATGGACCCTTTCTCCAGCTCATCCCACGTTCACCATGAAGCTGGGGCTTCGGCCACTGCAACACACAGTGACTAACTGATGGGCCAGGGCCAAAGCTGGAAGGCTTAGAATTTGCTTATTTGCTTCTCTTCTTTTTTTGTCTTCTTTTGGTTTGTTTTTTTCTCCTTGCATGCACAAAGTATCTAACATTCTTCTGAAGTCAGTAAAAAACTTTCAGATGACCTTCACTTGCTTTGATTCAGCCCCTAGATGTGAAAGTAATTTTTGAGCCAGTTCCAGTAGTGTCCAGTAAAATATTTACTTCTTACAAGCTGATCATCCTCAGCACAAATACACACACGCAGACCGAGGCGGGGGGGTGGCAGGAAGAAGAGCAAAGTGAGTATAACAGAAGCAAGAGCAATATGGAAAATTAAGGAGTTTATCTTAACTTCAAACACTATTAGAAGCAGTAGTTTGTAAAATAAACCAACCCACCTAACATGGAGAGGTGAAACTATTTTCCTTGCAGGCAGCCTGGAGACAACCCGAAGACAACCCGGTTGTGCTCTTGCTGCATGTAATAGCCTGTTAAACTCGATTCATAATCTGTAAATACCAAAGGGGTTCAAATGAAAATGCAGCCCCATTTTCTTAGGTGCTTTTCAAACCCCGAGCTTTCCCTGCGCTGTCTGCTTGCAGTGGCTTTCCAGGGTGGTGCACTGTAGCCCCCGGTGCCCATGCCACTAGGTGAGTGTTCCTGCCCTCCCTTGGGGCCAGGATGGGCACGTGGCTGTGTCCACGATGACCTGAGCTTGAAGGAGATAAATCTCTCTCCTAGTTCTCTACCTTGCTGCATCTCAGCTAATTTGAGTGAAATCCATGTGTATTATTGTACCTAATCCCCTAGTTGCTCCGACCTGCAAAAATTCCTGTGAAGCTTGAGGCACGGCTGAGACCTGACATTCTGCAGTGACAGGTACCAGCAAGTATCCTTGCTGCTCGGTGGATTTGGGAGTGCTGAATATTCAGGACATTATGGGTGCAGATACTGTGTACAGGTAAGAGGGCAGGATTCACATCACCTGGCTTTGGTCATCTAAAAGCAAAGAGCCATGTTTTAGTGGCTCATCTTCTCTGGTCACCTGCAGAGGCAGGAGCTCTCAGCACATGGTTTACTCTGTTTAAGATGCTCAGGACCACACGAGTCACCATTTCTCTCCACTGACTTGAGAGGGCTGGTGGCAGGTTCCTCCTTCTGCAGCGCCCATCACTGCCGCTGCTCGCAGAGGGACGGTGCATGGCTCTTGGGGCAGCTGCTTAACCTTGTGCCGGGGCACACCATGGGGGAGAGGAGCGACCAAGAGCTGTGCTGGCCACAGCTCCCGGTGGCCATGCTGGCCTGGGAAGCTGTGGGCTGGTTTTGTGCTGATGTGGAAACAAAATCTGCTCTGTTGTTCCTATCTCGGACTGTGAGGAATGGCACAGGCTGTGCTCTGCCTGCCTCCGCCGGGCAGAGGCAAGGTCTCCATTTTCTGCTCACCTTGCAAGAGTGCTAAAGATAAACATCTGCAGTTTTCTGGGCTGAGAGTGCTAAAAGCGACTGCTACCCCTGCTCAGCTTTTCAGATGGTTGACAAAGCACTTTAAAGGTCCAAGTTATATTTGGAAATGAAAAGATCTTTGTACCAAACAGAATATAACTTGTGCACTGTTGAGACCGACGGTCACTAAAAGCAAGCACATCTGCTGATGCAACCTAATTGCTGTTTTGATTGCCCAGCCATGACGGGGCATAAAAATATTGTCTGCCTACAAAAAAAGAATGAAACCTCACTTGACTGTTTTGTACCTTGGCACCCAGCCCTGCCGAGCTCAAGTTGGGCAATCTGAATTCAAAAATTCCCCAGTGGAACCAGCTCCTAACAATACAAAGCTGTGCCTGTCTGACTGGGCAGACTATTTTCATGACTCTGAATAAAAATCATGTCTAAAGCCCTGCACGTTTCTGCGGGGGCTGTTCAAGCAGGCAGGCATGCTGGCCTGCGCCTGGGAGCTTTCCCTGTTAAGTAGGCAGAGGATGGGCCATGGCTGAAGGCCAGTCTCTGGAGACTCACGGGCTTTCTGCTCGCGCGTGGACAAGCAGAGGATCCTTGCAAAATGCTGATAGGAACATTTCTGAAGCAACATGGCAGGGTTGAAGCTAATCTTCAATTAGGAGAGACCATATCTGCTTCCTGAAGAGGTTCTGGACCCATCTTGTGAAGCTTCCAGCGTTGCTCACTGTGGGAAACAGGAAAGTGATGTCCTCAGCCACGGGTATAAATCATAAGGACGTCCCCTTTTCGCTTGGTTCTGATCAAACCCAGGTGTTGTACCTGACCCTGTTGTTTACCAGTATGACTTTTTACCAGTATGATCATTGCTAACTTCCCACTTCCCTGCCCCGAGCAATGTGGCCATTGCACAGCCCAAAGTCCTGTGCAAGGTGCATACCAACTGGCCAGACTGGGATGGAGCGGGACCCCTGCCACAGCCAGCACAGCCCAGCAGGACCCTGATCCAGCGCAAGCTTCCTGGGCTAAATCCAGCCTCCCACAGTCCAGCTCTTCTGAATTTGCTTGGCTCTAAGAAGTGAATACAGGGGAGCAGGGGTAGCCATAAGCCATGCAGGGAAAGA
>NW_009260613.1:530261-531610 GCF_000687185.1 Egretta garzetta
AAGATTGATCTTCCCCTCCCATTAAAAGGGCTATTGATTGATCTGTCCATTTAATAGGCTTCAGCTCCTAAACCCCAGCTTGCCGCCTGTCTCTGTCCCTTCAGCCAGCTCCTCATACCACTGCTCTTGTGTTTTTCTTCCCCCGCAGAGGAGCCTTTCAAGTCTTTCTTTAAAGAGTGAACCAAGTGCTTTCGATCAGCTGCCAGCCCAGCCCTGTACCAGTGAGGGGCTCCCAGCTGCTCCCTGGCCGTGCTTGGCACTGCAGCATGTGAAATCCCCAAGACCCACCCCTCCCTCAACACAAAAAAACCCAGACTGGCTTAAAACCCACCAGATTTTCTTTTTTTTTTTTTTTTTTTTTAATTTAGCTTTTCTTAAATTCCCCTTGGGAACCAGCGGGTTTCCCATACTCGCTCAGTGAGACACTGCTGTGCAGCAGAGCCAGGCTCTCGCAGGGCTCTGCAGCATCCATCACATGCACTGGGGCATCGCAGCCACCTGATCGCCAGGTGAGGAAAGGGGAAAAAGATGGGCTGCGTCTTCCCACGACCTGCTGGGCAGACCCAGGCTTTCCAAAGCTGTCTGTGTCACTGCTGTAATCAAACCACCAAGGAACAAACAGGGAGTCTAAAATTAATTCTGAATTGCAGGTTTCCCCTGAATTATGGTAATGTGTAATCCTGTAGTCGAAAGAGCTGGCATGGCTTCCACCATGTCTCCAGGCTGCCATAATCACCCTCATCTCTCCTGCATCGGGTTCTCTTCGGGTTGTCCTTGGTGATGCATTGGTCCCGTGTAGAGGCTGGCCTGTGTCCTCCAGCCCAGAGGAATGAGCGACGTGCCTTTGACCATTGTAGACCTGATAAAAAGACGAGGGAGATGCATCTCACTGAATAACCTTTCCTCATGGCCAGGAGGAACAAGAGAGGTTGACAGAATTAACACCTTGTGGTGCCCCACAGTTGCGAGCCCTTCGGGAGGATGTGTGGGGAGTGGGACCGTTCCCAGGAAGAAAGAATGATGCTACTGGTGAGGGGTCATGTCTACTCCCAGAACCATTTGTAGGCAGTACAGCAACACCTCCCTGTTGCCAGAGTCAGAGGTAACCAGTAGTTTGAACAGATGGATCTACATTTTATTCCATGCTCAGTTCTGCAGATGGGACAAAAAAAAAAAAAGAAAAAGTTTATTCCAAAAGCAAATAAAACTTTGAAATGGCAAAGTTCCAACAGTTGTCTGAGAAAACTTTAAGATGGTATTTTTTTGTGTCAAACATCTACAAGCTTTCCCAAGACTCCCAGAGAAGAGACTCGGGGGGGACGGCTTTCTGAGGACCGCAGCCCTGAGAT
>NW_009260613.1:531622-539191 GCF_000687185.1 Egretta garzetta
TCTTCCGATGCAGTAGTGGGAAGCTCCGGGAACTCACTGTACCCATGAGTCTTGTGCCTGGGATTCAGCAGGGCAGCCTGCCAGGGGTGCTGTGTGTGAGCCGACAAGGAATGAGGAGGGTTTGGAAACCCACCTGGCAAGTGGAACTGCACTGGAAACTTGCCTGGTTTCTGTCAGAGTATTGTCAAAATCATCCCATTCCCAAAGTATGTTTTCTTTGTGTCAGATCAGCATTTTTAGGGAAAAAAAAAGCTCATTTGGAAAGTTTGCAACCAGCAGTCAGTCCAATGGCAGCATGTCTCCGGTGATCACAGGTCTCCAAAAGGAGGTTTCTAAGCCAAGTCTACATTGTAGACATGGCTATAGTGAGACCGAGGAGGGTGAGGGAGAGCAAAGGCACTTGGCACCTCTGAGAGCTGCCTCTCCACAGTCTGCTCCCAAAAGAAAATGCTGTATCTGAGAGTAACCAGGATTACCAATATTCAGCAATGACTTTTTTGAGCAAAAACCACTTTATTGACTCCTTCAAAGCAAAATCAGCCTGCCTTCTTCAAAAGCAGTGCTGACCATCTCTGAGTCAAGGACCTGATAGTTCTCCACTATCTTTCATCCACCACAGAAAACACAGATGCAAGATAAATTCTGTTCTTCCAACATCTACAATATCTTAGGAGTACCTATAGTCCACACTCCATGAGCGAAGGTGAGGGTTGTGTTACCTTGTGAGTTTGTTCCACCACCTGATCAGTCCTATCCACAAAAACCCAATTCGTTCCTGATGATAGGCACCTGGCTTTGCTGCAAGATCAAGACCATCCAGACTTACCAGTCTATCTAAAACCAGAAGAAACCTCTGCCATGATTCTGGATAGCGAAAATGACACAGCCTTAGCATGAATGGCAAACAGGTGGTTTCTGAAGGGATGTGCCTCCACTCTGAAATGCTGAGGTAGTGGTTGATGCATAATATAAGATCTAGTTTTCCTATACTCCACTCCCAACTCAAAAATGAGATCCAAACACTCAGGTGCTGGTAATCGCTGAGACATAACTGCTTTGATGACCAGAAAATTCCTGGCTGCCTTCACAGTTCAATCATCTCCAGGCAGGTGACACTGCCAGGAGTGACCTCATCCAATGTCACTGCACTGAAGAATTAATTTAAGTTGTGAAGTGATATGAACTAATCTGACGGTGCACCTGGGGAAACGACACACTAAACCCAGTGTCATTTCATATTGAAGTAGACAGTTTCACCTCCAAAGAGAATCTCCTCTCAGTGATCAGTACAGCCTCCCCTTCTCCCTAATGGCCCTAAGTTGTGGTGTATTGCTGAATGACAGCTGTGTTCAGTACTGTTCTCATCCGTAGGTAACACACTACATTTATTTTTTGGATTGCAGGTGGCTGATTTTCCTACCAACAGAACATTTCTTGTAGTTAACTAGGATCTTTGGGTGGCATTTATCTCACCCAGCTTAAATGTGTACAGAATAATAACCTATATCTGAGCTGGTAACTCTGGGCCCTTTATATCATTGTTGGAAGAAACAGGCACCTTCAGAATGCAATGCACCTGATTTATTTTTTTCACCAAAAGGGTTGTTCAGGCATTGGAATGGGCTGCCCAGGGAAGTGGTTGAGTCCCCATCCCAGGAGGTATTTAAAAGAAGGCTAGATGAGGTGCTTAGGGACACGGTTTAGTGGTGGAATGGCAGGGTTAGGTTAATGGTTGGACTTGATGATCTTAAAGGTCTTTTCCAACCTAAATGATTCTATGATTCTATTCTAGACCTCTTATTTAGGATGACATTAATTGAAACATGCAAACAGATGTAGATCTCCAGGTGAACTCACCCTTGGGTCCCAAGAATTTGAGATCCTGAGAGGATCTGCATCGTCTCTGTGGTTTGCCATTACCTAATTTCAGGATACCAGGGGGACTGTGGACACAAGACTCCCCTGCCGATGTTCATATCGGGTCCCTGTTATCGCAGTCGTTACAGCAGCCATGGAGGAGATGCAGCTATAGAGCAGAGAAGTGGGTAACAAGAGTGACCTCCTGGCACCATACCAGAAAAGCACATACTCTGCCCAGCTCTTGCTTCTTGTCTTACACTGAAGGGCTTTCCAGATATTATTCTACAGCCCCTCTTACATCTTCCTTAAATCCCCTTTTGTCACTTTGGCTGAGTGGAGGGAAGTGTTTGTTAGCACAGTCACTCCCCAAGCTGGTTGCTGGCTAACCCCTAAGTCCCGCTTCCAAAGTCCCCACAGTGGGGAGAAACCCAAAACTGTTTCTTCTCATATTGCCAGGGGTTTCACCCATTCGCAGTACAAAGCCCTTCATCTGTCCTCTCCCCATGATAAGACCACCTCTAAAGAAAGAGAGGACTCCTTGTGTAATTAGAAGGCTCCCTAGGGTCTACCAGTACAATTTGCCCCCATTTCTGATGTTGCTTTTTCTCTCCCAGAAGGCAGGCTATATGGATCACATTAAAAGATTCAGCACTTACCAAAGTCTCATTCTTTCTGCTTGCTCACATAGCAGAACCATCACGCTCTATCCCACACCTAAATCTCTCAAAGTAGCCAATAGGTAATGAATGCGAGAAAGGCAATTTTACAGCCAGGGAGGTATGAAGGTAAGTCCTCATCCTAGTTCTGAGTTCCCACTGACTGAGAAACACCTCTACCTGCAGGAGTGGTGGTAGGTGGGGAGCAGACAACAGCAAGAGCAGGTCCTGAGCTGGGTGATGGGTCCCCATTGTTTGGGTATGGTCCCTCTTGCAGGCCAGGTCCCTTTACTAGAGATCCTCTCTGTTAGCAACAGGGTGGGTCTGCTGTGTAAGGTGAAAGGAACTTCAAAATCCAAACTGGTAGTGATGCTAATGAAAAGCAGGGCATTTTTTTACTTTGCAGCTGTCACCTGTTCGAATTCTTGCAAAAGTCTTACTGAGTGTCGGAGCTGAGTCACTCCTGTGGTGCGTGGCCAAACTAACATTTTGTGGGGATATGTTTGGGGAGGGGAGTGGGAATATAGGGGAGGGGGCTAATCATACTTCATAGTTTCTCATCTTCCAAAATAATCTGTTTTCTAAATGCATTGCTAAATCCTTGTGCTAGCAATCTACCATCTGCTCCTTCTTTCAACACACCCACTATGTAGTCTGCTGTCTTGTTACACTGCCAAAACTCTCCATACTGCGGGTAGAAGAGAGTCTGTACTTTCAGATGCTTTTCTTAGGTGACAGGGGAAAAAAAATAAAGCCTTTGCAATTAGCACCAAATATAAGTGAGTGCACTGCCACGCAGCTTGCTCTTATCCTGCAATCTGTGATGTAATCTCAGCAGCGAACAGGCAACTAAATTTTATCCCTCTAATTCCAGACAGGGGCTCTGGTAACACCCTCCAGCATCGACTGGAGCTGGAATGTTTTGGGTAATCTCTGGAATGCCTCAATAGAATTATAAATCCATAAATCAAAGCAGTCATTATGTATTTGAATAATATGTGGATCAAAGTCTCCGATTGAGGGCCCCTTTGTTCCCATGCTCTTTTTATATCTCACTCAGTGAGCATCTATTCAATGAGAAACAATTACAGTGAATTTAGAGCAAAAACATACAGTGCTAATGGAGCTCTGAAGACCTCATCTGGCAGACTATTTAAGCATATGCTTAATTTTAAGCACATGAGTGGTAAGAGTGGAATTGCACACAAAAGAGCGACATTTGGTTCAGCAATATGTTGAATCAGTATCTAAATTTAAGCTATTGACCTCTCCAAATTGAGCCTTTTTGAAAGTAAGTTGTCCTTACTCTCCCACCCAAATGCTTTCCTAGTTTCGTACTGGAGGTCTGTGCAAATATTGCATTAAATCCTGCTCGTTCTACTCTGGAGACAGATCTGTCTTCAGTAGGAGCAATTAAAGAAAGAAGAGCAAGACAAGGGCCGCTATCTCATTAAACAGTGCAATTATCCTGGGATATACGACTGCTGATTTTTTGCCAAGGGGAAGCTGAGGCAGAACAACAAGTGAGTTACAGTGTGTGGTGAATCAGTCAGTGCCATGGTAGACACAAGACTAAACCGTGTTGGGTCACCAAATGTCACCACCAGAGGTGTCAGCCAAAAGCCTCCTATCTCCAGTCTAGGATAATCCCAGCAAGTCCAGGGCTCCCTTCACATCTGGAAGGCCATTTCTTGGGATGAAAGGTAGTGTTTACAACGCTGTGCCAGTAAGCCTCTGAAAAGCAGCACAGAGGAATATAGGTATGGCCACACCTCCAATAAAGGAAAGAGGAACACCGATGGATCTGGAGGGGTTCTTCACGCAGCTGTGCTAATGCTTGCTAGGCAGTAATGAGGGCAACGGGAGACGGACTAGAGGCACATTTTATTTATGTGCTGGGAAGTAGGAAAATCCTCTGGCTTTAAACTACCTGTGTCAAGTTCATGGAGAAACAAATCTGATATCTCTTCTCTGCCATGCTCCAGAGAGGGTCCGTTGGATGCCCTCCGCTGTCGGGATGTAGTGAAGCCTCAAGCCAGCTTGCACAGATGTACAGGAAAGATGCAGGTTGTCCTCCAGTGCCTGAGCTGCTGCCTGGGGGGACTTCTAGGTGTTCATCCATACTGCGGGTAGAAGAGAGTCTGTACTTTCAGATGCTTTTCTTAGGTGACAGGGGAAAAAAAATAAAGCCTTTGCAATTAGCACCAAATATAAGTGAGTGCACTGCCACGCAGCTTGCTCTTATCCTGCAATCTGTGATGTAATCTCAGCAGCGAACAGGCAACTAAATTTTATCCCTCTAATTCCAGACAGGGGCTCTGGTAACACCCTCCAGCATCGACTGGAGCTGGAATGTTTTGGGTAATCTCTGGAATGCCTCAATAGAATTATAAATCCATAAATCAAAGCAGTCATTATGTATTTGAATAATATGTGGATCAAAGTCTCCGATTGAGGGCCCCTTTGTTCCCATGCTCTTTTTATATCTCACTCAGTGAGCATCTATTCAATGAGAAACAATTACAGTGAATTTAGAGCAAAAACATACAGTGCTAATGGAGCTCTGAAGACCTCATCTGGCAGACTATTTAAGCATATGCTTAATTTTAAGCACATGAGTGGTAAGAGTGGAATTGCACTCTTACAAAAGAGCGGCATTTGGTTCAGCAATATGTTGAATCAGTATCTAAATTTAAGCTATTGACCTCTCCAAATTGAGCCTTTTTGAAAGTAAGTTGTCCTTACTCTCCCACCCAAATGCTTTCCTAGTTTCGTACTGGAGGTCTGTGCAAATATTGCATTAAATCCTGCTCGTTCTACTCTGGAGACAGATCTGTCTTCAGTAGGAGCAATTAAAGAAAGAAGAGCAAGACAAGGGCCGCTATCTCATTAAACAGTGCAATTATCCTGAGATATACGACTGCTGATTTTTTGCCAAGGGGAAGCTGAGGCAGAACAACAAGTGAGTTACAGTGTGTGGTGAATCAGTCAGTGCCATGGTAGACACAAGACTAAACCGTGTTGGGTCACCAAATGTCACCACCAGAGGTGTCAGCCAAAAGCCTCCTATCTCCAGTCTAGGATAATCCCAGCAAGTCCAGGGCTCCCTTCACATCTGGAAGGCCATTTCTTGGGATGAAAGGTAGTGTTTACAACGCTGTGCCAGTAAGCCTCTGAAAAGCAGCACAGAGGAATATAGGTATGGCCACACCTCCAATAAAGGAAAGAGGAACACCGATGGATCTGGAGGGGTTCTTCACGCAGCTGTGCTAATGCTTGCTAGGCAGTAATGAGGGCAACGGGAGACGGACTAGAGGCACATTTTATTTATGTGCTGGGAAGTAGGAAAATCCTCTGGCTTTAAACTACCTGTGTCAAGTTCATGGAGAAACAAATCTGATATCTCTTCTCTGCCATGCTCCAGAGAGGGTCCGTTGGATGCCCTCCGCTGTCGGGATGTAGTGAAGCCTCAAGCCAGCTTGCACAGATGTACAGGAAAGATGCAGGTTGTCCTCCAGTGCCTGAGCTGCTGCCTGGGGGGACTTCTAGGTGTTCAGGGGCCACCTCCATGCTTCAGCCCAGCTCATGTGGATGACCAGGCTCTGTTCTCAGCTGGAAACCTCTCCTGTGACTTGCCCTTTAGCGTTGGCAAAAGGAATTGTGAAACACGTGTCAAGGCGATTGGGAGCACAAAGGAGGTCTGCTCACAAGGTGAAAATAAAATGTTATTTTAAAAGATAAATGTTGCAAGAGACTGCAAAGACTGCCAGACTGCGTAAAGAGCAGAGAGAGGAGCTCACGTTGCTGAGAAAGAGAGCCACGTTTTTGCCCCACGACCCACTGGGTAGAGCGGGGAGGGTTGGCTGGAGCAGAAACCTTTCCAAAGGGAGGGAGGGAGGGAGGGAAAGATGGAGAATCTTTTCCCTCAAAGAGCAGGACAGTTTTGCTCCTGCTTTAGCACACACTGACTCACATACATAACTTTAAGCATATTCTTAACCCTTAAGGACTTTCAAAGCTGCAAAACCCTAGATTTTCTGATTCTATGTAAAAAAAATAAATCAAACCAATTGCTTATGTATCAGGTCCAAAATCTCTTACCACACTTCTCACAGAAAGGCCAGACCAAATATGAGCCCCAAACTGGGCAGCAAAGAAGAAATGCTTTCTAGGCTTGCGGTTAATGAACATACTAGAGACAGCCATGTTTTGGTCTTAGAGAGAAATGCCATGTGTGGATGCTGCTATGCACCTTTCCCGGTGGACACGATTAAACTCTGCTGAAAATAATGGTGAAGATTTATTCAGGTCGGCTACTGTAATTCGAGAAAATGTTATTTATGTCCAAGCTCTTTTTCCCTTGTACATCCTTCCCCCTCTTTAAATGCTCTTCAATTTGGCCCCAACTGAGTCACAGATCAAAGCATTTCAGCTTTTGAGGCCAAATTGCAATTTATAATGTCTGTGGTTTTAGCTAATCTGTCTCTGTGTCATCTCATTTTAAATCAACAGAAAGCAGCACAAAATAACTCATTTCGGTATGCCCTGAAAAATGAACTAGGGGTTTAAACTCAGGCATTCTGTTACCAGTTCTCCCCACAGGTAAATGGGGTTTTCTTGCGTTATCTGAGGACGCTTTGTTACTATTGTAAACATCAATTTTGTAAACAGATTGTGCTTTGCTGAGGTGAAACAACTACATCTCCAAACCCAAGCTAAGATTCTGGTTTGTCTCCCTTCTTAGAATTTGAACTGTATCAAAGGGTAGCTTAATGCTGTAAAGAACCTTTCATTTTTAATTAAGTAAAGAAGGTCCTAATTTCAAACCCACTTGAATGGCCTGGGTTTAAAAGTTCATTTCATGCCGTAGCCTTATTTGTTCTTCACAGCAAAGGCCATGGCGAACAGAGGCCGATTCTAGTGGAAACGCCGCTCCTCAGCTCCCAAAATCGCTGCTGTGTGATTCCTTGTTTTGTGCTGATGCTGCTGCCCTGACAACAAAGGGGATCCACCAAAGTAGCATGAGGATGAGTCAGCCCCAGGGTGCCTCACG
>NW_009260613.1:539244-562044 GCF_000687185.1 Egretta garzetta
GGGCTCTCTACCGGGCCATCTCCACCCACTCTTATGTCCCTGCAAGTCTTGCTGCGCTCCACTGTATGCGAAGAGAAAATCCAACCTAATGTGTCCCGTTTCCTGTTTAGATTTCACTCATCTATCTCACCTTCCTCTCCTTTTTCTTGCAACCCAGCACAGGCTTTCATGCCGTCCCTGGGACAGCTGCCTCGCTGCTCCTGCATCCCCCTTTGTGCCCACGGGGGAGGTGGATCCATGCTGGATGGTGGCAGCAGCAGCCATGAGTGACTCCCATGTTGTCATACCCTGGGAAAGTTGGAGAGGGAGATGGAGACATGGACTTCTGGTGTTGAGGCTACCAATTAGCGCTGTTGGAGCAGATCTCCTTGAGGAACAAGTAACACATGAAACTCTCACTAATGCCAACCTGGCTTTTGTTTGGGATTGCCTAACTCTGATGAATAATGCAAGAATCCAGCCTGCACCTCTTTTTATTTAACCGCATCACTCTTCAAAACAAAACCAACCAAAACCGAAGCAAACAAATACCCCTCCAGAACAAGCAAACATCTGACCTGAAAGTGTGGCTCTACAGCAAAGGTGTGCTGGAGAAAAAAATCTTCATGTTGACGGCAGAGAGGCCATGCATGGTGGGAAGAACCGCCTTTTGCAGCTACAACAAAAGTCCACCCAAGCTCAGTCTGGGCTCAATCTGGTCAGTAACAGGAGTTCAAGGAAAGAGATAAAATTTCTCACAGTTGGCAGTCTGAGATCTTCCTGGCCTGGAAGTTACTCCTAGAACATTACTTTCAGTAGCTCTTGGTAGATCTCTATAAACTTGTCTAAACTATTGGCATCCACAACATTTCATGCCACCGAGTCCCACAATTTAATTATGTCTTGGGAGAAAAAGTACATCTACTTGTTTGTTTTAAAGGTCAGTCTGTGTGCTGGACTATCACAGATCAAATATAGCAAAAGCTAAAAAAATAAATGGAATTTTGGGAGCTATTATTTACACACATATCCTATTCTCCTCAAAATATGACCCAATTTCTTTTTCACTTCAGTTGAGTAAGTTAATACTGAGGTTGTGTGACCAAAAATTGCTCTTTTATATTTGAGTGTCCAGAGACCAAATCCTGTGCAGGGCCTCATAAATCCAGGTGCTGCAGTCCTGTCCTTGGGGAGGTTTGGGTGCAGTGGACAAAGGTCTCCAAGGACCAGGGCAAAGCAGGGCTGTCCTCAGTCCCTGGTGGGAGAAGAGGTGGGTGCTATGGAGCAGCTCGTCTTTGCTCCCCATGATCTCCCTATTTAAATTGGAGTGAGTTGGTTTGTACATAAATGGAGACCAATCATCTTCTCCCAGTCAAGGGCACCAAACCCCTACTGAAAGTATGTGGGCAACCCCTGCTGCTACAGTAATTTCCAGACGCATCTTCCTCCAACAACATGTCCTAAAACACTCGTGATACTGGTGGAAACTATGAGTATAGAAGATGAACATGACTGGCAGACCAAATGGGCTTCCTGTGAGGACCATACAAGCCCGCAGCCAGGGCAACGCTGCCTCCAGCTCTGCTGAATGGTGTCCATCCTCCTGGGAGTCAATGAGAGTTTGTGTCATTGTACGTGGAGGAGCTGAACGGAGACGTGAATTAGACCATGTCAGCAGTACGGTGCTTTAAAAGTTGGGGTGTATCTTGGGAAGGTATCCAGTTCATCCAGTTTGGCAGGGGTGAGGGGAAGCGTGGGGGAGGAAGGTGAGCCGCTGTCAGGAAAGGCTAGCTTACCTCTGAGTGCCTTTTACTCAAAAAGTGTAAGTGGCACTCTCCTTGTCAGACAAGGCAAGATGGAGGGATTCCTGGCATTGCTGTGCTCTGCAGGACCACCCACCCCAGTCATCTCTCCAGATCTGTTGTCATAGGTTTACAGCCAGAATATAGGATTGACAGAAAGGCAACATTCTGAGAAAGCAGAGTTAAAACAGCTTAAATTTGACGTGCCTAACCCTGCCCCATGGAAGACAGTGGCAAAAATACCTCTTGGTTTCTTCTTTGTGGCTTTCACATTATAATCTCCTGTTTTGCCCTCCAGTATCATATTTGTCCCCCCTGTAAGGGATGGGTAGCAGGGCCCCATGCCCATGCTGACACAGTGAGTTCAAGAGGCTTCCCAGTGTGCCCAGTACCCCGCCACTGGGAGGGGCCAGTGCTAGCTGGGTTCAAGCACTGGGCTGGGTAGCAGGAGGTGGTGACACCCAAGATGGGCAGAATAGGGAGTGTGTGCCAAAGGAATGGTTAAGGCTGGGGAGGGGGCAATTGCAGGAGCCCAAGGATGGGGAAGAGAGGAGAAGACACCTGGAGAAGGGTGGAAGAGCCAAGGAGTGAGGCAGGGACAGAGGCTGGATGGCGGCAGCCTCTGACAAGGCTGGGATGAGACATTTTCAAATGTTTATTGAGGCATGTTAGGAATTAGAAAGTTTGAATTTCCATTTCAAATGAGATGTTGATTTGAAATGTATTGTTTGGCTTTCAAGATCTCCAGCTGGTGGTTGATAAGGCATAGCTAACGACTGTGTGCGAGAACAGGGACAGAAGAGACACCCCACCTAACTTTAGACACCCACAAAGCTGACATCTGCATATGGACAGGTAGCGGGGCCCCTTTCACATCAGTGAGGAGAAAGAGACACTTGGAGGCTGCAGCTCATCCAGGTAGGTCGGATACGTTGCTCTTTGGAAGGGCCTAGCCCTACGGAGGCTAATGGGGTCTAGAGAGCTAGCTCTGATGTAAACAAATACTTGTTGCATTCAACTCCAGCTAAAAAGAGGAATCGCATTTCAAGCATCCTAAATATTTGGGTCTAAATTGAGTTTGGAGATCCTCTTCTGAGTTCATTTGCCAAGGTATAACCTGAAATAAATTTTTTTTCTTTAGCTAAGTCCAGCCTTCCATATTATTTGGTACAGTCCCATCAAAGCTCTCCACTATCTGGAGAGAAGATGTGCTTATGCTGATACACTTCAGCACATAAACATAATTATGATCAAAATTAAAGAAACAACTTTTGAGAATGCCTCGACTCAAATGTTTCCATTAAGCTAGTCTGATTGACTTGTTCAGATGTGTACATGTACTAGAGATTTCAATCTTTTGTCCTGGTTTGAGACAAAATGATTTTATAATGTCTTAGCCACTTCTGTAGAAAAAAAGATAATGTTCTTTGCAAGTCTACCTGAGCTTGGCTGCAATATCCTGAAGTGGAAGCTGTTTGTACTTGTTAGTAATTGCAGTTGTTCTGCTAATTGCAGGTGGTGTACTTATCAATAAAACAGCTTTGTGATTTTTAATTCTGCTGAGCTCTCTCTAAGTTCCACGGGCTGCTTCGCTACTGTACAAATAAATTCCTTTGAAAAATGTCCATCGTCTTTATTTCAACAAACTTCATTTGCTGCTTGAACTGTAAGGGTGGTCTGTTACCTCAGCAGCCCAGCATGTGGTATGGATACCACTAGAAGTACGTAACCCATTTTGGAGTGATGCCCGGCCCATCGGAGCACAGGAACCCTTGGCTTTGAGGATATGAGGGGAAGAGCACTTGGGAACCTGTGCTCTAGACCCCTCGTTTCTGACCAAGCTACCCGTGATTCATCCTCTCCTGCTCTGAAAACTCTCTTTACCTCTGATCTTCCCCTCTTTGTTGTCTTCCTGCCATATCCTCATAGGGAGTGCTTTAAAGGGCACCAGGCAAAACTGGATGGTATGATACCTGCAGCAGGACTCATGGTTTCTAAATAACCCTTCCTTGCAGCTGTGTGCATGACTGGCACCATACCCCAGCTGGGTAATTTCATTTTGGCAGCACCTTGAGCTTTCCCCTGGCTGGCTGCAGGAGTCCTGATGCCTCAGAGCGCCTGGGCAGCTCATGCTGTTCTTGCCAGCAACTCTTTTACATTCTATTGACACAGACTCTGGAGCTAATGGCTTTTCAAAAGGAATATTTCCTTTCTGTGCTGGGACGCAGTGAACAAGGATCTGTGTTAATCTGTAGTGCTAGAGACAGGAGTAGAGCCCAAGGGGGTGCTTTCCCTTTAGGATGGGACGGATTAGGCTTGCCTATTTTTGCTACCAGATCTGCTAACAGAAGGCAACCCGCTGCTCCCCCTCCTTGTGCTCGCCAGCCTGCCGGGTGGCTGTGAGCTGCCCCTGCCTCAGTTTCCCCATCTGTGAGTGGGGATAATTGTCCCGAAGGGCCTTGAGACGCACTGGTGAAAGTGCAATGCAAGCCCTGCAGTGTGCTAAGGACTTTGCTCCTGTGCTTCCAACTTTGTTAGCAAGCTCTGAAGACTGCACTTGTCACCTGTATTTCAACAATACGCTGAGCTCCTCCAAAGCCAGGGAACCCTTATCCCAAGTGCTCTTTGAGCAGGGCCTTCCTCCTTACGAAGTCTAGAAATTTCTTCAGTTTTGACTGCAGTGCATCACTTTGAGCCATTTGCAGACTCTTCCCTCTGCTTCTGCTCCTCCATGCAGCCACCAAGGAGTCCATACACCCCAGAAGCTGTTGGTGGGGATGTGAAGTGCTCCGTATGGTGCCACTCAGACCCTGCTGCTGGTCTCTCTGTGGATTGCTGCTCCAAACCTGGTGTCAGGGGAGGGCCATGGTGCTGGGACTGGGAGGATGCCTCTGATCAAGACTCACCTGCAAGGTGACATGTTCCCAGCTTGTCCCTGGCCCACACGAGGAGACAGCAGGTAGATGAAACATCCAGACTATGCCTGGCATCTGTCACAGGGTGGGAGGGAAGCCACCAGAAGCAGCAAGGAAGCACAACAGAGGAAGCATCAGGTCTGTTGTTCAGATTTTCACTGCTGGGTCACCATCTAGACATTTGACAGGCTCAGCAGAAGATCAGAGACCAAGTTACTGTAGCAGGGTGGGGTGGTTGTGCTTCCTTCCCAAGACGAAACAGAAGCAGAGCTGCTGACCCCATGAGAACAAACACGAGACAGATCCCAGATGCAAGATACAGGAATAAGAAGCAAGAGATTTAAGGTCTGATACCTCCTAACTCACCAAGGGTAGCTAGAACCAGTTGCCATACCCAGCCAGGATGAAGGATTTTTAATGGTGATCAGCCTTTCTGGTCGCTAGTGATCCCTGAGCTGTTGCCACTTGGGCAAATACATGGGCCACTTTGAGAAGCTCAGCTAGTCCTGGTAGAGCTGGGTGGTTCATTCTGGCACAGCAATGTATCAAACTGAACTTACTCAGCAATCTCGTAGCCTTTGTTCCAACTTCGACGCTGCTGGTGCTCCTCAGTGGATGGAAGTACCGATCCAAAGGTCAGCAAAATCAGAAAAAGGATTTCCACCAATTCTGGGGGACTTCAGACCCAGAGGAGTGTTTCATGGTCTCTTTTCCATCCCTCTCCTGGCGTGCCTTGTCCCTCAGTAATGCTGATAGTATGGTTTTGGCAGCTGTTGACTCAGCAAATTCACAGTTCTGGGAAGAAGGTCCCAACGCTGGGTGCCTAGAGTCCCTGTAAGCTTACTTTGCATCTCCTCAGCCTCCTTCTTCTTCTTCTACTTCTTCCTGCCTCGTCCCCCCATGCACCCAGCGCTTTTCATACCTTGTGCAAGCATATTGCTTCTAAACACACCCAAAATGGAGCAGCAGGCACACAGTGAGGCTGCAGGAGAGCGGAGAGAGCAGGAATTGAATGGGAAAACCAATTTGGATTTGTGGGTTGACTTCTGTGTTTTGGAGGTGTATTTTTGGGGTTTGTTTTGGGGTTTTTTTTTTGACTTGTTTTGTAGCTTCCCAGCTCCTTTTCTGGCAGCTTGTCACATGAGGTGCAGTTTGCTCCTGGCAGCATGGTAGCAGACTACACGGGGATGAATTCACACTGAGTGCCCAAGGAGTGCTCAGACTCAGCCTCCGTGCCTGCAAATGGGCATACAGACCATTTTATGCACAAGGAAAGAAGCTGCACCAAGAACTACAATGCCTAACCTAGTTTTTATTCATCCCATTTTGATCCAGGCCTTTGGAAGGTCACCGGCTCTTTTAAAAGTAAGGAAAATGTGGAGAGGCGCCCGGCCGCTATCCTGCTGACAGTGCACTTCTCCGACACATGTGCAGTGCGCTGCTGAAACACTGATAGTGGTTTTTCACAGAGGTCTGCAATCTATTAGACAGCACTTACTGGTACGTTGCAATGTATCAGCCGATCCAAGGCTAAGCAGACCATAAAAAATCATGAAATATTTGGCTAGATGGCAATGATCCTTTTAACCAACGATGTGAATGTACTACATTACACACACACGTAAATGCACATGTACGTGCACACAGAATCGGTGGCAGTGATCCTGATAAATTGATTGTGCACCTTTGACCGCCTCCACCGCGCTCGGCTGCACTCATCCATCTCCTAAGGGCGCTTCTCTCCCTCCAAAACCTCCCTGAGGCTGCCAGCAGCCACCGGTCCTTGAAGTGAGATCAACCTGCCACAAAACTGCTTCCCTTCTTCCCCCCTGTTGGGAAATTCCTTTCCCACCCACCCTATATAATTACCCATAGAAATGCAGGCTAGACAATATTGAGTCCTGGACCAAAAATGAATTTGAAGTCCAATTATTGTGGACCATGCAGGATTGAAAAAGGAAATTTTATATGACTGGAAAAGATAAATTCTCAGCCTTCTTCAGGGACCTCCAGCATCTTCTTTGACTGACAAGTTGAGATGTAGCAGACCTTAAAGTCATGATATTTTTAGCTCCAGAAGAGTTACTTTGCATGATTTTTAGAGGTGTTGAAAATTTATTACTTGTATATTTTTTTTTGGTTTTAGTCCTGTGCAGTCGATCTTATGGGAAAAAATATTTAACTTAACACAAAAGGGCCTGTAAGGAATATTTGATGTTGATATTACCCTCTCCAACTGGGTAGCTGGAGACATTTTCTTTTGGGGCAGAAGGTGGACAGAAAGCATGTCAGAGTTGAGGGCCATAGGGTGGTATTGGCCCCGTTTAGGGTGCCTTGCAGAATTTGGTTAGTGTCTTGAGCCAGAGTTTCCACGCACTTCAGGAGACTTTGGTTCCAAACATCACTCTGCCATTTATGGTACGAGGCATCCAGTATTCGTGCCAGTAAAATCTTTATGCTGTGCCTTACACTGCCAGTTGAGTGCATTGCAAGTGGAGTTGAGGCGTACACTTGTAAGGGTCCGCAGAGGTGTGTTAGCACAACCACCCACTTTTAACCTCCAGAATTTAGAAAGCAGTTTCTCTAAACTCTGAGAAGATTCCTGAACAAAGAGCTGTGAAGCTTGGCAGACCCTTCTGGCTTGTTTTCTCCTAGAAGTGTACTTGCAAGGACTGAGATGATGTCAATCTGATAATGGCCTTTCCTATTTCTATCAGCGCTCAGACAGGACTGCAGAATTGATGTTAATATTGTGTCTGCTTCATTAGTTCACCTACTGGCAGTTGCCTTGCTGAGATCACTGGTTTTTCCCGTTCTGTATTTATAGCTTTGTGTGCCGCTTTCAGCATGCAGATTATCAGAGTCCTGATCGCTGCGTTTTGTAGTTTATCAAGACCTTGTTTTGCTAATCATGAAAAACTAGTCTCAACCAACTGGGCAGGAGGGAAATTTCATTTCTCCCTTTCTCTTTCATATGTGTTTGTGTTTCGGGTACTTAGACATGCACATAATGGTTTAGAAAATAACCGGTGCAAATGTTGCCATTTCTAATGGGAGGCTGCTAGCATGCAAGATCTTGAGAAATGTCTGAAGTCAAAACAGGTTCAACACATCATTAGCTCGGGAGGTAAAAGAGGACAGGAGATCTGCAGCTCACACACGAGCCCATGTCTGGGTTTAGGACTGTGGGCCTCCTTCTCGTCATCCTTCCTCCTCATTGACACCAGTGGGTGCCTGGCAGGCAGAGCTCAGTGTTTTGCTGGTTAATCTTGTAGTATCTACTGTCTTGAAGCTTCAGCTTGGGGAGCCAAGGGATTTTGCGTTATTATCAAGGATTGTCTTTTAAGGGAATGTCTGATTATTAAAGTCACTGTTAGTGTTTAACCCATGTTCAACCACCCTGTGCTGTGCTGTTTTTCCCATTGCTCGAGACTGTGAGTCCAAGTGCTACGCATGAGTGATTCCGATGCTTTCTAGGAATCTCTTAAATGAGCATTATGGCTTTCATCAACTCAACTTGTAATTTAATCAATAAAAGATATCAAGTTATATCTTGTCATAGTATTTTATATACCAGTATCCTGACAGAAGGAATGCCTTCTCTGTCCAGTGGCTTTTCTTTTCCTTTGCAACGAGGACAGGGTCCTTCCTTCTCTTCTGGAGAATGGACACCCAGAAGACACAAGTGGCCCAATGCCATGTCATGCAACCATTGCATTGGGTGGCAATGGAGAGCAGCATCCTCACAGGACTCTGCTGGGGCTGCTGGCCCGGCTCGCTCCCCAGGAGCACTGCCGGAGCACGGCTCAGCTCAGGGGTGCGGCAGGACCAGGTCCTGTATGGGAGCGGGAGCAGGGAGTGCTGCCCCAGCTCACTCAGCCACGTGGCTGCACCATCCCCTTCTTTTGGTTAGTTACAGCACATACCAACCCACCAGCTTTACTCTGATGCCGCCTTGATTATTGCTTAAATAGTCCTTTGGAAATGCAGAGTATTGTAAGAGTGTGAAGTGTTACCATTATTAAATCAGTGTTAGTACAGAGCCCTGCTTAAATTTACAGCTCTGTGCTAAACCGTGCAAAAAGGACTGTCACAAAAGAGGTTGGATTTCAGGCGTATGCTCAGTCTTTAGGAGGGCATGAGGCATAGTAGCACTTCTGTAGTGTAGTTTGAATAATACAAAGGATTATGGAAGTCAGAGGGCTGAAAGGGCTACAAAGATGATGAGGGGACTGGAGCATCTCTCCTATGAGGAAAGGCTGAGAGAGTTGGGCTTGTTCAGCCTGGAGAAGACTGAGAGGGGATCTCATCAACACATACAAATATCTCAAGGGTGGATGTCACGAGGATGGAGCCAGACTCTTCACAGTGGTGCCCAGTGACAGGACAAGGGGCAATAGGCACAAACTGAAGTAGAAGAGGTTTCAGTTGAATATGAGGAAGAACTTCTTTACTCTGAGGGTGACAGAGCACTGGAACAGGCTGCCCAGGGGGGTTGTGGAGTCTCCTTCTCTGGAGATATTCAAAACTCGCCTGGACAATGTCCTGTGTAACATGCTCTAGGAGAGCCTGCTTTAGCAGGAGGGTTGGACTGGGTGATCTCTGGAGGTCCCTTCCAACCCTTGCCATTCTGTGATTCTGTGACTCTGTGATTCTGTGAAAGAGTACAAAGTATTGACATTATTCTACTATTTCTCTACACCATCGCGGCTCACAGACAGCAAAATCACTGAAGTTGAGGGAGTGATATCAAGCTTAATTTGACAAAGAGCATTGGTAAAAAAAAAGAGGATTTACCATATGTACAGTAAATTACTAAAATGACATGGAAGCAGGAAGGGAAAAATAGTAGAGAGAGAGATATTATTAGTACAAGTATAACATGTAGGAAACAAAAAAAGGTAAAAGTAAAGTAGAAAATTCATAGTTTTAAAATCCTGAAACTGTATTTTTGAGTATTTTTCATTCTGTGAGCCATCTGGGCAACCGGGTATTTTACAAATCGTAGCTTGAATGTGAGAAAATAGTATAGCACTGCAGTGCTATTGCAGTCATCTGCTTCTGCTCACATGGCTTTGTCATAAGGCTCCTGCTATACGGTGAATCCTCGCTGGATCCGCAGCAAACATCGCTATCTTCAGACTCTGTTTACCACAGCTTCTGAATATTGTAAATTCTGCAGGCTTACAGGAATGGTGCCAGAGGCTCTAAGGGTCTGGTCTTGGTTAAAATTTGTGGTGAAGGGAAGGGAGAAAGGGGGGGAAAAGGGAGATCTCCATCTGGGGTAAATTAAGATAGTGCTACACCAATCTATGGCAGCTGAAGACCCCTTTCAGGAAAAAGCATATGCTGAGAGCTCATGGAGGTTAGCTCAGGGGGTCCCTGCTGAGCAGGCAGCCAGGCGATGTTTTCATCCTTTTGCTCTGTTTAGTTGAGAAACCTGAGTTAAGTTCATGGATTCATTCTGGTTTTGTTTCTAGCTCCCCACAAGTACTGATAGAGCAGTGGCAAGGAAAAAAAAGGCCTACTTGTAAACCAGTTACTGGCTTTATTCCATAGGTAAGTTTAGACTACCCCATTTGAGGTGGGGTGGGGTAAGAAAGGGTGCGTTTAAAGCTGGTGATTTATTTTCTGGCTTTAGAAGGAAAGAATTAATTGGCAAAGTATTCAGGAATTTCAAGTATTGAAAACCCTGGGATAGTCTTACCTAGATTTTGTTTTCCAGCCTCTATGTCCTTTAAGTGAAAATCATTAAAACGTTAAAAGTGGGCTGGGAACCCATGTTCTGCCCTTCTGACTTCTTTCAAGTACATTCACCATAATCTTTGTGTTATGAAGGGCAACTCAAGTTTTCCAAGACTTAAGGCAGTTTGGGGGAATGTCTGGGTTCTTGTATCACAGGATGTCAGCCTTCACCTCCTACCTACGTGTGTGTGTGTTGGGGGCTTAAGTGGTTACAGCTTGGGAAGTGTTTGCTACTTAATGAATTTCATGCATTTCATGAACAGCTGTTCATCTTGCCGCCTGTGCCACCATGAGGACACTTCTGCAGAAGCTGTGCACCAGGTGGGATAGTTCTGCCATCCAGAATGGTCCTTCAGAACCCAGCTGGATGTCTCTGGAAGTCTGCTGCAGTGGCTTTCCAGCACATCTAACGAGAGTGTACAAATCAGGAGATTTCCATGCAGCATGGTCAGCTCTCTCATCAGAGCACTTCTTCATTAACAGATTTCCAGAGGACAACTGCTACATCTCATGGGTAAGGAGTGGAGATGGATCATGTGGCATGGCACAGCACAGCAAGTAAGTCCAGTCTGATAAATCAAATGAGTGGAAAACATCTCTGTGGAGGAAAACCAAGTGTCTCAAATTAACGTGAAAGGATGTAGAGATCCTCCTGAGTTCCTATGCCCTGCAACTACAAAAGAAGCATTTCCCTACTTAATACATGGTGAGGACATTTTGAGAAAGCAGATAAGCATTTACAGGTGTTTTCAATGATTTCCATTTTGTCTGGGGCAATCCATGACCATTCAAACCTTACAGAATCTAATCCCATGTATAGCAGTCAGTCTGGGTTGCGCCAAGGGAACTGCAGAGATATTCCAGATTTAGAATCATAGAATCATAGAATCCTAGGTTGGAAGGGACCTCAAGGATCATCTGGTCCAACCTTTCTAGGCAAGAGCACAGTCTAGATAAGATGGCCCAGCACCCTGTCCAGCTGAGTCTTAGAAGTGTCCAGTGTGGCACAGTCAACCACTCCCCTGGGGAGATTATTCCAATGGGTGACTGTTCTCATTGTGAAAAATTCCCCTCTCATGTCCAATTCTAATCTCCCCAAGACCAACTTGTGTCCGTTCCCCCTTGTCCTCTCTGTGTGACTCCTTGTAAAAAGGGAGTCTCCATCTTCCTTGTAGCTACAACCAATAACTTGTCCCTTGTAGCTTAAACCAGTACAGATGAGGACAAAGCCTTGCTGCAGTTTGCAGTCAATTCAGTCTTGTGCCTACTGTCACTTGGACTGGAGTGGTCTCTTGAGGTAGCTAAGCTCAACAGGTACCCTTGCGATTCTGTGATTCTGTGATAGCCAGTATGCACAAACTCTGTCCTTACTAAGGACGAGGCCAGATTTGGTCCATCGTCTCAAAAGAACGCAGACTCAGCAAGACTGCAGAGTGTCTTCAGCAACTGCAGTAAGTATTTTCTTGTGGTCAGCAATGGTTTGTCAGAAAAGGAGTTTTAGGATTACAACTGGAGTGCTTCAAATGGGATGGACAGAAACGCATCACTCTGTTTCCCTAGGTTTCCCGAGGTGATATCCCAATGAGTACGACAACCAAACCTGGAGTGATTTGTTGAGCCTGGATCTCAAAGCCTGTCTGAGCTTCTACAGCACTGAACTGGGCATCTGTGTTTGAGGCTCTTTCCTACCAGGGTAAGTTCCCATTTGCTCCTTGCGCCAAAGACCTAACGCTGGTTTCAGCAGCCGCCAACAGCCACCTTTTTTAGAGTTAATCTTTTAATGGTGTTGCATGCACTTATAGAAGAGAGCTTTATTTTACTTTTTTTTTTATTTTTAATTTTTACTATTGAAACACACTATTAGGCATTTCTAAATGTAGAGCTTTTATATATCATTGCGGACACATTAACAAGTTGTGCGCATCTGGCCTAAATTAGACCACCTATGAAGGTGGCCTACAAAATCTAGATATTACCAGAGGAAACATTGGAAAAGGCAGTTTACTATCAAGAAGAGAAACATTTTAAAGCCAGCCCACCAGCGAAGAGACCCTGGCAACCCATAAAGAATTCTTAACAGAGAGTGGAAAGTGCATAGGAAGGACAGATATTGATCCCAGTTTCACCAAACGTAATTAACTGTGTTGACCTCAGGGTATTTACCCTAGTGTTACAGTTGTGGGGCTGAATGAGACACGGACAGAAGGTAAGATGCAGTTCTGAGAGCATGTGAAGCCATTGCAGATATGTCCTGAAATTTTGCCTGCAGGAAGAGAAAACCATTAGAAAACCAAAAGACTTCAAGAAACTTTTGGAGACCATTGAAAGCCTGGGTCTCTGCTAGAAATAGGAGGCTGTAGCAAATGTAAAAATTTGTGGCTACAAATAATAATCCAAAAAATAAAGGAAATTAAAGATACATACATTTAAAGTATTTCCTATTTCCTCTCTACAGAGCTGAGAAATCTTGATGCTTACCTCACATACCAGAGCAGAAGGACCACATGCTGTCCTATATAAACACTGCCTGTCCAAGTCTGACTTTATAGAGTTCAGGTTTGGCTCAAGAAATTAAGACTGCCTGCAGCCCTATGCATTCCCGCTTGGCTACATCACCAGTGTGCAGAGCTAAGTAGGAATAACAACTCCCACAAACACAGTTTATCTCTGCGCTACTGAAAAAAAAGGAGTGTATTATATTGTGGCAACCTGAGAACATAAACTGAAGATCTTAGCATATACTGCCAATGTTTTTGCAGACTGCAGTTAGAGATCCCGTTACATGTCTGGTATTCCTTCAGTCAAATCATCACAAAGGATCTGGTGCTTGGTGCTTAGCTGTTACTATTGCTTTTAAAACTACTTAAGTGGTGGAATGCTTGGGGTATGGTTTGGGCTCAGCGCGTTCTTCCACCCTGCAGGATGAATGCAGAATGGTCCAGCAGATGCAGGGGGAAGCACCATAAACTTTGGTCTTGGGGGAATCCCTACTTTGCTCTTCTTCTGAGGGTGCCTGGGTGGGAGCTTCGTCCTACAGACTGGGATGAACGTGGTGCCTTTGTGTCTTCCACTCCTCTGCTGCTCTCTGCTAATCCATCAGCACAGAGTGGAGGTGACAGTAGTCAAGAGGTGACAGTAGTCAAGAGGTGACAGTAGTCAAGAGGCAGCAGTTACTGACATGGCAGTTTGCTAAATGTAGCCCAAGCAGTTGCTAAGGTGAGAAAGGGCTGTAGGTCATTAGCATCACCCATTTTGGACAGCCACTCTTAATCATCCGCATGAATAGTTAAACTCTCCCAGTTGTGATTTTGACACAGATGAGGGAACACCAGCAAGGACAAACTTAAGCTACTTCAGAAGGAGGTGTGAGAAACCCTGTTAGGAAGAATCTACTGTGACAGAAGTTTATTTCTAAACCTTCTCAGACAGTAGTTTGTTTATACCAACTGCCTGATCGGTCAAAGGGATTTCCCAAGCCTAGCAGGCTAATGAGCAACTGTGGTGGAGACATGCTGGCACCTGAAGAGAAGAGTGGTTACAATCCTGTCCAGCCACTTTGGACTGTCCAGTCCAGGCTCTGTGGTGCAACTGCCTGTGGTGACCATCAGCACAAACCAAGGTGAAGGGCCAAGCTTGCACCCCCGGGTCGAGCTTACTGAGAGTAAGCCATTCAGCTGTGAAAGCATATGGATTACACTGACAGACTCATTGCCTTCTGCTGGTACACAACAGGAGGCACTTCATCTTGTGTTCCTCCAACCCCCAAATCCCTCTGGTGAAGAAGGCACCATGCAAGCAGGTTCCTACTCCTTTCCTCACACAACCATCCTTGTCTCCACTCCAGCCAGTGGCACATGTCTGCCATAAATAGAGGATAATACAGAGGCAGCTGGGCCAAGGACAGAGCTGGAAAGGACATTCATTTTACCAGTTCTGCTTTGGTGGATACTGGTGCTCAGTGGTGACTATGAAACAAGAAAGAGCGAAGCACTTTCATTTCAGCAGTCACCATGATGTTGCCAGACTTGCTGCTCTCTAACACCTACCTATAGCCCATTTTGTTCCTGGTTTTAGTTTGCTGAAAACACGGAGTGAAAGGTGCAAGGGTCTTGTTTCACTGGGATGTAGACAACTGTAGACCACACAGGTCGGCCTGGAGACAGCCCTAGTGAGAAGGAATGCGGTGAGCTTCCATACCCATGGGGTGACAGGACCCCTCCCCACCCTGAGTCACTTGGTGAGGAAGGGTCTGCCAAGTGGAATTTTGGCTGGGGAAAGGTGTGAGACCACCCCATGGTCTTCCACCTCCTGTTTCCCTGGTAGCTCACCCCAGCTCCCATCTTGCTTCTTAAGTCTAACAGATGGTGTTGAGGAACTCGGGGCAAGCAGGGAACATACAAATAGGACCACGTCACACGTCACTGATGTGATTTGTTAAGAAAGCTGAAACCTCCTAAGCCCACCCGCTAAATCTGGCCTTGCTTTGTGCCCCTGGAAGTTGTGACAGGATCTTGAGGAACAGACCAAGTAGAAACCACCAGTGCCAACATTGTCTAATTTAGGCAAGGTCCCAATGCAGATGACCTCAGCTATATCTGGATAAAGATCCCTCTAGGTTGACAGAAAAAAACTGAATCTGGAGCCCTATTTTGCAGTCATTCAGCCATATGTTCCCTTCCAGGGCTTAGCCAGCGTGAAGCCCATCTCTGTCTGCAGATGGCTCACATGAAGAAAATGCACACGGGTCCTAGCCTGCAGTATTGCCTGTGCTTAATATCGACTGGGGTCCTCTCTGAATTGAGCTTCATGTGAGTTACAACAGCAAAATTTGTGCTGCCCCCTGAATACCAGCTGGGTCTGGGTTCACGGGGAAGGAGGAGGAAACAGCAGAGGAAAAGGGAACCACATACCAAGGTAAATATGGTCATTTAATGCCTGGGAAAGGGGTAGCAGCCATGGTGGGGATCAGCATGTGCTGGAGGCAGGTTTTTTAAGGACCGTGAAGGAAATGTCTCTGATTTTACCAGCCAGTTTAACTAGAGTAGACCCAACTCTGCACGACAGATCTGAGGCAGGGAGGCAGAGGTGAGGACAGCTAGATTCTGCCCCATAGGACATACAGGGATTTTGGTAGGGTGCAGGATGGCCACGTAACCTTCTCATCCAAGCTTGTTGCATTAGTTCTGATGAGTGTTACCACTTCTTGACCTAACTGGCATGCATGTGTGATGATCTATGAAGAAAACCATTGTTTTCTTGTGGGAAATGGGACTAACTTGTGTACCCTTCAAGCATTTGTCTCATTCCTGTACAGGTGCAAGCTCAATGGCATGATGTAACCAGGGCTGGACAGCTGACCCCAACATCTTTTTAGCGCCAAACAATCCCACCTATAAAGATGAAATTCAGCCAAGTGTGGTGGAGGGTCAGTGCTGAGCTCTGCCCAGCTCCTGAGCCCCTCAGATGAAGCAGGATCGGGGAAAAGACATCCCCAGCTGGAGCAAGAGGGCCTGGTTACTAACTTATGTGCTGGCAGCTTGGACCTGGAGCCCAAAAACTTCTGTGTATAAGAGAGAAGGGCAGTTGCTGTCCTCACCGACAGCTTGGGGGAAGAGGAGAGGATGTTATTTACACTGCTCCGAGTTTGTGAACTCTGGGTCCTATCAGCCTTTAGATACGTCTTTAACTGTTGTCCTCCTAAACCCTCCCAGCAGAACATACTCTGCCTATTGCCATCAGCTTCAGGCAAACAGGGGTTTACTTGCTCGACTTTACTTTACTGGTGGGAAGAATCATCATCAATTTAGCTGTTTCAGATATTTTGCTGGCCTGCGCTGGGTACATCAGCGTGTACTGCACAGCAAACACAGGAAACAATTCTTGTTTGAGAGCTTGGGCATCTCTGTTGTGGTTTAACCCCAGCTGGAAACTCAGCCCCACGCAGCCACTCGCTCACTCCCCCCACAGTGGGATGGGGGAGAGAATCAGAAGGGTAAAAGTGAGAAAACTCGTGGGTTGAGATAAAGACAGTTTAATAGGGAAAGCAAAAGCCGCACACAAGCAAAGCAAACCAAGGAATTCATTCACTGCTTCCCATGGGCAGGCAGGGGCTCAGCCATCTCCAGGAAAGCAGGGCTCCATCACGCGTAACGGTGACTTGGGAAGACAAACGCCATCACTCCGAATGTCCCCCCCTTCCTTCTTCTTCCAGTTGCTTGTATGAAGTTATACACAGGAGCATGCAGCAAAATCTTTGCTTAATTGGCGCAAAACCTCCCCGAGCTATCGCCGGTGCTGCTTTTGCCCTGGGGTTATAACTCCCATCTGAGATGCAGGGTGCAAGCTCAGAATTACCTTAGGTATCTTGTTTTTCTCCAGTGAAGGGTGCCTAAGCTCCCGTTTGTACCACTTAGGTCACACTGACAGCCCTGACGTCACACTGACTACACGCGTGTGCTGATTTCTGCCCAACCATTGCTTCAGAGGTTTGTTAATGTGAGGCAATACTGGAGGTGATCCACAAGAGCAGTGCAGGGCCTACCAGAGAAGCTGCGGTCCTGCGGTCCCCGTCACAGGCAGAAGAATCCCCCTCTTCTGCTCCCACTGCTGAAGACCCTTTCCACCACAGCATGAGAAATGCAGCCCCTTGCCAGGTAAGAAATACCTTCGACTATTTGATAGAAAATGTATTCATTACTGTTTTGCAAGGACAAAAAAATTCCCAAGCTTTGCCATTTGCATTTGCAAGACTGGGAGGACTGATGCTGTGGGTCTCAGACATGGGTCTGCTCTTCTGCGGATCCTGCCCAGGCACTACTCTACGCCCTCTCCTCACCTCTCGCAGACAGCGGCATGGAGCGATCCCCGACATTGGGTTTGGAGGTGAAGGTCAGCTAATTGGGCTTAAAGCTTGTGTAGCATTTTTTCAAATAATCTAGTCCCTCGTGTGTCCCAGGCCACCGAGCAAACACCTCGCTACCTCCATTTTGAGGCCAGTGACTTACATCTGGATAAAGCACGCCTCATGCGTTTTGATTCCCCTTTCATTCACCTGAGCAGCGGTTTCCAGCTTTTCATGTCTTTTCCAGCTGAGCACAACAGCCAGCTGAGACCCCCCATTTTTCTCGGCGAGGGTCCTTACCCACTCCAGTCAGAGCTGCCTCTCAATTTTCTTCCCGATAAACCAAACAGCACAAGACTCACATAATTCTCATTGCGGGAATTTCTCCTTACCCTCACATCATTTGTGTGAGTATTTTCTGCCACCTCTACAATTTTTTCAAAAGCCCTTTAAAAATGCTGACATTTAACTTGAATACAGTTTTATGGTACTGATCTCATCAAATCTGTATGAAGAGGTAAAATCACCTTCCTTGTTGTAATCACCATTCTCTTGTTTAAATATCCAAAGGTCATTTAACCCCTCTCACTATGTGCTTTGTAGAGATGCTCCTCAGCTATGGCCCTAAATCATCTGAGCTTTGCTCCATGTGCAGGCAGATACAAATCAGGCTTTATTAGAGCGTATTTTGTTTGAATGGATCCTGATTGCTTTTTATAACGGTCTCATTATTTACTATTCTGCCCATACTGGACCACCCACGTACCTTATCAGTGATGGCTTTATGGTTCATTCCAGATGGCTGATGGCCCTAGCAGGCCACCAGCAAAATAGCCATCCTACTTTCTGAGGGGTGCCCCTCAGCCGCTAGCAGACCTGTATGAGGCAGGCGTGCCGAAACGTGGCTCGGCGTGGCACTGGCACAGCCATTGAGGCTACCGGCAGAGCTAACGAACCTCTCCAAATGAATTCAGAGGCTGATAGCCTTTGTGAAGGGCTGCAAAGCTTTCCACGTCCACAAAGCCTTTCCATCCCAACACTGGACCCTTTTCCTTCAAAAAAACCAAAACCCTTCCCTGTGTTGAACTTTTTACCCCTGAAATGTTGGAAGCATTGGAAACATTGGATAGAAGCATTGGAAACATTAAGTGTGTTGATTTGGTTTATTGATTTCAGTGAAAGACAATCAGAAAAGACACAGATGGCCGCAGCTTAAAGCTCTAAATAAGAAAAGACCAAATCTAACCTAAGTTTTGGGAAGAAATGCACTTGTCTTTGCAGTTTATTACCGCTGTTCTGTTTGCAGCAGGGGAGCGCCCCGAGGGCCTGTGCACCCTGTGGGGGAAACTACCTGGCAGCCCCAGGTAGCACCAGCACGGGTGCAGGAGCTGTGGTCAGCTGCTTGGCTGGGCTCTGGAGCACAGAAACATGGCATGCAGAGACCTTAGCTCAGCCCTCCCTTGCTGGTGGGCAAGGAAGGAGCCCAGCAAGCAGCCGGAGATACTCTGTGCCTCAGGGAGCCTCCTGGGTTGAGCAGGAGACAAAGTGAACACACTAGGGATACAGCAGACCCCCAAGGATGATGTGAGGCTATGTATGAGCAACGAGGGTGCAATTATCAGCTGCCTCAGCATGGCTGATGTTCTGCATGCCAGATCAGAAGAGGACTCTAAGGAAAATCTGGGGCAAGGAAGATGATGCTAAGCAGCAATTATTTTTACAGTAAAAGAGCAGTTTCTGGGAGCTCCTCTCTGCAGAATGGAGCTCCCCTTCCCCTGCTGCCTGTCGCTCCTGCGTGCCAGGGAGTGGGCAGGTGAGAGTGGGCGGCCGGTGTACAGAGCTGAGTGCATCTTTGCAAATCATCTGCAGCTTCAGGTAAAATGGAGATCTGAAAGTATTGCAGAGCAGGAGCTGTTTTTCATACTTAGATAAGCAAGGCTTGATGTGGGATTTTATGAGGTTTCTGTACTGTTACTGGAGCACCTGGTTCCCACTAAGGAAACTCTGTAAAAAACAGAAGTAAAACCTCCTCGGTGGGTTTTTGAAATGTCTGTATCACACTGGCACCATTTTGATCCTTCCAAACTATGCGCCTGTCCAAAGTCCAGAGAAGTCGATGGAAAATCCCTCAGCTTCAGCAAGCATTGTGTCAAGTCATATTAGACCTGTAACCAGAACTTACCCATGGGAAAAGTATGTCTTGCTTTCTCCTTCATCCAAATGTTAATTGGCTTCATTCTCTCTTCTGATGTATGGGAAACTTAAATCAGTGATATACGAGGTATTAACATGTCCCACTCCTTATACTCCAGATATAGCACTACTCCATACATTATGGAGAAGCAACTTCTGGCCTTCATGAAATGCTTATTTGTATGACAGCCCTTCGTGGTAATCAAGGACTTCAAGATGTCTGTAGCAAAGGACCATATCAGCTTCATGGCATTTTCGGTTGATGAGAGGGAAGACTTGCTGACTAAATGTTTTGAAGGTCGACGTTAGTCCTGGATGCTTTGGACTCAGTCACCCAAGCAACTGCACCCTAAAGCACTGCTCACTACAATAAAAGGAAATTAGAAACACAATTCGGGAAATTGGGAGAACATCCAGGATTTCAAAACAAGGCCCAAGCACAGAGAAGAAAGAAAGCACAACAGAGGCAAGGCCAGGCATGGGGCTGTTCGTTCTTGGTGAGATGTGGTGCTGTCTGGGCCATGGGGGCTGGGTTGGGACACAAAGGTCCCTGGATCTGCTGCAGATTTTCTGGCTGACCTTGGGCAGGTCCCTGCCCCTCCGCTTCCCTTCCTTGTTCAAAGAACCAGAGCTATCTTTTACAAATATTTGCCTAGGTAGTGCCTACCACCAGGAATCAGATGTCGAACTTGCCCCTTATTCTTCTCCGTGTTTAAAGTCTGTAGGTGCTGTTTCTTCTTCCCAAGGGTGCTGCGCAGGGCTCATTGTCCTACGTGCGGCGCCGGGGGACACTAAAAGGCATCACACTTAATCAGTGCAGGCTACACTTCACAATTTTTTCTGGCCTTCCTTCTGAGATATCAGGGGGGGCCCTCTGTAAGTGGGAGGTTGAACAAGCCTTCTCCGGTGGCTGGGTTCTGGGTGGGAGCTGCCTTTCACAGAATGACAAACTCCTCCGGGGCACTCTGGGCTGTGCTTGTGCTGCCAGCCAGGCTGGAAAGCTATACCCAGCGTTCCCCCCTCGGTTCTCATCACCTCGCTCCAAAGCATTCTCTTTCCTCTGATGAGCCCCAGCACTGTGGAGTATCCATCAGTGGCATTTTGCCTGAGCAAGGCTAGCAGGATCAGGCCACATGACACTGACATGAAGGAACAGCTTTCCTGTGATCTAGGAAACTGATCTGGAGATGCTGCTGGCCAAAATGCTTCTCTGACAGGGAGACAGTGTCACTTAGGCAGGATATAAACATTGTCCAGTTGTCAATCAGCCAGGATGGATCATTTACCCCTTCTGGTGTAACTTGCCCTGTGAAAGACAGAAACCAAATGGTGCACAGAAACACTGTCTAAGAGAGGGGTGAGACTCTTTACAGCTACCTGAAAGGAGGGTGTAGTGAGGTGGGGGTTGGTCTCTTCTCCCAGGTAACGGGTGATAGCACGAGAGGAAATGGCCCCAAATTGCACCAGGGGAGGTTTATATTGGACATGAGGAAAAATTTCTTCACTGAAAGGGTTATCAGACACTGGAATGGGCTACCCAAGGAAGTGGTCGAGCCCCCATCCCTGGAGGCATTTAAAAGACAGGTGGACGAGGTGTTTAGTGACCTGGTTTAGTAGTGGACAGGTACAGTTGAACTCGATGATTTTAAAGGCCTTTTCCAACTAAATGATTCTATGATTCTGTGATTTGTGTGTAACGTCCATGAGTAAAACTCTTTTTATGGGAGCTACCACTGACCTTCGGGAATCTTGCTCATCAGATGAGCAAGAAACAGTCCCACTAAAGAGGCGCTTCTCTCTGATGTCATCATCTGAATGGTCTGACTTGCAGGTGCACCAAGTGACCTCCTGGTAGGTACTCGGCACTCTGAGAAATCAGGCCACTTAGCTAAGTGGGTTTCTATTTTAGGAATGCATTAAAAATCACAGTCCACCTGGTTCAGAAATCAGCAGGGCACTCCAGTTTGTTGACCTTGTGGCAGTTAAGGCCTTGAGTTGGCTGTGGTGGAGGCAGTGTCTGTGTCCTCAGCTAGGGTAAATTGAAAATCTGTGGCTTTACATCAGTTGATGACAGTGAAAGATGCTATCTCCAGCCTCTCATCCAAAGTTGATATGCCGTTACATTTAAAAACATTGCGTTATTTTTAAATAAAAATTCCAAACTGTGTCACATCAGTCATCTCAAACCATAACCTTGACATCTGATTTGAGTAGCTGCAGATCATTCAGGACGTACTCCAGGGAGTGTTACAGCTGATGCTAGTTACCTCCCTTGTTTAAGCCATCCTTCCTACATGTTTAGAGATAATTTACTTATCCTAAGATGTGTCTCTAAGTTGTAAGGCTGCACAGTGGTGAGGAACAGTCTCTCTGATCCTTGTCATCTCAGGCAATGGCAGAAGGTACCCAGATGCACTTAGCGCTGAAAGCCTGATACTTCTCTTGTTTTATGCCAGACTTACCCCATTATAAATCCACATGGGGTTAATCTTGATTTATAGCTGAGCAAATGGTATCAAAGTCAAGCTCCTGCTCTGTCTTGCTTGTGGTTATAAAATTCAAGTTTGCATCTCCTTGTGAACTTTAATCTCTGAAGATTTACTCATCCCTCTTTTTTTTTTTTTTTTTGCTGTGCATTTTTCTCCCCACAAATTAATCCAACGGGTTGTCATTTTCCTTTAAACACTGAAAATGACCTTGCTTATTTTGATGGGCTCTGAACAATAGCACTTGCTGTCTTGCACTCATTCTCCATCCTGGGGCTGTGAGTCATTATTGTTATGAAAGACAGAACACTGAGTCACTGACTGTCAAACATCTTTGCTGTGAGGGATGGAGCCTCTCAAGAACCCCTCTCCTGGTAATCATTACTCTTCTGTATTTACATTGCAGTAGGACCCTGATCCCAAGTCGGAGCCGAGGCTCTAGTCATTAAGTGCAGTGCAAACACACTTGTCTTGCCATAGTCCTTGCCCTGACGAGCAAGTGTGGGATCGATTTGGGACTGTCTACATCATGAGAAACTTCCATCCAAGGGTCCTTAGAGATATTGATGAATTAAGCCTTGCAACGGTTGTTTCTGTTAGCAGAGAGTCAGCGTATAGAGCAGCAGTTTGGCTGGTCACTACAACACTGACCCTAGGGCTTGGCTGGTACTGTTCAAGGTCCCTGTCTGTGTCTCACCATGTATTTCCTATGGCACCTTGCATAAGTCTTCAGTAGGTGTTGGGCTTCCGAATACCCATGAAGTATGTGTCTTGGCTGAGGTGTGCCCCACTATCATCTCTGTAGGGGGGTGTTAACACTGACATGCTCGATGGTAGGG
>NW_009260613.1:562074-564367 GCF_000687185.1 Egretta garzetta
CAACCCATGCACCAGGGTGCTGAGCACACAAACGGCTTTGGCTGTGGCCTGTCAGGCTCTGATGCTGCTCATCCAAATGAGCCCTTTGGTGGAAACACACCCCATGAGGTGACATGATTTGCCAGCGTCAGCAGCAGAGCCGGAGTTAGGACTGCTCTCCCTGTGCTCAGATTATTATTACCATGCGTCTTTCCTAATGCAAAGCACCTCCTTGCTCAGTCTGGCGACAGTGCCCCCAGGGGCATGCCCAAACCTTATGAAGGACTTTCTCCTTTCCCATCCCAGACCCCAGGAGCGAGGCGGTTTCTGGCTGGAGCGTGGCTCCACGAGGGTGTCCCTCCTCCAAGCCCTTCTGCGGTTTCTTACAAAGACATGTCATACCGCTTGCAGCACTTCCCACCCCATCCACGCTACAGCCAAACTGAAGTTTACGTTACTGCTTGCTGGATCCAGTTCTGGGCTTAATCCTTTCTGTGCTGCTCTCTGTCCCAACAGGCCAAGTACAAGCTTCAGTGACGCCTGCTTCGAGTTTTTTACAGGTGTCACTGGCAGCGCAGACTCGAGGTCTGAAGCACTAAGCCGTCTGAATTTCCCCATACGGGTTTTGCCTTTCATTAAGTCAGTTTTGAATTCGTGCCCTGGGAGCTGCTGATGCAGAGAGGAACAAAAACCCTTAGCAACTGCCTCATGGCATTGGGCTTTGGCAGCCAAATAGCCAGAGACCAATTTCTCGTCTTTGCTGTGACTCTGCTGACACTGGTGTCAAATGGCAGAAATTCCCCTTTTGCTGGTGGAAATGCAGTTTTCTATATGGGCTGTCATTGCTGAGAGTCCATCAGCCTCTTTAAGACACGGCGTTCCAGCCCCATCACTCTTTAACGACTTGCGCTAATATTAATATTCTTTTTGGCAAAGTGAAATGCATTTTAACGGGTTGTTACTGCCACCCTTGGGGTCAGATAAGTGATCCCTGACGATCCCTGCAGTGACCCTATAAGTGAACACAGGAGCCACTTGTAATTATATCTGTTTCTTTTTTAATATCCTCCTGATGGTTGTTTTCTTTCAGTGGACACAAAAAGCTGGGCTGCAGTGACTAACCTTCACATCTCGGTGGTGAATGCCTCACCCCGTTGCACCGAGCTCAAGCTTTTGCTAACATCCACTTATGAAACCTTGCTCAGCCAAAGTCCGGGGTGACTTGAAGATTATTACGCAAATACACATTGCTCTGTCACTGAAGGATGGCTGGAAATATCCCTGGCTGGTAAAGCTTGTCTGAATTATTTGCAACTAATAATTGGAGGGGCTGGAAAGAGAAGTGCTGCCCTGCCTGGGTAGGCATGGAGGGCTTCTTCCAGGAAGGTGGGTTTCTCTGCTTAGTTCTTCCATGCCTGCCTTGGGTTTACCCCCTGTTTTCAGATGAATGTGAATCAGGAGCAAGGTGCCCAGGTTGAGATGTCTAGAGCTCCTTGGTCACAGCCCAGCCTTGAGAAATAGGTCCTCTGAAAGGGCCTTGGGTTGTGCACCTGGGCGCAAAGTCAAGTGAGAATCACCGGACACTTTTGGAAGTACCGATTGCATTTAATGGAGCTGTCAGGTAATTTTTTAACCCTCTGTGCACCTACCTCTGCTCTTTCTTGCCCTCTAGATAAGGATGAAGGATGAAGTGGTGTAAAATAAAACCTGCTCGCAGTGTCTCACAGTGGTACAGAACTCCTTGTTTTGGAGGTTTATAGTTAAGATGGTAGAAGTTGCAGGTGGTAGGCGTGTTACGGCAAAGGTTTCTTCAGATTCTAACTGGGCTGCAAATTAAATTAAAAAACAGAGTGACTGGAGGTGCTAGGCCTGTAATTAAGTGGATGAGTGGATGCATGGCTTATCTGCTAACATATGAACATTAAGGAATCCCCTAGAACCACATTAAAAAGTTTATATGGTTGAACTTAATTGCTCTTCTTCTTGCTGTTGGTGAAATTAAAGGAAAATTTAGCCTTACAAAAAAAATAAAGAAGGTAATTCAGGAAGAGGACCGCCTGGCAGTGCTCTGAAGTTGTATTGCAAAACACATAAGAAATATTCATCACTAGTTGGATAAATAGATTATTTTAATACAGGGCAGCAAAACATATAGATGCTATGCAATAAGTAGGGTCTAGTTCTGCATAATGTAATTCACATGAGTAATTGCAGTGAGACCACTGGCTCTGTCAGGGCTTCTGACATGGATTTTATTTTGCACCAACTTGCGTCATTCCGAGTAATTTTACACAAGCTGGCCAATTTGTAATTA
>NW_009260613.1:564383-567599 GCF_000687185.1 Egretta garzetta
CCTGACTGATATTCCCTACTTGTTCTCTGCCGTCACACGTGGGGGTAGGGCAGGAGGCGGCTGTGCGGGGTGCGATGTGCGGGTGATGCACAGGGCAGATGCTGTGCCTGGAAGTTTTGGGCCGAGCCAAAAGCAGAAGGTAGCTGTTGACAAGCCTAGCGAGGAGCTGCTGGTTTATGAGCCTGGGGATTTGAAATTAAGCTCTCGGCTCCGGGAAGTGTCATGTGCTTGCTTACTATGCAGGGCACTGTAAAAATCACAAGAACCACAAAGCAAATGAGAAAAAAAATCAAAGCGAGGCACAAGGTGATTGTTCTGCACTTCCCCCATCTTGAATGAAAAAAAGGCACTTTTCCTATTTGTTCTTTTTTTGGCTCAGTTCCTTCTCCCATACCAATGACCTGTTAACCCTTTATTGACTGCATAGAGACTCACTGCCTTCTGACTTTGCTACCTTTCCTACCATACCGTCCCTCCGTCTGCAGGAAATGTATCATTAAGAACAATAAAACCACACGAAAAATAGGTGCAACCCTTTTAGGGTTGTGTTTATGCCAGCCTTTAGGAACCAGGAGGAACCAGCATCACACAGAAGGCTGCTTAAATTTTCCCTCCAAATTGTAATACAGAAAAACAACCTCCCGTGGTGCAAGGGACATTTGAAATGCATGCTTCCCTCTTCTACTTTTTATTGCACTCCATTTAGGAGTCCTGAGCCTGCATCAAATTCTTCGTGACCCAGCTCTAAGCGTTCCACTTTGTTAGCCTAAACCTCTTTACATTCCTCAACTCTGATCTGCTAATCCCCCATAAATCACCACCGTTTCTCAACGAACTCAAGCCAGTGTTAAGATTTATGTGGAAAGGATTTGTCATTTCCCACCGGCCTTAACCTGAATCAAGCTGGGTGGGTGCTGAGGAGGAGTTGCGACACAAGGGGGACAGTTTGGTGTGAGAGCGAGCAAACTATTTGTTTTGCAGATGATCAAGGATTTGGGGCTGCAAACGGGAACGTTTCTGATGCTGTTTCCATCAGGACAATCCCAGCAAGGAAGGGCCCAGAGGACTTGAACTGCATTTCATCAAATCATAGGTGCTGTGTACCCCGGGCGCCCACGCCAGACCGGTGGCTGGGGATTGTACGTCTGAACTCCTTGCGGGAATTAAACAAGCGGCAACAAACCCTTCTGTGTCCCTCCATTGGGTCCGTCTTGTTTTCCTTGGTTTAGGTGGCCACACTTCAAGATACCACCTGTGCTGTGAACACAGACACTGAGGTTTCGTTCTGGGCTATTGCAGGTTGGTTTCCCTGCCCCTGCCCTGCAGTTGCCACGTTGTCTTTTCACATCCCGTGAGCAGGCGTGCAGTCCCTAGCCATAACCCCTGGGTGGGACTGAGACCTCAGCCCCTTCCCACCAGGTTGTTTTGACTCTCCCCATGCTTATTTCACAGGGCAGAGCATTTAAAGCTGTATTCCTGCCCTTTAAATCTAGTTATTTTGTTTGCTATAAAATACAGTCTCTGCTCTTGGCCTTCACACCCAAACCACCACCCTTTCCTGGAGGCTGAGAGTCACCCTCCCCATGGCCACCAGGTCCCTGTAGCAGGGGAGCTCAGCTGGCCCCAACCCCAGTAGCACCTGCTCTGGGGGCTGGTGCCTGCACCCCTCCCGGGGGTCCCAAACCTTCCCTCATCTGTTGGGTCGAGATGCATAGTGCTGAGCTTTCTATCGGCATGTAGAAAGGTGTTGATAACACTCAAGGGTTTTGGCCACTGCTGAGCAAGGCTCACATGGCATCAAGGCCATGTCTCCAACATTCCCCCCCACCGCCACCAGTGGGCTGGGAGGGGGCGAGATCTTGGGAGGGGACATAGCCAGGGCAGCTGACCCAAACCATACGATGTAGGCTCAGATATAAGTGGGGGGCATTTGTTTTTTACAATGTTTTGTCTTCTGGAGCAACCACTATGCATACTGAAGCCCTGCTTCCCTGGAAGTGGCTGGACATGGCCTGCTGATGGGAAGCAGAGAATAAAATGTTGTTTTCCTTCTGCTACCACGTGCAGCCTTTGCTTTTGCATTTTATTAAACTGCCTTTATCTTGACCCATGAGTTTTCTTTCTTTTTCATCTCATTTTCTCCCTGGCTGTCCTGCTGAGGAGGGGAGCAATAGAGTGGCTTGGTGGCACCTGGCATCCAGCCAAGGTCAAACCATCACACCTCAGCTCCCAGCCTTCTGAGGCTGTGCTGGGACTCAGCCGGGCTTCCCCGCAAGGTCTCCAGGACCTGGTCCAGCCCAGCTCCATGGACTTTCTGCTGGTCCTTGCACTCACCCCTCTCTTCTCCGGCATTCCCATGAAGGCTGGCTTCATGGACAGAGCTGTCATCAGAGTGTTACATGGACATAAAGATTAGCCAGGGTGTCTTGAGGAGGGGCATCTCTGTCACACTGCATTCACATGGATGCCAGCAGTCAAACTCCTGCAAACAAATGCTCCCAGCGGTCACATGGGTGGGTTTGATGCGTGATAAATGGCATATTTTAGATGAATATTTAGCATTCCCAAATCCTGAATGGGACCATTCAGGGCCTATCAGCACAGGCATACAGAGCTTCTCTGGGGATAAGACTTTGATCCTTGTTTAAGTTGCATCTATGATTCTATGTGGTGGGAGTCAAGCTGGCTGGGTGGGAGCTGGCAAGATGTGGTAGTGGAGACATGGCATTAAGCAATGCACTAGCAGCCACCAGCTGCTGTACCCAAGATGTGCATCTTCTTCTTATCCCATAAAGGATATAAATAATAATAATAAAAAGCCACCTTGTACATGAACCCCTTGAGTTGAATCTGTTGCTCCTTTTGGCAGCATGTGTTGTGCTGTGTCCTTGGCCTGACCTGGGATTTAATTCAGGCTGCCCCTTACACTTGGAGCAAATGAAATGATGGCTTTTGCTCAGGATTTTTTTTGGTGTGACAGATCAGAGTTTGAAGAAAAAAACCAGAAATTTTCCTCTGCAAGTTTTGTGACTTTATAATCTTGAGCTTGACCCACAACTGGTGTCAAAAGATATGTGTAGGTGAAAGGGAAGAAAAGGCACCTGTAAGGCAGGTTTTGCCTGTCTCTTTTGCTAGTTTTCCTAGCGTGTTTCCCTTGTTTCTGTGTGTGTCAGCTCTTCTCCACTCTTCCTCCAGTTTTCCCTTTTTTCATTTCAC
>NW_009260613.1:567930-575663 GCF_000687185.1 Egretta garzetta
ACTCTTTCCTTGTGTTTGATGTTTTTCTCCCTCCCTCATAGCCCCTGTTTGCCCTCCCCTTTCTGTTTTGGAGAGCATCCCTCCAGCATCAGTGCATTTGTACTTGCTGGACTTGCACGGGCCCAGGTGGCTGGTGAAATGCCAGGACACTGCACTGCTGCCTGGTACATCTCTGCCTCCCCATGAGCACCTCCAGCGAGACCCCAACCTCCCGGGGGTACCACCAAGGGACACCAGTGCCCCCGACCTCTGCCAGGCCCTGCTGTAGCACCTCATCTGTAACATGTGCTTAAATGGTTTCTGCTTCAGCTCAAATACTTGAGAGAGGAGCCTCATTTTTTAACTCCATCCTCTCTGCTGCTGCTCACCTTTCCCAGATTGTTAGAGGCCATGCAGCTTTCTCCATGCTTGGGGTCTTGGAGGAAGAGCTGGATTCAGAAAGTCAAGGTTCTGGCTTATTCCCAGGACGTAAATCTCAGGTTGCTTTTGTTCATCTGCTGGATCACCCCTCACCTATGAGTATGGAGTCACTCTGTGCAGTTAAATGGTGGCAACAGTTGTCCAAAACAGGCTATGCACAGCACAGTGGTGAGGGTTGAGCTGGGGTGCCTGGCAAGGCTGCTGGGTGTCCGGTGCTAATGCAGTTTATTTTAGCAATGTGAAAGTTACGGCTCTTGTTCTACTCCTCGTGCAGCAGGCCAGCTCTAGTTCTGCCCGAGTTCTTACCTGAAAGCAGAATTTCACATCCAGCTCTGGAAATTTTAGTTGCTTGTTAAATACCCAGAACGGTTCTGGTTTTGAGCTGTAAGCTGATGACAGTACATTTCAGAAATGCATGAGCATTCAGCATTCGTTCTGCTTAACGAGCTGCTTCTCCTGGCTCTTTGGCTAGATCAGCTTAGAAGAATGCAGCTTAGCTACCCTTTCCATACCACTCTTGCCCTGTTCTCATTGCTTTGGCGGGTCAACCTTTCAGCTGAAGCCTTGTTCTAGTTCTGCCAAATTACTTTATTCTCATTCTAATTCCCATGAATGAAATCTCAGTTTTTCATTTCTAGTACTTGTTAACAGGGACAATATTGATGGGGTCCGAGTGAAAATGCTTTGTTGGATAAGGCTGGATGCAGGGGATCGGGAAGGAGCAGAAACACCAATGAGAAGGGCCAACAAGGCATCAAGGAGGAGCTGGAGAAGCACTCGTAAGGAATGCTTTTGGGACAACGGCTGGCCAGGCCAAGGCTGGGAACTCTGAGCACAGAAGCTTGTTCAGTTCACGCTGTGTGTTGGGAAATAGGGGCCTTTTATGTTCCCTGTAAATAGGCAGCATGTGTCACATATTGTGTAACTAACTCCATCATCCATTTGTTCTAAAAGGAAAGAAAAAAAAAGACAATAGCCAGAAAAATGCAAGCTGCTTTGTTTGTAGGATAAAATAACTGTATGGCACACCAGGCTAAAAAGCCTTTTGAAATATCACAGGTTTTAAACCTGTTTTGTAGTAGGCAAGGGCCTCTCTGTATGAAAAAAGCATCTGGATTTTGGTCCAAGTTTATTTGTTCTGCATCCAGGGTGGTACCCTGCCCTACGCTGTGCACTGCAGCCCAGACGTGGTGTACAGTGCGTTGCAGTGTGACTTATGGAAGGCAGCATCATTGCTCGCTCCAGTGTCCTCCCCGATTCCTCCCTCTCTGCTGTTCCAAGGCAGTGGTGGGGACAGCATATTGCCCACGGGTTACACAGTACCTGCAGGAACATCAAATGGCTCCAGAAACCTGGCTTCTGGGAGCAATAAGAGTGTGAATATTTCTGGGAACCAGGTCCCTAAGGATTTCCAAAGGAGGACCAAACCATCTTCTCAAGGCCAAATGACGCCAGACTGGAGCCAGCTGAGAAACTTCTCCCCACCTCTTTAATAGTAAAGATGTCAAAGTTCTATTATATATATTACTGTAGCTCCTTTAGATTTAATTTAAGCTACATGACCTTACATTTAGAGAGCCTGCCCTTGTCTATAATCTAATCAGCTCAGTCAAGAGGAATAGTTGGACAAGGATGAATGTGGGCCCAGGAGCCAGAAATTAGATTGTGTGCAATTGCATCTGTGGATTTATAGCAGAAATTTACAGCAGAAAGAGGGGATTTTTATCTTCTCAAGTGCCCAACAGGAGGGAAAGTTAATGGCTGCCACACTTATTGCATGAAATCTGCAAAGACCCGTGAAGTTGTGTCATTAAATGGATGGAACAGGCATCCGTGAGTCAATGTATTGGTTAATACACAAGTGGAAGAAAAATCTTGCTAAAGCCATTCTCTCTTGGTCGGTGGGACAGTGTTGGGATGAAAGTCATAAACAAGAGTGTAGGAAAATGTGAGGGACAGTTTTGTACCCTCTGAAGCCGCTGAAATGAAGTTTTCCAAAACACAGTTTACACTCTGCTGCTGATGTTGCTCAAAATCATTTTCATTCCTTCAGCTCGGTCCGGGATGTCAGGCTGCTCAGATCCCACCCCGGTCCTCACTCCTTCCTCTGCCTTATCAGCATTACAGCCGGTCCTCACATCTGATCAGCACCCAGGGCTTTGTCTTTTGTGCAGCACAAATGATGCATTCGCCCTGACACAGGCCATGGGGAAGACGCACGTGCCCGTCGTGATCTCAAATGGCAACTTCACTGCTGTTTACTTTCCCCTCCCGCTGTGCTAGGTGCTATAGAAATCAGCCAACAAAACCCCAGACCCAGTGCCAGGAATGAAATGTAAGGCCAGACATGGGTAGATGGGAAGACGCAAATAAAGAACAAGGTGAGCCTATTTATTTTTACTTATTCCACATAGACAAAAAGACGTTTGGGTTTTGTGTATGAGCTGCACAAGAAGTTTGTTTGTGCTGGCATAGGAGCCCCAAATCATTACATTCGCATTTCCAGCTCTGGGTAGTAACATTTTGAATATGAAATTAAGCAAATGTTTCACTTTAAGTTACAAAACCCAAGTCTATTCACACTGGGTTTTGGGAAACCTTTATAAAAACAACATAACACAAGATTGCATCTAAACTGTTTGGCAGCCTGCCTCTAATGGCAACCGGGAGGTTTATTGTTGTGAATTAGCTATTTAGTAGAAGCTGAAAGTGTGACAAAGTAATGACAAGAGGGGGTTTTTTATTTGTAGAAAGTCAAAGCTGATAGTTCTCAGTAGGAACATGCTGTACATTAGAGCAGAGACTGCACCGAGAGAGATGCAAACATAAGAACCTGACTGATGAGAAGGAAAACCACGTAACTGGGGACAAACTAGAGGAGTGGTGGGTGCCTGAAAGGCTTGTGATGATGAGGGATTTCTTTACGTTGCCCCGCAAAGATCTTACCTACTACCTTGTAAATGCATGAAGGAAAAAACATAGACAACTGGAGAAACGGACCAAGAAAAAGGCTTCCTCTGTTCTGGGTACAGCAGTGGCTTTGCTCGTGGACCCCGAGGGCACCGTTAGTGTGAGCCCTGTTCCTTGTGAAGGAAGCAAGCTCGAGAAATAATGAGCTAGAATGAAGGGGCTGTTGGCACAACATTGTGATTATTTGAGGAAATAATGTGATATGAAGATTAGCACATAGGATAATAGCGACTGCATATAGCAGCGTTTTATGGTCCATTCTGTCTTGCTTAACATTGTTACTCATTCTGTGTCAGGCACTATTAAACTGAATTTTAAAAGGAGGCCCTTTGCCTTACTGTAGTGTTGGCAGCTTTGGTGTATTGTTAAGCTTTACAGTCTACGTGTCTCTGTGCATAATGTCACACTCACTGGTTTGAACTGTAATTCAGTTTTATAATCTTTTACTACTGTGAGACATTGTCCCTTATGGAATTCCCATAACCTCAAACTCTATTTTCTCATAAAACCAAACCAAAACAGTCATTCCCTGCGCTTTATAATTTAGGGTAGCCTATTGCCTCTCTGCAGAGGACTTGGACATCTCAGTGTCATCTTCTTTGTGCAGATTAAGAAGCTACATTTTCCTTTGACATCTGGGGTAGGAAGGAAACCGCCCATGACTCAGCAGTGCTATCGGGTGACATCAGTCCTTGCGCAGGTCCATGGGCTGCTGCACAGCTGACACCACTGGCACGTGCTGCCCAACTCTCCTTCGTGAGGACTCAAATGGGACCCCATGCTGAGATCAGCCTCGTGAGTTGGCTCCAGTCCATCACAGAGCCAGATATGATGTGGCCAGACATGATTCTGGCCCTCTGCAATGGCAGGTCAGATACTTAGGAGGCATAAAATTTGGTTAGAAACTCACATTAATCCTTGCCACACAGGTATGAAGATCTTGCCAATATAGAGATACCATCTATTTTTAAATGAAGCATAAAATCTGCCTGTCATAAAAAAAAAATAAACTAAAATAGTAGGATGAGTCCTTTTCATCTGCAGATGGGGCCCTCTGGGAAATTTTTAATCCTAAAATAGTACAAGCTTGAGTTAAACATGTTACATGAATACTTGTCCCTGCCCCTCTGACACCCCTGGTGTGGGGTGCTCTGCGGGAAGTGTGGTGTCTCTGGTCCCACTCCAGAACCGCTGTGGGCCACATCCTGGAGCAGTCACGGTCCCTGCATGTGGAAGATCTGCAGGAGGTTGAGGAGAGGTTGGCACCTGTGCTGCCTGAGCCAGCCCCGATGGCGCATCGTAGAATAATAGAATACCAGGTTGGAAGGGACCTCAAGGATCATCTGGTCCAACCTTTCTAGGCAAGAGCACAGTCTAAACAAGATGGCTCAGCACCCTGTCCAGCTGTGTTTTGAAAGCATCCAGTGTCACAGAGTCAACCACTCCCCTGGGGAGATTATTCCAATGGTTGACTGCTCCCATTGTGAAAAATTTCCCTCACATGTCCAGTCGGAATCTTCTCAGTATTAACTTGTCCCCTTTATCCCTCATCTTTTCCATATGACTCCTTGTGAAAAGGGAGTCTCCGTCTTCTTTGTAGCCACCCTTTAAATACTGGTACATGGTGATAAGATCACCTCTGAGCCTCCTTTTCTCAATGCTGAACAAACCCAGTTCTCTCAGCCTGTCCTCATACAGCAGGCTTCCCAGCCCTTTGATCATCTTGGTGGCCCTTCTCTCGACCCCCTCCAGTCTGTCCACATCTTTTTGATGTAGTGGGGACAAGAACTGTACACAGTATTCCAGATGTGGCCTGACAAACACTGAGTAGAGTGGGATAATGTCTTCTTTATCTCTGCTGATGATGCCCTTGTTGATGCAACCCAGCATCCTGTTGGCCTTCTTGGCTGCAGCAGCACACTGGTTACTCATACTGAGCTTGTTGTCCACCAGGACCCCCATGTCCCTTTCCACAGAGGGTCCACATGTAGGTCTCTCTTCTCGTCAGGACTTTTGTACCATCAGTTCATCAGAGGTGGGTGTGATCTGGAGCCCCAGACCCTGATCTGGCCATTGGGGAAGCCTATATTGCAGATTTAGGATGGTCCCTGCAGTGCCTGAGCTCAGCCCTGGGCCAAATGCTCCTGGGGCTGTAGGAAAGCTCAGGGTTGAATCAGTCCTCAGCACTGGCCTGCCTTAACTGCAGAACAACAGATCAGCCTCTGTGAAACTATTCCCCGGTTCAATTCCAGCTGCAGTTGTGCATGCTTGAATGTGACTGCAGTGGGGATTTAAATCTGCTGTCCCAAACTGCCTGAAAATTACAGTTTAGGTTTTGTGTTGCTTTTGTAAGCAAAGGGCCAAGGGATGAGCATTCAGGACCTGCTCTTCCCTTGGGCTGTCAGGGCCTGGGTTCAAGAAGAACTGTCCTCTCCTGAGGCTGCAGATCGGTGGCATGACTGGCCTCCAGCATCCCAAGGGGGTGGTGGTGAATAGGCACTTTGTGAGAGGTTGTCCCCGTTGCCAGTATGCATCAGGCAGCTGTTGCCTGCCACTTCCCAAGGGACAACATGGGGATAATCCCTTTTGCTGCCACCCTACTTTTGCCCTGAAGACCCATGCTCCTGGGAACAAATCTGCACAGAACAAAGCTGAAAAGGCACTGCTTCCCCATCATTGCCCTGGGATGAGGTGCAAGGCATACTTAATGTCCAGTGAGCCAAGAGCTAAGTTTGGCTCCATTCCCCCTTGCAAAATCTGTGCCAAGGAAAGAATTTTTAAGCACATTGAGTTTTATTAGGCTTAAAGAAAATGTAAGGAGACGGGCTACTTATGTTTGGGAGTGCCACCAACAGGCACCATGTGAATTCCCTGCTTACATCTCTGGCAGGGGACCATATTCCCAGTCTGCATCTCACAGCTGGCAAGGGTCTGTGGGGACAGGCCATGCCTTGTGGTGTACAAGTCTCAATCCCCTGGGACACGGCAGTGGGTCCCAGCCCATCCCACAGGTCCCCCACACTGCTGTGAGGCAGCCTAACACTCCAGCTGGGTCTGCAGAGGGAGCAGGGGCAGAGATGGAGTTTTATTTGTTTGGGAAGCACTCAAATACCATGGAGATGAAGGCCGCAGAAGCACCTAGGTAAATAGAGAAGACTTTGCTAACAGCGAGCAGCAAATGCCTGATGAGTCATTCTGCTGCCCCGCGGTGTTGTTATCGCTTTTGCATTGTGCAATCAAAAGCTATGAAGTTGGCAATAAAAGTAATGAGGGATGAGATGAATCAATCTCTGCCCGGTTATGCAGAGGGCAGCCGCTCTTTATAGATACTCCATGAAACATAGCGGGTGGCTTTCAAAGTGAAATTCCAGATTATCCAATTTCTTTGAGCTTCGAGGAGGCTCAGCTCTTGATTGGGATGCCTCAGTATGGAACTCCCTTTAATTAAAACTGTATCCTCTATTTAACGAAATAGTCTCTCCTGTTTCTTCAGGACAATATGCCTCTAAGGGTTAATGAGTCAGAGGAAGAGACCACCTCATTCATTCACCACTGCAGTATGAATAGCCTGGAACGGCTGTGGGCTAGCAGCTCCGCTTCTCCCCGTAATGAGCTGTAACTCAATATATGTAAGCAGCCATAGGGGATGTTCTCTTATCTGACTCTAGAAATATATAATGTAAGGTAGGTATTAAAGGATAAGACCTTTAGCTAAAATGGAGTGCCCTTTCCTCCATCCTTCCACCATTTTAAGTACTGACCCTGAGATAAAGTTTGCTTAGAAGAGTGTCTGCCCATATCCTCTTGTCTTTGTGTATTGGGATTTTGGATGGGATTCATGATGAAAGAGCCCATTTCTGTCCAAGAAGCCATGCTTCCTGCATATTCCTGGTTCTTACTAAGTTTTCCTGGGGGATTTCTTGAGCTGTTGTGGTGATTTGACCCTGGCTGGACACCAGGAGCCCACCAAAGCTGCTCTATCACTCCCCTCCTCAGCTGGACAGGGGAGAGGAAATATAATGAAAGGCTCATGGGTCAAGATAAGGACAGGGAGAGATCACTCAGCAATTACTGTCACGGGCAAAATAGACTGGACTTGGGAAAAATTAATTTAATTTATTACCAATCAAATCAGAGCAGGAAAATGAGAAGTAAAAACTAAATCTTAAAACACCTTCACCCCACCCCTCCCTTCTCCCCAGGCTCAGCTTCACTCCTGATTTCTCTCCCTCCTCCCCGGCCAAGTGGTGCAGGGGGATGGGGAATGGGGTTGGGGTCAGTCCATCACACACTGCTTCTGCTGCTCCTTCCTCCTCAGGGCAGGACTCCTCACACTCCTCCCC
>NW_009260613.1:575880-582607 GCF_000687185.1 Egretta garzetta
CTGCAGGGGCACAGCCTGCCCCACCATGGGCTGCCCCAGGTGCCTGGAGCCCCTCCTGCCCCCCTGCTGCACTGGCCTGGGGGGCTGCAGGGCTGCTCCTCTCACAGCTTCTCACTCCTCTCTCTGGCTGCAAGAATGCACATTTTTTTTTTCCCCTTCTTAAAGAAATATGTTATCCCAAAGGTGCTACCACTGCCACTGATGGGCTTGGCCTTGGCCAGCGGCAGATCCGTCTTGGAGCTGGCTGGCATTGGCTTTATCGGACATGGGGAAGCTTCTGGCAGCTTCCTACAGAAGCCACCCCTGTAGCCCCCCTGCTACCAAAACTTGGCCATGAAAACCCAGTACAGCTGTGCTTCAAATTCAGGTATTCAGCTTTGTTCAAGGTAAGCATAGAAGCAGCAGGATAGACTCCAGCCTCAAGCTTTTGGAGATTCAGCCATCATTTGTTTTAATAAATGTCATTTTCAGTAAACAGAAGCCAAACCCAAATCTCTGGGTCGAAACTCTGGAAGATCTCGTTTGTGCAGTCCTGCCCTTGTAAGGGCTGGCTCTTGCTGCCACCACACTCAGAAAGATCCAGCTCTGAATCCAGGCCTAAGGTCTGTGGTTTGGACCCATCTCACATTATTAGTCATATCCTCATCATATCACTACTTCTGGTCAGTCACTCCCATTTGGAGAATGGATTTCTCATATCAGTCTCCATCTCTTATCCCAGTTTGTAAAGACTCTACCCTGGCAATGGCTCCAACTTAAATTACTACCAAACGTACATATCTATTCACGTCCCTTTGAGCTGTTCTTTTCTAAATATCCTGTCCTCTTCTCCATGAGCCATCTTCAGTTGTCTTTAGCAGGGTAACTCTGGATGTGTGCAAGAACAGGGTGGGTCTCAGCCCCTTTTCTCTACCTCAACTGACTCCGTCATTACAGATGGAGATGTCCTTGTCTCTCTGTCCAGCCAGGGTCCCACTCCTTCATTCCATTTTACCCTTGCTTTTTCAGCTCAGCACTATGAGATTTCTCCATTTGCTGCTCCACGTCTCCATGCTGCGCAGGGGCTTGCTTCTTTCCTCCTCCATACCCACTGCTCCCCGAACTGCTGGTGGTTAGCTGAGGAGTGGGTTGGGGAGCAGAGTTTTTTCAGTTCTTGATCTGTCTTTTGGAATTGAAAAATATATGAGAAATGGTTAGTCAGCCACAGAAGAACTCTCTGCAGACTGGTGGAATTACATATTGGATGTGAAATGTATCTTGGTTCATGAAGGAAAGGTTTTATGTGTCCATTAAAAAACGCAGGCATTCCTCCAGCAAAGCTCGGTATCACTGGGTTCTTTATCAGCAGATAGAAAACACATGTGCCTTTCTATTGGCAGGAGGTCATAAGATCCATTTTTTTTGTCTCTAGGAGCTGAAAGAGCAGCACTTCTTTGTGTTTACAGCTCCCTAATACAACCTATAACTGGCTCCAGGACCCTAACCCAGCAAGTGGGTGAGGGGAGGTCATTACTTATGACAGAGCACTCAATGAATCCTTTCAGCAGCATAGAAGGACCAGAAGACACTTTAGAAAAATCTACCTTGACTTCACGTAAGTTTGGTGGAACAACCGTAATGTCCTTCCTTTTTTATTTTGGTGCTTGTTAACATTTTCTTTTTTTTCTTTCCTTTGGCTTAAATTAAAATCAACAATAAAGCATAAAAAAGGTCCCAGAAATAGACCTTTTAAGATAATGGGAGATGATTGCAGCAAGAAAGCCAATTGCTAAGAGGTTGTCTTTAACTTCACAGAGTCAAAATTAACCACACAAGAGACACTTTGTGGTTCAGTGAGTGGACAGTTGAACTTTCCACCTTTTCATTGGGCTCTACCAGACACTACTGAAAGTCACTGGAACTCTTTTCATCTACCTTTGGCGATTTAAAAATTAGCAGTCTGGCCTAAGATTTCTAAGACATTTATGTTCCCACTCTAGGCAATGGAGAAAGGCACCTTGAAAGGAAAATTCAGCCTAGATGTCTCAGAGCCTACCTAAGCTGCTCTCTGAAGGTAACAAGAAGTTGTCTATAGAGGAGCCCAAAATTACTAGCCTAGCCTTTACCTCTAGGTTTTAGATGGCTTAAATTTAGTGTAATAAATCCTATTCATATTGCCCTGGCCTGTAGTGACCAAAGGTTTCTGCTGCCTTACAGCTGTTTTGGTGGCTTTGAATTGGCAAGTGCTGCAGTGGGTCACATCACAAAAGTCCTTCTTTGCTTCTGGTCCCAGCCAACCTGCATGGACAGTGAACCAGCTCTTTCTCTATGAATAGGAGAGTTTGGTCCAGGGAGTACAGATGCAAACTGGGGCACACCAATCAGTCAGGGGTCAGGGTTTGTTACCTTCAAGGTTGGGCTGAAATGACCATGGTGTCTGCACAGTTCAGTGGTGTTCAAATTCTGGAAAGATGATGGGTTAATTTAAATCTTCTACTCTAAGTGCTGCCAGATCTGTCTACCTTGTGTCACCCCTGAAGGGAGGTGCTGTATTCTGGTGGCTTTGGTAAGGGTTCTCTGCAGCTTGGATGCCAGGAACAGTCTGATAGATCCTCCATAAACACAGTCACAAGGTGCTTGTGGCAGAGCTATGAACTGTGCAGCAGTCCCCCAAGTCTGAATTTTGAAGCCTAAACCATTGCTGTGATCTCTTGTATGCCATTACACAGCCTGCCTTGGTGAGGTACCATGGGCAATATGTGAGACCTATGGGGGAGGGACAGGTATAGACGTGGGCAAAGAAAACAAACAGCTCCTCCTGAAGATGTGGAGAAGCTGTGCCCTAGACACTTCAGCCCTCTGAGGAAGATCTACACCCAGTTTTGCTCTCACATCTCACAGGAGGCTGAACAGGAGGCTCACAGGGCCATCATCCCTCCTGCAGCCAGCCATGCCTCAGCCCTCGTGCGGGGTCCTGCACCCCGGCAGCCAGCCCGGGCAACCTGCGGCTGGCTGGGTCCAGCAGAGCCAGGGCAAGTTATGGGTCTGCACTGCAGCCAAGGGAAGCATCACGTGCAGGGCCCCAGGGTGCTGCAAGCACGCTGCCCAGCTGCAGACTTGCACCTCAACCCCATCCCTACAGTATGCTCAAACACTCCTGCCTGTGCCCCATATGCTGAGGACATGGATATATGCCCTTTTGCACGGCCTTGCATGATGCTGTTTCTTTCACGGTAGAAGAAGCTATTTCAGAAGCCTCTGAGTAAGCACCATAGCTGGCATGGCCATCCCAGGCACCAGAGCAGGGGGCAGACAACTGTTAATGGGAAGATACCATCAGCTCTTCCCATATTACAGATTCTCAGTTGTATGTTCACCTCTGCGTTGGGTGGGCTGGAGGAGAGCCCCTTCATTGGCCATAGGCTATTGGCAGCCAATATGCACAGGCCTGGGCATCTCTGAGGCTGCTCATTGTGTGACTTTGCAGCTGCCCTTCTCTGGCATGAAGCCCACGCCCTCCTCAAATAAACAGCTTTTTAAAGAAAGCTGGAACAAAAGCACCAGAGAGGAGCATCAAGGGAAGCAGCAAGTAGCAACAGAGGCTGCCGAGAGACAAACCCGCTAACCACCATAAGTAGATAAAAGGAGATGCTTTCTTCATAGTGTCAACGGAGTAAATAGCTCCATTGTCACTGGGGTATTATTTGTGTAATCCCTGGGAGTGAATACTGTTTCAAATCTGCTTGTTTTCACATGCAACCACACTTCCTGCTGCTGCTCTCAGCACTGCAGCACACAGGCCTGCCAGCAGCCCCATTTCAAAAATGAGAAGTTCTCCCGAAGTGTGTTTTTTCCCCTCAGGTTCAGGCTCAGACAGGCAGGAGAGGGTTATCTATGAAGACCCAGCCAGCTTGGCCACCCTCCTGCAGTACACGTGTCCAAGACGAACCAGCAGGAGCCATCTCCCTGGCCATGCTCGCGGGGATGCAGCGCAGGGGAGGTCCTCGTCCCCCAGCAGCAGAGAGCCCATCCTGGAAGCTGTCATGTTTGGCCATGCCTCCCCATGCTGCTTGGCACTGCCCTGGAGCAGTCAGAGGTTCAGAGAAAAACCCAGCACTGCTGAGGGGTTCTCGTCCAACTTGGGGTGTCCCCTGTTTCTCTTTCAAGTGATGCCTCCTCTTCCTGCATCCCTCCCACAGAAAAGAGGATTCCAGCCATGACAAACCTGGTCCATTCCTGCAACACATCTACTCCATACCATGGGGCTCAGCGCTGGAGGACAGAGAAGATCCTTAATGCTGAGCTGTGATTTTGCAGCAAAAATTGCACTTAGTTGCAGAGGCACAAATCTGAATGGAAGCCTCTAACTTGAATGCCAGAGTGCACCTTTTTAATCTGTTCTCAATAAAAGAGACACTTGCAAGCAAATTTGCACAAGTTTGATAAAGGATCTTTTTACTTGTATGTCGTTAAACTGGAGTAGACACCTTGTGCAACTAAGATTTTGTTTATATTGACTTACCAGAACTTACTGAGGATAAAGACCTGTGTACCACCGCTTGATAGAATTCAATTTTAGAGAGACAGAAAGTTTAAACAGCATAACTAAACATTAAAAAAAAAAAGACAAAACCCCAAAACCACCAAGCAAACCATTGCACATTTTTGCATGGAGGCAAAGTGAATAGATACTAAGGTGACACATCAGTACTTGTCCCATTAAATTTGCACAGGGATAATGGGGTTTGTCCATCTATCTTAAGGCTGGGGGACAGCAGCAGACATCACCTCCTGTGAGGAGAGCTGGGGTTTACAGATTGCATGAAAGGAATTAAGGACATAATGGGAAAGGCTTGGGAGTACCCATCCCCCTCCAGCTCCCCCCAGCAGGACCCAGCTCCAGCTCCGTGGTGGCACGCGGGCTCTGGCAGCAGCACACTCTCCAGGTCTGGGAAACCAAGCACGGCTACTTCACCCTTGTGGGGCAGCAGCTGTGCCCTGGGTGCCCTGCCCAGGGTATGCACCTCCTCCAAGGGGTGGGAATGACCCCAAGCAATCGCCATGGTGGGTAGCTTACGTGGCACTCTTCAAGACAGATGTTCTCCTGGTACTGCCTTTGGGAAAGCACGTGTGCTCTGCAATGCCCCACATCACACTGTGTGTAGTAGTTGGCATCCTGCTCCCAAAGGAGGCATCTTTCCTGCCATGTCTGTGTGACCTCGGAAGGGGTTCCTAATTGGATCCATGCACGCCCTCCCCCAAGGCACTCCAACACTCCTCAAACCCATTCACTCGCCTCGTGGATCATTAAAACCCTTTGCTACTGACAGTGCTACTCCCAGAAGGTTTCTTTGATGTCTGTTTGGATATAAGTCCTAAATTATTTTATAAATAAACATCTGGATGGAATTAAAAATAAATCTCATAAAAATAAATCCTGTTTGCAGGCACAAAACTGCTTTTGAGCAAAATTTTACAGTTTTCTCCCCCACAAAACCAGAGGTGGAAAAAAAAAACCTTCCCCGGTCTCTGTTTTCCATTTAGTGCTCAGCTACAAACTCCGAAGTGTCAGGTTCGTCCTCTGTGCAGACATGTTGAGAAGGCTGATTGCTATGTGCCATGGCTTCACCGCTCCAAGCAACAAATCTGAGCCCTTTTCCCCATCTGATCCACATTAAGCAACCCAGGATGCTTGTGTGGGTTGGAGATGGGCTCCTGCGCCCCTCCCCATTTGCAGTGGCAGTGGTCAGCTCCGGGTCTGGAGCAAACGTCCACCTTCCCGTCCTTCGATGACCAGGCCCATGCGATCCCGTGCACTCCGTGCAAGGCTTGCGCTGTTGCCTCCCTCCACCCTGTCTCTCTTAGGGGGGCTGTGTCTCTTGTGCTTGCAGCATGGGGCTGGAGCCTCTCTCTTGCTCTGCAACTCCTTATGCTCCGCAGCTGGTTGGCAGATGACAAGCGGCATCTGGTATGTGGGCTTTCAGAGCAGAAGGAAGTGGTTGGTAGGGACAAGCTACATCAAGGGGCATTAGGCTTAAAAGGAGCCCTGAGAGAGGCCATTCCTTGGCCAAGTGCTGTTGGCTCCATATGACCCAAGAGGATGAATACGTCCCTCAGCCTGTGACAGGTCCTAGCACTATCTTCTGCACCGGAAAAGAATTCGCTTGAGAGGTTTGTGCAGTCTCTGTGAAGTACTTGCAATAACACACCCAAGACAGAAATCCCTTCTGAAGGCATATGGTCTTCATAAGCACCTTGAGATCCACAGAGCTGCCTGGCAAAGGAAAGGGAAAGTGGAGGCTGACAGGAACACAACTTTCTACATGTCTGGTGGTCTTTGCCTCGCCTCTGAACATGTCAACCCCAGGCTTGCAGGCAAAACAAGGAAGGGTGCTTCATTGCCAAAGGCTTCCCACCTGCATCCCAGCTCCACCCACCTCCTCTCCAACACCTGCTCCCTTGGGAGACCAGCAACCATCAGTCCTGCCTCTCTGCTTGAGTGGTATCAGTATGCTGATATCCTCTTTACTTGCACTCTGCATCTCGCATGTCCAGGCACATCTTCTGCCTGACAGCGTTCGTTGTCCATCCTCTGTTATTTTAATCTGGAAAGAAGGAGATCAAGCATTATCCATTTACCAGCTTTTCTACAGAGCATAAGCATTCCTTGGGTTTTCCTTGGGGACCCATTATTCAAGAACACTGCAGCTCTTTCAGTCTATTTCCACAAATCCTCTTGACAGAGTGT
>NW_009260613.1:582662-593878 GCF_000687185.1 Egretta garzetta
TGTCTCAGTTAACAGTGTTGCCAATATCAAGCTTTCAAGAATAATGAGCCAGGCCTCCAAAGTCATGAGATTAGCTTTAAAATAGAGGGTGTTTTAGGGTTGTTTTTTTTTTTTTTTTAATAAGAACAGGGATTACAATTTGGCATTAATTTTATTTACTTTTTGTTTCTAAGTCTTTGGCATATGTTCAAGTCACACTTTCAAGCTTTTCCCCCATAACTGTTAAAAACAGAAGCTGACACTCTCGGAAGCTGATTCCCTAGACTCAGGGAGCTGGGACTCGTGAAACCTGAATTCAGGGATAATCATGATAAAATTGCAAGGCCTGGGACCACTGTGTTAAATATGGTAAAAACTGATTGGCAGGAGTATCAAGATTTTGACTTCAGTTTGCATTTAAAGCTGTCTAATCCTTGGGTTCAATCCACCTCTGAATATTACCAAGTCTATTTTAACAGGCCTAGCCATGTTTATTAAGAGTCATCTTCTGCTGGCTGCACGTACTTTTACAAGCTTTATTTCTCTCTGCAAAGCCCATGGGCAAGTATCTGTCTTTCCCTGCTCTACACAATGATATTTTGAGCAGGTGTCAGATCCAGATTATTGGACAACTCAATTTAGGTGACAAAAGTTAGACCCCTTCTAAATGAAGGTACCTATGTACAAGGTGGGTCTCTAAGCTCCCGTTATAGTTGGTGGACATGAAGATTCAAGTCAGTAGACAACACATTGACAACCGAGGTGCTCTGTGTAGCCTTATCCCACCCAACCATTATAGGTTACTCCAGAAGGCAACTCTCTTCCGTTAGGTCCCTACTTGCCCATGTTTGCCAGTACTGTGTGGTGCCTTGAATATGCTCAGGTATCTCAACTGGTACCAGCCACCAGTATGTGGGCAGCAAACAGAGCCGCAAGTGGAGCGGTGGCTGAACTGGTTTGAGTCAGTGGAATCTGTTCAGCTGACAAGATGTAGGCGTTAACTTGGGTTTTGCTTACATGTCTATAATCAGAATCAGATATTGCTGTTATACACGGTCAGTGCTTTAAGTTATATTTCCAAGGTGACTTGAGCTGAAACAGCTGAGCTGTTTCTTGTCTGAGCTCCTCCCAGTTGTGGTTCTCGCAGTGGGGTCATGCGGAGAGGAGTGCCGTGCCAAGAGCCCCTATTTACAAGGTCCCATCACTACTTCTGTGAACAAGGCCCCAAACCTGCAGCGTTAACTTTTCCAGTTGTAAAATCCCTATGGTGTCATTTACCTGCCCAGCTAAATCTGTATCAGTAATACTCGCTATCCTTTCTTGGGACTAATTACACTTCTTTTGTCTCACCTTTACAATGACATTTCTGGTGAGGTGAATTTTGGGGAAGAACCATTCATCCAGCTCTTGACGATGCTTTTTGCAACACTTTCTGTCAGTTATGTGGAATATGTTTTTGCAAGAAACCTGAAGTTAAAATCACCCTGCGATGACAAACGCAGAGGAGCACATTTACTGTGTTGACACATACGCTCAGTAGGGCTCTTTACCTGGGCGCCCCATTGCTTTGCTGAAACAGAGCTGTTATTGCTGTAGCCGTTGCATATCCAGGCTCACCAAATCTAACCCCCGCCTTCCCCCTGCTCTCAGGAGCAGCCACATCACATACCCCCCTTCAGAGACTGACCTAACTCCATCTTGAAAGCAGTTGTGCTTTTCAACTCAGTCCTTCTCCTGGAAGGCTGTTCTAAAACTTCATGCCTCTGGGGAGAAACCTCATTTCCAACTCTGTGGTTAGTTTATTCCCATTTGTTCTTATGCCAATATTCTCCTTTAAATACAGTAGATCTTCTTGCCCCCATCCCATGTGGACCTCAAGTGAATCTGTAGAGAGCTTTTGTACTGCTACTTAGGCTGAATAAGGTTACGGGTTTGATCTGACCTCATAAAAAAGGGTCTTCATTCCCTTCTGCTTCCCAGCAGCATTCCTCTACACCTCCAGAGAATTTGATACCATTTTCTTGGCTATGACTTGCCAGAAGTCTACACTGTTTCCCAGATGGTATTAAAACCTCTCCCTTTCTTCTGGAAGTACCTTAGCAGTAGCATCCTAGTCTTCTCCTGTTCATAGCTTTCTTATATTCATGACCCATTCCAGTTGATAAGTACATCCATATTTTTCTCCTAAGTATATGATTTTCAGCTGATTCAGAGATATTTGTAGAAGTCTGCAAAGTTCCTTCCTTTCTCATAGCATAGGACCTTGAATTCTGTATAATCGCATTTCTGCCTCTGTTGGTGATTTTAATCATCCTGAATGATACCCGTCCTTGTATAATCGCATTTCTGCCTCTGTTGCTCCTGTTCTCATGGTGATTTTAATCATCCTGAATGATACCCGTCCCCTCCTACTGACCAACACTCCCCTCAGACATTGTGACATCGGGATATTTCATCAACACTTTCCTTCACCTTTTTTTGAGATTATTAATGAAATATTCAGTAAGAACAGTTCAAAGGCTCCTCTATGAGGAACCATCCTAATGACCTTCCTCCCCACAGATGCTGCTTCTTACAGGACTGCTCTCTGCCATCTCCTCTTTCATCAGCTCCCTCCCCACTTTACCATTCTTTGCCTAATTCCCATTTTCCTGTTTCAGATAATGAATTCTCCTGCGGCGTCATACCAAACGGTAGACCTACTGCAGATCCCTGCGTAGAAAACTGTTGCATGAGAGAAAGATATCGTTTATCTGGCATGACTTTTACAAATTTTAATGTTTTTCAATCCATTTTCCATGTATGTCTGCTTTTAATGATTCTTCCCATGCAGTTTATTGTCCTGCCTCATATACTATCGATGTGAAGCAAGCAGATTGCTATTGCCTTTATTACTTTGCTTTTCCCTCTCAGGTGTAGGTACTGCCCTTGCTTTTACTCCCAGCTTGACTAATTTATGAGGCTCCTTTTCTCTGCCACCGCAGTTTCATGTGATGGCTTTTCCTGCCTTTAGATAAAGACAATGCACTGGAGATTTTGAGTACCTACCGGGTTTTTAAAGCTTTTTTCTAGATCAGGTGTGATTATTTCTGTTCTCACGCTCCTGTGATATCTTTCTTTTCCTCCTGTATTCAACATTATTCTTTTTGAAAACTACAGCAAACCATCCATTTCATTCTGTGTCTGTATTATCTTTAACATTCCTTGCACACAGGTCCATTTTTTTCAATTGTCTTTTCATTTGAAGAACTTGCCTATTTGTCTTAATGACCTCTGTGAGGTCTGTATCAACTTTATTTCTCGTAATTCCCCCTTTATCCTTTCTATCTGTAACACCCGTTTTCCGTGCTCCCGTGAATTGTCTTGCACCGTGTATGCAAAGAAATTTCAGGCTTCACTGATGTTCAAGTCCTTGAGCTAACTTCATTAGTTCCCTTTGAAATTAATTTGCCCTTCTGAAATTGCAAATTTTCTGTTACCTTTATATTCATTTACTTTCACATGTCGTTCGAACAAGTCCTATTTGTTTTTACTCTATCCAGGGATGCATTTATGGACTATGATTTTTGTGATTATTTAGCAAGAAAAAGGCTGAAGTATCATTGCCTTTGGTTGATTCAATCATTATTTCATTAAAAAAAAACCCTGCTGGGTCTCATCGCCAGGAATACCCAGATGCCACTATTACTGGTAGCATTTTTTCTTCAATTTATATGTAAAAAGTGAGAATTTCACACAGCACTACCTATGCTGGTAGTATTTATCTCTCTAATAGTTTCCCAAAATCTCTATCTGTAGCTATACTGTTACCAGACAATTGGAAACTGATTAATGTTACCAGTGGGAAATATTTTTTTGTGTTCTGGTGAAAATGCAGATAGATACTTAGGCCGTTTGATGTATTTCTAGGCCATTTGAAATGAATAATGGGCGAAAAGCAATATTACTTATGTGATGCAGTCTGTATTGTCAAGATAGAGGCCGGGGAAGAAAGTCAGAAGGTCTGTGCTCGGGGGTGAGTGGATGGTAAATTAAAAGGACTCTGCAGGGGAGGTTAGGCTGATAAGCACCTACAGATGATGTCCTTTAGTGCTTTGATAATGTAAACCCACTGCTTCTTCTGCTCTCTAGCATTTAGGTGCTCTGGACTGCTCTGATGAGGTTTCTCTGAGACAGACCTGCAGTACTGAGTCACGTTGTATGTAAAACGCTCCATCATACAACTTAAGATACAAGAGGTCTGGAGCAGGTTGGGGCATATGGAACCAAAGCACAGATTTACATCAACTCACCCCACTGAGTGTCAGCCTGCTTTTGCTTTGAGTACATAGCTGAGTCTTGCTGAAATCATGTAATAGAAAATCACATTTGGGTGATGTGTAATGGGTTGGGCTGAGATGGAGTTAATTTTCCTCGCAGCAGCCCTCGTAGTGCTGGGCTTTCTATCAGCACGCAGAAAGGTGTCATCACGGCATCAAGGCTGTGTCTCCAACATTCCCCCCCCCACCATCAGTGGGCTGGGAGGGGGCAAGAACTTGGGAGGGGATGTAGCCAGGACACCTGACCCAAACTGACCAAAGGGATATTCCATACCATATGATATCGGCTCAGAGATAAAAGCCAAGGGAAAGGAGGTGGAAGTGGGGGGCATTTGTTTTTTACAATGTTTTGTCTTCTGGAGCAACGGCTATGCGTACTGAAGCCCTGCTTCCCTGGAAGTGGCTGGGAATTGCCTGCTAATGAGAAGTAGAGAATAAAATCTTGTTTTCCTTTTGCTACCACGCACAGCCTTTGCTTTTGTTTTTTATTAAACTGCTTTTGTCTGGACCAATGAGATTTTTTTTTCTTTTCCATCTCATTTTCTCCCCACCTGCCCTGCTGAAGAGGGGAGTGATAAAGCAGCTTGGTGGCACCTGGCATCCAGCCAAGGCTAACCAATCACAATAATTAAGAAATTAAACCCCCAAACTAAAAAACTCTCGCAAGAAACTGCCACAGACCTCCCAGTGCCTGAAGGATCAGTTTATTTCCAACGGGAGTTAGGCAGCCCCATCACTGTCATGCCTTGGGAAATGTCCTCCTTAAGGCTTTGCTGGCAGAAGCAACAGCGTGTTGTATCACCCTGTCAGCAGACACGTCCCAAGAGCTGTTTTCCCAATTGCCTGTACCCGGGCAGAGGCTGCCGGGCTTAGCGCTGTGCCTCCCACCCTGTCCCCGCATCCGTGCCATCAGCTCCTGAGATCCCACTGCTCCCTGCTCCTCCCTTAGGCTTCCCAGGAGCTCTTGGGTGGAGACGGAGATAGGAAGCAAAGAAAAGAGCTTAAAAACAGCGGGGAATCCATGTACCTAAGGAGGAGTCTGGAGACAAAGTAACTTTAGGGACATGGTTGTAGAGCATCAAAGGTGCTGTTGCATGGCATCCTGCTCTGTGCAAGGGAGCTTCGCCAGCATGAAAAGATGGTGAAGGTGTATGGGAAGGATGCCTAGAGATCTTGTGTGCGGCAGCTTCTGCATCAGCTGCAGCACAGTGATCACCAGCGCGTGGGTTCAGACATACCATGTCCCGTGTCTCGGATGGGGCTTTTCTTCAGGCTCTCTTGTTCCCACCATTCCTTCCAGTGCCTGCTGAGGTCCCGCTGCTCCCTCTCCCCAGCTTTCAGTCTGTGGCCAAGGATTAGATATTTTTAAAAGAATAATAATAATAATAATAATAATAATAATAGTAGTAGTAGTAGTAGTAGTAATAATCCTCCTAGACCTGCTACTTCCATTTCATGGGTATGATGGGGTCATTTATTTTCCACTGAAATACGCTTACTGCACGGTACAAGAGCAGAACTGCACTGACCGGAGCCCTCAGCTACAAACACTGTCAGATCTTTCACTCTAAAAAGCGTTCTTTTGTGACAATGAGATATACACATGTATGAAAAAGAATAAATGAATCCTAGTGTAATGAGTGAGTGAACCACAAAATCAGCAAAAAGACAATAAAGGCCTTTGATTTGCATCAGTGGGAAACACAGAAAAAGTTGTATGCTGTAGGCAGATCATAACTCACACTGGAGTAAATAACAGAGATATTGTTCTGACCTTGTGTGGAGTTTTGCTGCTTCAGTAAAAAATCTTATTGCCGCTGACCATTTGTTTCAAGGGAGAATACAATGCGTAGGAGGACTTTTTTAGAAGGAGCAGAAGATAAATTCATAAAATAGTCTTCTGCATTCTTAATGTTGCGGGCAGCATTATATTTAAAGACCTGAGATAAAATTCCTGTTAGCTTCACTCTGCAGCAGACCTGAGAGTTATTTTTTCCAGAGTATTTGGTCATGGGCATGGATCCTCTCATACTGGGTGCTGCATGGCAAATGAGCGTGTGCCCATCCTCGGAGGGTCAGTGCATGTGCCAAGGCCCAGTGGAGGGCAGACACACACAGGGAAGCACAGAAAAAGTGACAGTTTTTCTCAGCTGAATAGCAGCAGCCATGGCACCATCAAAACCTTCAATGCATCTGAGAAGAATGGCTCCCTTTTTGACATTTTCTCCCAAACGAATTTAGTGTTTTGGGGCAGGGTGGTCTCATGGCAATCCTGGGCCTGACAGAGAGATTTGGGACCACCTGAAGGTCTCAGAAGTGCGCTCAGGTCCTTGGACTCCTTCATCACTTTGCTATTGAGGATCATTAACCACCCAGCCAGACACCCACCTTGCTTTGGGAAGTGGGGATGTCACCAAGGGCCACGGCCCCTTGCAGGTGATCAGCCCTTTTGCCAGGCAGACCCCTGAAACAGAGCATGCTGGCAAATCAATGTGAGCTGAAAAACAGCTAAACTTGTCCTTTATCTGCTCCCCTCCCCATCTGCCTCCTGCCCCAAGCCACGGCTGCGCTCTGTAGCAGCACAGCTGCTGTCCCCTCCATCTCCCCCCACTGTCTAAGTTTAAAGATACGAACTTCTTCATGGCAGAAGAAGGGGCTATTTTGACTGTCACAACCATTTGAGAAGGAGCGGGCTTGCTCCTGTGTCTCCCTGCTTCAGTCTCTGGTCTGTACAAGAGGGGAAGTAGCTGGCCAGTAAGGTATTTCTCCTCTGCAAGTGCTCTTCTGAACCCCTCAGCTGTGTGGGATTGTCGCTTTCTACATGCATATGTGCTCCAGCAGAGATGTAAGTGTGCACTGAATTGGAGGGGATGGGAACGAACCTCTCGAGGAGAACCAGCTCAGTCCCACCAGCTCACAGCACCGGAGCTGCACCTTCCCTAGGAGCCCAAGAAATTAAAATCATAGAATGTTCAGTGGAGGCCTAGAGAGAGAAACTCAAGGGCTGCTTCCCCAGGCACATTGCCCCTTTCCTTCTACTCCCTTTGGACAGTACACCCTGCTTGGAAATAGTTTGGGAAGGTCGTAGCACATGTTCAGCAACTTTTCTGTTTCATCATTCAGTTATCCGAGAGTAGCCTGGGAAGCTGTTCTTCTGTGGGGGAATGAATGAGGCCACTGAGAACTGCCATCAGCCGCTGTCTGTGGCTGAGGACACAGCCACGGTCATACCCACAGCCAGGCCACGGCATCATTTGCTGGGACTGAGGTCCTTGTAGGACACAAGCCAGCGTGCCACACCGAGGGGTGGAGAACAAGGGTGTAGTGATGGCACTGAGGGCAGGAGGGAGATCCAGCCCTTCTCCTGTCCTGTCTCTAATAATGACTAATAGCAACAGGCTGAGGGAGAAAATTGGAATGGGACAAGCAAGTCAGGTTTGTCTTCAAAGTGCTGGTGAAGAAGAGGCAACGTCCATTAGCCAGAGTAAGCCAGTGCTATTTGTTGTTGTTCAAAAAAGGTGGATTCTGCTGCAAAGCACCAGAAAATGGCTGGAGAGTGATTAAACCTGTGGTCTAAACTAACAGAGCTATTCCTGCGTTACCTGTTGATGGTGCAAGAAAATAAGACCAACATCTCATTCCTCTTTGACTTCTGAACAGCTGAAGAGTAACAAATCCTGGGTGGTTTTGGCTCATTTCCAGTAAATGATCTAGGTCCCTGGAAATCTTGAGTAGTGAAAAAATAGGGGGGAAATTCAAAAATTATTTGATGAGTGGAATTTGTGGAGGAAAACTGGAAGTTTTTAGATTGGTGGGAAATTGGATGCCTCAGGCTCTTACGCTTTTCTCAGTTGCCTCCCTTGGGCTACATCACCTGAGAGGCATCAGAGTTTTTCCTATTGCTGCACCACAACATACACTCAAAGTGCTTCTTGGAAGCTCGGGCTATAGAGAAAACCAAGGGCCATTTGGCAATCAGATTGAAAAAAACCTAATGTATTGAGTCATCATTTCCAAAATGAAATCATTTTTATCAGAATATTTTGGTTTTTCAGGCACTGGGTTTTTAATGAAAAAAATACAATTTTTAAGCAGCCACTTTCTGTGAAAGTTTCTGTTTATCTGAAAACCTGATTCTCTTTGGAAAAATACATTTGATTAAAAAAGGGATGACATCTCATCATAAACCCTCATTCTACAACGTACTTTCTGAGCAAGCTAGTTTTACTGACTTGGTCCGTCAGTGAAAAATTCTACCTTTTCTTCACTATATCTGAAAGGACAGGAATTATCAGGTCATCTAGAAACCAGCCCTCTCCCAGTTCAGTTATACTGGTGTCCTAGGGTGGAATGCACTGTAGGATGGATTTGTGGTTTGAGTAGTAACATCAGACGCCCCATTCACAAAGAAACAGACTCTTCCCCCATCGCCCTGCTAAGGGGGTTATGAAGTGTCCAGCACCATAAAGTGCCCAAGCACCATAAGCTTGGCGATTCCCCCCATTTTGTCCTGTCATTTAGCGAAGCACCCAAGGAGAGGTGCTGCATGGGGCCCAAGGAGCTCTGCTGTGCTGGCAGGCAGGGCTGCCCCGAGGAGGTGGAATGTGATGGCAGGAGGTGACAGGAGGGGCCAAGGGCACTTGTGTCGCCTATGCAAGAACTTAAATTCCCCTGCAGCCATCAGCTGTCAGGGTGGGAAGCCCAGCAGCATGGCAAGCTGTGGATGAAGTCTCTGCCCACATTAACTAGTTTTAGCTATTTTTGCAGCATGGAGCACAGCACCTCAGGAAATCCCAGGCGCTGGAGGTGAGAAGACAGGGGGTATCGAGGGAGAAGTTGGAGGGATGCAGTAGGGTGTGAAAAAGTCAGGGTGCAAGGGACAAGATGGGGAAACAACAGCTGCCAAGCAGAGAGAGGCAACAAAACAACCCCACCAAAGCTCAGGTAGTCTCCGGGCCCCGCACAGTGCTTGCTTTTTAACCTAAACCCCTGCTCCTGGTGCAGCGTCACATGGCGATGTAAGCTCCTTAGATGTAAGCTCTTTGGTGGAGTGAGGGCTGGTGCCGCGGTACCCCCGTGCCTCCCCGGGGAGCCCAGCCCCAGACATGGCAGCGGAACAGGGCACCAGTGGCATGTCTGCACCAGACCTGTAGTTTTAGGGTTTGTTTTGTAAAAGCAGCAGTTTGTTGGTGTTAGCGTGCTGTGCTCCATGAGGACATGAAGGCAGCTGGAAGCATGGGAGGTGCTGCCCACCTGGGGAAAGTGTGTGCCTCGTGCCAGCAGAGACCTGCGCTCGAAGCCCAGCACTGAGGCTCCATCACCCCCGGGCACATCTGCACCATTTGCGACTTCAGACAAGCAAATTCCATGTCCTTCATGCAAATGTGAACATTATACTTGGTGAATCCCGTCAAGGCGAGCAGAGACACTGTGTCACAAAAAAGAGCACATCAACAAAAAACATTACAATGCCTCATCTTACTTATTTTTCTCATTTTTTCTGGGATATTTCCCCATCACCTCCAGTTGAACTGGCCCTCCATTCGCAGGCTGGAAGATCTGGCTAATCAGCAATGTTTGCAAAGCTTTCTTAGCTCTCAACAAATGCCGTTTCTTTGCTGTGTTTGTCAGCGTGGCGGGGCGATTATTGCTGAGATCTGAGATGCGATTGCCCGTTTTGTGGAGGAGGGGGGCAGGGAGGAGGGGAGATAATGTCATAATGGAGCCCATTGTCACAAATAAATCCGTAGGAGAATTTAGATGGTTTTCCCCTTTTTCTGACCCACTTGGTCCTCACGTGCCCGGCTGCACCAAGAGGGCTGCTGACCCTGCGGGAAGGTAACACAAGGGCAGTGAACCACCCTTTACCACTCTCCAGGCCAGGTGAGTGGGATGAATCTTGCATATTCCTAGTAAAAGGAAATAAAAATAAAAATTCTGTTTAGTGCCAGTGTGCATGAAATGCTTTCAGCGGTAAAACCAAACCCCGCCTGCCTCCTCCCACGGGGTGACCTGGGCACCCCTGCACCAGCAGTGGGAGAATTTTTATGGAGCAGCTCCTAATTTCACAGATGAGCTGTAAGGTGAGAGGAGGAAACTATTTGGCCCTCCATCCTCACACCAAGACGAAGATGATCCCAGGACCCCTGGGTTTGCAGCGCTGGTGCGCCGTGCTTGCGATACCCACTCATTGCAGCAGCAGTTACCTTCCTAATGCAGCACCAGATTTCCGTCTGCGTAAAGAAAATGGACTTCTTTCTGTGCTGAATCTCATCACTTCTGCCCTTATTATTTCCAGATTGCTTTTATTTTAGGTACTTCTCCTATTCTGTTCTTACTTCCTCAGTGTGTCACACTTCTTACTTCATGTTTACTCCACTTTGTATTTTTAGCCTGGTTTCCTAAGGAAGTGATGCACAAGCCATCGTGCTGCCTGTGGCTCCATCTATGTCCTATTCCTCCCCAAGCACCAAAAAAACCCCAGTATATTGGTCCACCATAACTGCATCTGATGGAGGAGGAAAGTTTTCCAAGATACTTCAGCAGACAGGGTCCTGGAGCCGCTGGGGGAGAGCGTGGTGCCCTTCGCCATCTCCCCCTGCTTCCTCATCAAAGTGCCACTCAGCTGTGGCTGCAGGTGGAGAAAGGGGGGAGAAGACCTTGCTCCTGGACCTGGATCTACCCCTTTCTTCAGCCAGCATCAACCACAGGAGATCTACAGCAAGCACCAGCTTTTAGTTCACTCCTGGTTGCCTGTGGGCAACTTGAGGGGTCTGGGATTGTGGCACCTCAGAATTCCCATCCCGCTGGCCTTGGAGGCATGGGCAGAAACCAAATGGCTTGTGTCCTTGTAGACAGCCGCTGGGCACAGAGAAAGGAAAGGGAGAGTTTAGGAACGAGCGCTTGCGGGTCCCGAGT
>NW_009260613.1:593924-618287 GCF_000687185.1 Egretta garzetta
GATAGTTGAGGACCGGGCGCTTGCGGGTCCCGGGTGGCGGCGGCCGCTGTTTTCCTGGGGGTGGCCAGTGGGTGGAGGAGCAGAAAGGAAAAAACAAGGCTTCCAGATGAGTTCATCCCCTCTCAAATCATGCTCACTGAAACACATCTGTGTTTGCAGGGCTGTGTGCAGCAAAAACTGCCTTAGTCAGCTCTTGTTTTTGGTTTTGTGCGTTGGCTATTTGTATGGTGCCTTTTTTTCTCCCTTCAAATCAGATCCTCTGGTGTATAGGGGCTCAGTTCAGCCAGAGCTTTATCCAGAAAGCTGCTCCCAACACTTCCTAATCTCATAAACAAGAATGAAATGACTTAATACTCCAGAACAGAAACTGCTTTGTTCGAGCACAGCACTGGCAATCTCAGAGACACCTCACCCACACGGGTGCCTATCGAGGGGGGCTGCCGACCACTGACAGCAGAACGGTGTTTTCTAATCCAGGTAAATTATATTTTATTGCAAAATGGCACACAGCAATAATCACTGCATTTGTGTAGTACCACGGGATGCCCAGCCAGGATTTGGCAGGGAGCTGATTAAATCACCAAGGTGTAATTGAAGGGTTTGATTGCATTCCACCTACAGACACCAGCATCTGCAGCGTTCGTGTCGTCAGCTGGCTTAAAGGCCAGCACATCCCTGCAGTCTGAGCAGCCCAGGATGCTGCTGCCCCTGGGTCAACACAGGAGTCCGGCCTGGCTGTGGCAATCTGCATCTTGTCAGCCTGGAGATGCCCAGGATGATGGACACCTCATTGTCCGCCTACTGCAGCCACAGGTTCCATGGCAAGACTCACGATAGCAGATGCTGATCTCAAGGATATGGCTATAAGAGCCAAGTGCAGGTACGAGGACCTCAGGTTTTGCTTACCAGACCCTGCAGCTTCCAACTTGCCAAGGAAAGCTCCAAAATGTTCCGCACTGTAAGAGCTCAAAGCCCCAAGAACAAATACAGAAATGACATTTTCCACATTAAGTTCACGCATTTTTATCTCCAGAGCTTTCAGCTGATCATATACATTTTTTAAATATTTCACTCGCAATAAGAATGCTAACACTTTTCCAGGGATTGCCAATGCAATACTCCAAAATTAACAGCACCAGCCCAGTGCTGCCTTCACTAAGAGATCGACTTCACTCAGATGGGTCCCCAGAGCTATTTAGGTACCAAATTCCTAGAGCAATCAGTTTTCCCTGTGGTTTCTCTATGCCCTGAGGGAAGTTCAGTTCCCTTGGTGGTGGCCCTCAGGGCAAGCTGGTGTCCTGGTTGCTCATGATAGCAGCCAAGGAAAGGAAAACTCCATCAGCAGAGCTAGAGCTGCAGAGCACAAAGCAGGAGCGTTGCCCCGAAGACATTCATTAACATTCAGAAAACAAATGTTGACTCAGCCGTGTTTGTGAGCTTTTCTTTTTACCCTCTCCAAACATCCCAGCTGTACAGCAGAGTGTGTGTAAATACTTGAGGAAAATTGTCTCTAACCACAACTAGCCCCCTAGATAAGATGTATTCTGGTATTGCTCTGTGTTGGAAAGCTTGCATTGCCATCCAGCAAAGGAACTGAAGCAACGGCATGCATGCGGCAGAAATAGCTGCCTGGGCTCCCCACCCTCCCACCGCACTGCCCATGGACCGTCCTTTTAGGTGAAGTTGTCTGTGGTAAGGAACAGTCCTGGTCCATGCACGCTTAGTACCACGTTGGTTGCATCCACAGGACAGCACATATGGTGACTGTGAGCAGAACATAACTGCAGCTGCATCGAAAAACAAAAAAGGGAAGCAATAGTAGAATTTTTTCCAGTATAGCCTTCATCTGAGAGTTCCAAACCATACCTGGTTGCTGGGAGGGAATTCAACAAATACAAAGCAGTTACAAACAGTTTACCCCAGTCACCAGTGGTTTTGCAGTGCCAGGCAACTTTCTGTTGTGCTACCGGTCTATTACCTAGGTCTAGAAATAACAGTTCATCTCATTAGGGATTTCAGATCTTAAAAATTCATACCCTGGGAGCATGACCTGAGTACTCAACTCATTTAAAAATGCATATTAAAAAATACACCACTTGGCACACTGCTGCGAGACCTGCCCCAAAAGAGAAAGCCTTTCAGCATCCACAGACCTTCCAGCATGCCCTGAGAGCTCTCCAGTCAGCCTGTACAATAAAATAATAAAAACCAGGGCTGGAACAAACCTTGGGAGTTTGGCTACTGCATTGTCTTGCCTGAGGGTGGGATCCTCTCCCAAGCCATCCCTGATAGGGGTTTACTCAACCTGTTCTCAAAGCCTCTAAGGATGGAAATTCCTCAGCCACCCCAGCAATCTGTTACCAGGCTTATCTTGACCGTTAGAAAGTTTTTTTCCCTTAATGCCTAAACTAAAATGTCTCTGTAATTTCATCTGATCACTCCGTGTTTTTGTCCTCTGTGGATACAGTAAAGACTTCAGCGCAACCCCTGCTGCAGTGTGAGTCTGCGATCCCTCCAAATTCCTCTTCTGTAGACCAAATAACTCAGAGGTAGCATTTTGGGGGTGATCTTGAGGGACACTTTCATGCAGAGACATAGCTCAGCCTGAGGATAAGGAAGCCCAGTAACATTTCTAACAAGCTTTTCTGGAAGAAAAAAAATAATTCTCCTGTAGAGGAGGAAAAAAAAGCCTCCAACCTTCTTTGGCCATTCAGAAGAAATGTTGTGCCCAGGAACTTTTAATTCCTCTGGTTGTTAACTGTGCATGTATATTCTGTACAAATAGGAATGAATGTGGTGGGAGCTTCAAAAAAAGCAGTTATTTGTCACCTTTTTTAAGGTATTTGCAAAGCTAAAGTACAATCAAATCCAACAGGGGTATCCTACTGGGAGACTGAAAAATCCCTTGACAGCAATACTGAAATCATGCAACCATAGAATCACAAAATGGTTTGGGTTGGAAGACACCTTTCAAGATCACCTAGTCCAACCCCCCTGCCACGAGCAGGGACATATTCCACTAGATCAGGTTGCTCAAAGCCCCATCCAACCTGGCCTTGAACACTTCCAGGGAGGGGGCATCCACAAACAATGTATTGAATCTTGTCAGCCATGGAGTGTTCTGATGGTCAGCCTGGGCATATACTCGGCATGGCAAGAACTAGAGGAAGAGCAGCAAATATAATGCTATTGAGGGAAAGGGGGAGGTCTTTACAACATGGATTTTAGTATTAACAGCAATAGGAGTTGTCTGATGGATGCTTTTGAGATAGGATTGACGAGCTCAGATAAGAAGAAAATACAGAAGGACCAATCGAAATAAAGCGACGCAGATAAAGTATTTTTTCCTACAGTAGAAGGGATTATACAGCTCCCAGACACACAGTGCATTTGCCTGGTTCTTAATATGAGGGGCTTCCCTGGAAAGAGATGGAGGGAAACATCACTGAATCCCTGTCCAAAAATTAAATGGACATCGTATAAAGAAGAAAATGGAGATAACTTGACTATGGGTGCACAGACATGGGTCTCAGTTACAATATTGGCCTGGCAGCAGCTCCACTCACTGAGTCAGTGAACTTCCCTCGACTCCGGTGGGTGTTTTCCATGACTAAGGAGAGTTGGCATTGTCCCAGGCTACCAAGCCCCTGGGAGGTGGTCCTTCCCACCCTGTCCCAAGTGCACCTTGTGGCTCATGTGTTTCTGTTCCCAGCACCAATGCCCGGACCCCAGGAGGGAAAGGACCCATTGTGCTTACTGCACCCTGGGGCACCCCTCCTGGCTCTGCTCCTCTGGCAGCCTGGGTGCTCCAGGCTCGGGCTGCCAAATGCACTGGCCTGGGGAGGAGCAGGAGCTGGGATGCTGTGCTGGTCTGCATATTTGGAGAAGAGTGGGAGTCCCCGGCAGGATCTGTGGATGGGTTGGCCACTACTCCACATATACTGGGAATGAAACAATGGCAGAGTCTGCCACGGCATCTGTGTCAGCCTCATCAGAGACACAGTTTGGGCCAGAAGTCCTGTCGCAGCCTGTGAACCCTGCCTGGAGCGGACGAAACTGCGAGCAGACTGTTTGTGGATCAGTGCCTTCCTTCCCACACAGACATACGCTGGAGGAGACAAACAAGCTGCTGCTCTCCAAGTCCTTGTACAGCCTCCGTCTCTCTTGCCATTGAACTGCCACATGAAAGCCAAGATCTTAAAGGTGATCTCTGCTGTCCCCTCAGCAGGATGGCTTTCCTCCAAGTGCAGAAGAGACCACATTTTGCAAAGGGGTGTTGGGTGGGCGCTACTGAGCTGAGGAAGGGGGCGAGTGGAAAAGGCAACAAGAGGTGTGGAAGGTGGGTTATGCAGACAAAAGGAGCTTCTAGGAGAGGAAGCAGGCAGAAAAGAGGCAAAAGGCTCAAAGAGTGCTCACAGTAGTGGACAGAGCTCTGCAGGGGGGACTCCTCTGCCTGGGCAGGGTGAGGGCATCTCCTACATGGGATCATCACATCCTCACCCACTTCTTTGGGGGTTCACAGTCCCATGCCTTGGCATGCCTTGGCAGGAGCAAAATACATTGATCAATTTTTTTCTGTCTTGTGTAACAGCTGGGTATGCTACATTTTGGGTAATGTGATTTTCACTGTCCTCCTGTAGTTCTTTCCAGGCAAGACTTCTGATTCCCAAAAAGAAATAACAATAATAAGAAAATCTGTCTGACAAGTTGTGTTTAATCCTGACTTCATCTTTACCACCTACCACCATAAAACTGGACTGGAGCATGAACTCAAGGCAGGGGGAAGGCCTGGAAGGAGCACAGAGGCAAAAAGAAATGACCCCATCGCTGCCCTTTCCCTCGGGAGACTGGTGTTTGACAGACCCTTCCAACATGCAACAGACCATGGCTTTGCCCGGCACTAGACTGTCTTTGGGAACTTACTCAGCCCCTATGCCAAGTCGAGCACTGTCTGTAATTCCTAGGAGTAGCATTATCCCTGAGGAAGAGCAAGAAATGAAGCACAGAGTGGCTAAATGGCACTGGAAGGGACTGAATTTCTCTCTCCCAAATCCGAAGTTAGCACTTTTCCCATCAAACTATCTTCCCTCTCTTGGATTTCTTGCAGAGGTGCTTTAAATTCTCTCTGAGTTCTCGCCTAGCCCCACAACTGGAGAAAACCCTGGAGAAATGGTAACCGGGCAGCTTTTCCAGCCAGCTTGACCTCAGTCCTTCTCCAGGCCAGCTCATCTGCTTCTGGAGGGGCTGCCAGCTGGCGAGCGCCAGGCTCCCTCACACGAGCTGGCGCAACCCGAGGGGTGAATCAGCCCACTGAGGAGCTCACAGCAAGGATAAACAGCTCTGGGGCTGGAGAAAACGCAATGGTTGGAAATTAATGGGAAAGGAATTGCAGGAGGAAAGTCTAGCAGCTCTACTGTACGTCTGCTAAGCCTCAGACATGTGCTGTAGTGATGGCTGCAAACACCCTGGCTGATAATAACGTTATTGCAGACAATAAAGGCCAGATAAGATAGAAGAAGATAGAGGAGAAAATTTCTAGTTTGTTTGACAATGGTATTTTAACAGAGCTAAGGGACTGCCAGAAGAGGATGGGCCAATGACCAAGTCCTTCTCCATCATTGGTTTATGTCTCAGTAGCTCTCTGGGTGAGATAAAATAGTGTAAGACCACGGAAACATACACAAGCAACAAAGCAGTTCCCTGTTCTCAGGCAATTAGAGGTCAGGGGCTTGAACCAAACCAATTTTTAGCTTTCAGTATTTTCTATTGTCTTCCCTTCTGGGATTGGTAAGGTCAAGGAGGGTGTCCTGGACTTGTATGGGACAAACATTTATTAGTACATGACCAAGAAATAAAAAAGAATGCAAAAGAAATGAATGCAAAAAAAAAAGAAAGGATGGTGGGGAGAAGGAGTTGCTCTGAGATGCCACTCAATTCTACCTTCTTGTCTCATTTCCAAAGTGTTGCACATCTGCCACAGCCACCAGCATCACCAGGCATTAGGCGACCAGACCTGTGCATTTTCACCTGCCACATGGGACCTAAAAGAGCAAGGACAGTGTCAACAGCTATGGCTCTGCCGGACACCGCTCTCCAGTGTGTACTGCTGCTGCTGCTTTTTCTGCTAAACTGCTTCCCTCCTGCAGCCCCCTGTCCGGATGGCAGGGAGACTGCTGAAGGACATTTCTCATGCAAGCCACGAAGCCCAGCCCCAGCTGGGTTTGTACTGGGTGCTGTGCACCGGATACCCAAAATGGGGACAACTCAGGACAGCCACAGCAGCCCCTGAAGAAGCCTCTGCTGCCGTATTTGTGCTCCTCAGAGAGCACATGCAAAGCAAATACAAGAAAAGCAAGCCCCATTTCCCTCACTTCCCAATCACATCAGCAGCTGTGCTTCCTCTTGCTCCATAATTTTATACAGCTTCCCCCAAGAAGAGCAAACCAAAACACCAGCAGACCAAAATTAAAGGGAAGCCCATGAGGAGAGGTGAAGAAGAGCTGATGGTGGGTAATCCCCCCTCTGGGACGCTCCTTACGCTGCCGTGGCAGGGACAGGTCTCCTGGCACCGCATGAGCAGTCTTGTCAAGAGCAGCAGCTCACAGAGGGATGGACAGGGCAGCCCCCAGCGCACTCCACCTCTGCAGAAGGTGGGAAACGGGCGTCTGGGCAAGGCCCACTTGCAGGCAGCGGCATGGGGCACGGAGGTGGGGTCAGAGCTGGGCCGATGGTCTGTCCGGGGGCTCTGACACCAACAGCCCCTTTGTGCAACGCTTCCACCAGCTCCTTGGTGGCTTTGCTTGACATCTGTGAGGCTGCAGACTTGGCAGGCGTTAAGGTCTTTTCTAACCTGAGAAGCTTCAAGAAGCTGATGGGAGCTTTTTTCCTCCTCTTACACGCAGCAAGCTCTGCGTTTTGCTCTGTGGCAGTGCGAATGAGTCGGGGGATGAGGAGATAGGGCTTTAACTGGGAGCATTGCACCACTGAATCATCTTTGCTTTTCAACCGTATAAGCGCATCTGCTCCGCTGTCCGGCAAGCCCAGTGGAGAATCAGATATAAGGGAGGGGAGGGGAGAAAAGGGGCTGAATTTACAGTCTCAGAAACAGATTTGTCTGGGCCATGCAGTGGCATCCTAAGATAACATGTTTCTACATCCTCCCCCTTGCTATAATTAATTTTTAATCATTCAAGCAAGTTCCCACATATCCTGTAAATCTCTTTTCACAAATTTTGCTTTTAATGAAACCCTCTCCTGCTTTCAAAAGAAAGTTGGTTTAGGGTGTGTCAGAGTTTGTTCATAATGCATTTTGTTCACAGTAAACAGCACTTCCTTTTATTCCCATCCAGGGATGGTATTCAGACATCTGCGCTCCACAGAAAATAGTGACTCCGGATTTACTGCTGAGTTGCAATGAAGTCACTGACTAAGTTTGCTTTTATCCCAGTGGTGCAGGTTTTAGCCCTTTAAAAGCATTAACTCCTTCTCGTTCTGAATTTCATACTCCCTCCAGTCTCCATCTTGGTTAAAGTAAACTGAGAACTGCATCCAATAAGCCATTTCATTTAAAAGGGCACATTGCAGAAGCGCTCTGCCAGCACCACCACCTTTGTACCTCTTTCTGGATGGCATCTGCTCTAAGGCAAGGAGGGCAACGCTCACTCCCCTGTCCTCCACCGAGGCTGTGCCCTGCGCCAGTCCTGCACCCTGGGGACTCATCACCTGCCTCAAATCAATCCGTCTATCCCCATCTCAGCTTTGCGGCAGAAACCCACAAAAAATATTTTTCTTGTTGTTACTTCTTGGCACCAGCTCTTGTATTTATTTCAGGCCAGGATAGTGAAGTGAAACACTGCAAAATCTGAGTCCCAAATTCTCCTTTCCAGAAATTAACCACATCAAAAGCTCTGGAGGCAGACACAGTCTCTTAGCTGATACTTTTTCTCGTACAACAGCAAAAGATTTAATTAGTATTAAAGGCAAACTTGAACTTTGCTGCAAAGCTGAAACAGAACTCCCCAGTTCCATATTTTGCTGGAGCTCTGGCCTTGTTTTTTTTTTTAATTTAGAAAAAAATACAAACCCACATTTCCCAGCCGTGATCACATTTCATGGCTGTAGATCATGCCTGTGAAATATTAACTTCTCCCTGTCTTCCCTCCTGTGCTCAGTTTGTACCCACTTCTGCTGGTAACTTGGACTTTTCTTTGAAAACCTTGCTGGAGGCTTAAATCGCCTTAATAAGGGTTTTTTAGTGGCACCTCTGCAGCTTAGGGAGACCGCAGGGACTGCGACTCTTCCCTGCGTAGGTAGGCAAATTGGTGCAAAGTTGACTCCCAGCAACCTGAGCCTGACAGGGTTCAGCAAAGGGATGATGAGGATGATGCCGATGTTAGTCACGTACCCAGTGCTTCTCTTCTGCAAATCTCAACGCGTTCGGCAGAGGCAGATAAGCGTGGTTATCTCCAGCACACACAGAAAGGAAATTAAGAGAGAAAGGCCAAAGGCCATATTTTCCCAAGGGCTTCAGACACTCAGGTGGTTTTATCTCCATCAAGGTGAACTCCCCTAATTTAGCACCCGCCGTGAACGTGTGATGAAGTCCCTACAAGAAGTACAAGCCTGTTTCAGGAGGAGCATGTCTACCCCCACCTGAAGAAGACCTGAGCAAGTCTCTCTCTTTGTAACTGCTGTGCTGGCAGGAGCTGCCTGGGGGCGACTGGCTCCAAATTTATGTGTAAGATTTTTTCTTTCTGCCCAGGCTGCTCAACACCAAGGGAAGTGCTCGGGTGCGGAGCTGCCTCGGCAGTGCCCTGGGCAAGCTGACAGCAACCCCCTCACCCTGGGAGAGTGCTCCCAGCCTGCAGATCCACAGCTGGTGGTTGCATCTCCCCCACAATTGCCCTGTGCAACAAATCTGGTCCCCACACCAGCAGCTGAACTACCCCAGCCTCTAGGAATGAAGGGTGGAGGGTGTCTGAGATGATGTTGCACTGCAACAACAGAAACCTCTTCTGAAGGTGAATGCAAAATCCTACTTCTCTGTACTGATTTTCAAAATTTCACCCTGGAATGATTTACCCTGGTTTTCCTGCCAATTCAACCCATCCATCTGAGGCTTCAGTGGAAGGGAGAAGGTTTCTCACAGGGGCAATGGCCATCTGGCTACAACCCAACAGCAAAGCCAAGACTAAAACCCACCACCTCCTCACACCCGCTCCAGATGACGCTATCCCCACGTTATGGGCCAAATTTCTTTTCCTCATGCACAGAAATCTGTGCCAGTGAAGCCTCACGACAGCTGACTGGAATCACTGGTGGAGCCTGGAGTTACAATGGGAAGAAGAATTACTGTCTTATCTGTCTGGGGCAATTGAGCGGCAGCACGAACACAGCAGGTCCAGATCAAACTGCTTTATAGAAAAACTGCTTTATCATCCCTTGCCTGGGCCACGGCAATAAGGGAGATTGGTCACTGCATTTTGCATTGGCATTTCTCATATCCAAATTTATATACGACCCAGAACCCACAGAGGCTCATATAGGTCTGAGCATGCCCCAAGAGCTGACCGGATTTCAGACAATTTTTTTCTCCATGTCCTTCTTCTCTTTCATCGTCATTTCTCATCTCCAGTGTGAGTGTCTTCAAGTCCCACCACTACCATCTATCCTTCTCTATCATCTCCTTCCCCCTCTCCTTCAGAGAATGGCATAGAGCCCAAGATGCTGGAAATAAATCATATTACCCCCCACCTACAGCCAGCAGAAGGGATTTCTGCATTTGGAAATGCGCAGACTGGTTCTGGGGTGGAAGAAGAGACAAAAATACGTGAAAGACCAGCAGAGACTGTTCCTGCAAGCAGAAGTGTGGGTTGTTTGAATTTTTGTGTATCATTGCTCACAGGCTAATCTTCTCCAGGAGTTTGCAATATCCCTTCTTGCTCCTGCAGCCCTTCCTATTTTCTCTTCAATATCATGTTTCTATGCACTTTTTTTGTTCTCTGCTCCCTGCTCTGCTTGCCTGTCCTGCCTACACCGGTGTTTATTTTATTACTCTCTTCCAGCATGGTCTTTCCCCCTGCTAGCAGGGGCACGCAGAAAGGAGAGCAGCTAGGAACAATGTGAGCTGCACACCAGGGTTTAGAGGCAGGACCAAAACTATCCTGAGCTGTTGTCCTTTCCTGTGGGGCTGCTCACATTTTGCCGAATATCTCATACCTTGTGCTCTCCAAAATAAGGTTTTTCTGCCTCTTTCTCTAGAGGAGGATCTGGAGTGGGACCTGCATGGCCCTATATCTGCTGGAGGAACAGCTTCAGGACTCACCTGCAAATGAGTTGTCCAAATCCACTTGCTCTGGGGAAAGTGCCCATCTCAGGGCTGTTATCCACAGCATAGAATCATAGAATGCTTTGGGTTGGAAGGGACCTTTTAGAGGTCACCTAGCCCAACCCCATCCTGCAGTGAGCAGGGACATTTTAAACTTGATCAGGTTGCTCAGAGCCCCGTCCAGCCTGGCCTTGAACCTTTCCAGGCATGGGGCCTCCACTACCTCTCTGGGCAACCTGTGCCAGTGTTCCACCACCCTCACTGTAAAGAATTTCTGCCTTATGCATGACAAACTGAAGTGGAATTAAGTTATCTCACATGCGTGTGCGAGCTGCAGAGGGGAGGTAACCTGCTGAGCCCACCTGCTGGCACGTCAGAGGTGCTGAGCTCCTTGCTCAAGGGGTGAGCTCCTTGACTCATCCTTTCTCTTCTCTCTCAGCCCTATTCTGGAAATGGTCCAGCACTTTGGCCCTCTATAATCTGTCCACACTTTACCACTTTTCCACCTCACATCCCAGACTCTGGGCTCAGAAACAGGGCATATCTGTTTCCCCCAGCCCTTCTCTATTCCAAGACCTCCCACATCCTTTTCCTCTAATACAGCCCATAGCAAGAATTGCAATATGGTCACAGCTCTCTGTTTCTTGCCAGAAATTTTTGCCAAAAAATGAAAAAAAAAAAAAAAACCAACTAAACCCCTATGTTTGATAAGTCTAATTTATTTAAAACCCTGAGAAGCTTGACTGAAATATTTCCACCATCTCTTCCAGCTGCCTTCTGGAAGCCTTTTCCTCTTCTCTCTGTCAGACTGTGTCATTGACCATAGGCAAGGAAAAGAGATGTGGCAGTCAAGCACAGCCACCTGGGTGCATGCTTCTGTCCTTCTTAAGCTGCGAGGACACCAGGATCCTGAGCCCCATGTTTCTTCCACTGGGGCTTGCCTAGGAATTTTAAATCCACCAACCGATGACTCGAGGGTACTGATCTGATCTCTGTGAAGCTGGAAGGGAACTGGGAAGAGATCCCCAGAGGTGACCGCTGAGGCAGCTCAGCTCCAGCATGGTGGCCAAGTGACTGCAGCTGGAGCACAGCCAGGGCTTTGTATCAGAGAAGGCAGCAGGCTGTATTTGCAGTAAGTTTCAAATGCAGCTCTGTAGTTTTAGTCTGCCTTGTACCAGAGACAATTCAGCTCCCTGGCAGCTCCTGTGGGGGCTGCATTCATGCCCCTGCTGTTGGTGCGTAGTCTGTAAGATCAATCTCTCGACAGATCCTGCAGGTAAGTGGGTTTTATAGTCCTGAGGGGAACAGAGCTTGGTTGCTCCTCTCCTCCTTGGCCTCATATAGTCTGCGAGACCTGCTGTGCCTTTACAGTTCCACCCTGATGCTGACACTTGAGCCTTTAAAAAGGGGTCAGCCCTAAGGAAGCTCTGGCTAAACCTCTAAACACAAAACAGTAGGAGGACCTTTGAGACGCCAGTCCATGTGGCTGCATGCTCACTAGTGAACCTAAACAGTCCCAGAGCACTGGCACAGTGTGGGCAGAGGCTACCAGGTGACTGGTTTGTTTGATCACATTTATTGCTTTTTAAACATTGAGAATTGCAAATGAATCCCACTGGACCATCCCGCCCATCACCACCCACTGCAGCAGCTCACCACTGCTGTGGTGCCCGGCTCTCCGGCCACAGCAGCAAAGCCATGGGGACATTCCTCTAGACCCCTACAAGCAACTGGCAATCAAGCCACCACTACAGGAGTGGGGGCTTTCTGCTGAGGTGTCTGGGGACCTGTGTCCCAGCAGCAGAAGGTCCCATCAAGGTGCAGATCAGGAGTACTGGCTTTAGCAGACTGCTCCATTAATGTGGGTCTTTAAAACGTGGTCTTTTGTGCTCAGTGTAAATCAAAGTTCCAACAGCTCCATAACTACGTCACCAATGGGAGGCCTTTAGAGTAAGCATATTGCAGTTTCCTGACATTTTCGTTCCTCTATCTTGACATTTCTGAAGGGCATAAGAGGCCTAAAAAAAGAAACAGCCGCTCCTGGGGCACCATATGTTTTCAATTCCATCCTGCACTGGTGTAATAGATGGTCTTATTATAAATATGCAGCAGTTTTCCAGATGAGCCTCCCCCTCCCCCTTAAAATGACCTGGTACAACTGCGTGGTGTGGAGATGGCTGGGACAGGGAAGGAGGAGCCCAGGCAGGAATATCCCTGGGAGCTTTTAGGCACCCATTTAGAAGGTGCTGATGTACTACATTAATATTCAAGTTACCAACCCAGGCCCTGATGCTGCAAATATTTAAAGAAAAACCACTTGACTCAGGCGAGCAGTTGCACAGCAATGCTTGGCAGAAGTTTCCAGCCTCCGTACACCATTTTCCCCACTCCTCCATCCCTCCTGCTGCTTTTTCTGAGGTGCTCTCCTGATTTCTTAAAATCTTTCTGCGGATGATCATTTCTGTACAAGGCAGCACGTGGGTTGAGCAATTGCTCTCAGCAACTGTTATTTATCAGGAGATTTTCATACGTCTCTCTCTGCAAGGGACCGAGGCTCTTGTGAGACTTTGTTCTTCTTTTAAACAGCCAAACAATCCCTAATAGAATTAATATAATATAATAAAATGTAATGTAATATAATAAAATGCCCTCATTGGTTAGAATAACTGCGGTCTATAAACCAGTGCAGCTGTAGCAAGCTGCAGAGTTGTTCTGGCATTTGAGGTTACTGGGTTCCTGCCTATCGTCTGGCTCTTCTAGGCATCGTTATTGTGATGATCGCCTTACGTATCCCTGCTTTCGGTTGTTTATACAACGGTCCAGGTTTGACTGTTTGGACTTTCTGTTCTGCATGTCGGCCAGATTGTGTCTTTCGAATTGCAGTTTGCACGTGCAAAGGAGAGATGTGCTGGAGCACAGCTGGAATCCCCAGGGGGTTTCTCTGCCTTGGCCAAGCTGCCGCCTCCCGCAGCAGTTACAGCAACCGGCCAGGCCAGCCCCGGACTCCAGACCTGGGAGAGGCAGGAGGAGTTTCACTCCAACGCAGAGGGAAAGAAATCAGATGAAGCAATGGAGAGGTTGAGGAAAGACAGAAAAGCAGCCCTCAATTCGATGGACCTTTGCCCTGAGTACAGCTACAAAAATCACAGCAGGTTTTCTCTCCAGGAGAAGTTTTTTGGAGGGTAATTTTTTGCTCAGTTATGTCACCATGTGCAGTTCCTTGAGTGTGGCAACCTGCACCTGAGCGTGTACGGTGTGGAGCTGGAAACCTCATCCACACACACAAAAAACCAACCCAGTGGGAACCTCAATATCTACATCTTTGCCAGCTCTGAGCTCTGACTCCTGCAGCAGAATTCACATTATAGTACCTGCAAGCAAACTAGCTGAGAGACGGGTAGAATAAAAAAAATGGAAAAAAAGAAAACCCATTAAAAACCCCATGGATCTGTAATTGGCTTCAGCAAGGGAGCAGTCCCTAATGAACAAGGAGATCCATGGACAGATTTGGTACCATAATAGTGTGTTTTGCACTCCTAGAGCAACTTGCATACCAGGGGCTGAAAATGCCTGTTGATATTTGGTGAAATGAAGCACAGAGAGATTATAACAGTCTCCCACAGGGCCCTGAGTGTGTTGGTGACAGCACTAGGGAAAGGCCCCAAAACTCCTTCCAGCCCACCATTCATACAAGCTCTTTAGGTTGTCTTACACATGAGGACCCAGCAACACCAACGAGCCTCCAGAGGCTGCGCCAGCTGCCTTAGCGTGATGCTCCATGGATGTAGGTGGGTACATTGGCGGGACCAGTCTCTGGTCCCTTGAGGAGACTCAGCACTGATAAACCATCATTTCTGGTGTATAAGTCATCTCACCCTTGGGTCTGACTTAGGGCAGATGGGTCTTACTCTGCAAGTGTGGATTTCTCAAATTGTATCAGTAATAGATTTTTTTCTCTCTTAGCAATTGCTGCACCAATTACCTGTTAACATGTCAATCTTTACCATGGCCAAATATCTAAAGTGTTAGGATTACATATATCAAATGCTTCTGGAGGAGGTGGAAGAGCAGGATGAAGATGAGCCACATACACCAGTATGGTGGTGAGTGCATCTCTGGAGTACAGAACTTCAATGTGTAATGGTCATTGCATTTTGAGATCAGAAAAGACTACTTCCATGGCTTAGATCACCTGCTTAACACTTGCTTCTCAGAGAGCATCTGCTCCAGGTCCGTGATCTGTGCTTAACCTAGGGGATATCCCACTGTGAAATATTAGTGTTGGTTTTAAAGAGACTAGTAGCTAATGGATTTTCCATCAGAAGCCTCAATAAGTGATTTCAGTGGCTAATATCTCTCAACATTGACATATCATGACTTATTTCAAATACAGATGTCCCCAGCCACAACTTCCAGGCATTGGATCTGGTTATGCGTATGTCTGTGAGGGCTTTTATGCTTTATAAGAGGTTTTATCCTCTTTGTTGTCAAATTATTGTTCCTTATGAAAACTCTTATGAAAAGTGACAAAAGTCTCTCCTTGAACCCAAGGCAAAAAAACCAACATCTTTGAATCCAACTGTAAGTCATGCTTTCCAGACCTTTGATCGTGCTTGTGGTTGTCTGAGTTCTCTCCAACTTTTAATGATAGAGGATAAAAGAAAGACCCCAGACCTGACATGCTATTCCAGGAATAATCAGATGTCTGCAGACACAGAAGGAACATAAACTGACTAATCCTAGCTGAGACCCCTTTGTTTCTTCAGTGAGGTGCTAACGAGGGCTGGCTGGCCATCTCATGGAAGTAGGATATCAGCCAGTCACCCCTGTCATGACTTCCCTCAGTTTTGCGCCCATCTTCATTTCTCAGAAAGGCAACCACATACTCTGAGTATGACTGAACTGTTGGCCACCTATAGGCATGACCTTACCTTCAGCTGTCTTGGATGTACCATTTGTTTCTGCCCAGCTTACATGCAATTTGGGTCACTAGGGATCATCTTTATCCAGATCATCCTGCCCTCTTCATTTCTCACCTCTCCCACTGTTTTTGTGTCACATGGAAATATTATAAGCAATCATCTGATTTCTTCTAGACCAGTGACGAAAATGTCCCAGAGGACTGGACAAGTGGAAGACCTTTGCAAGACTTCTTTAAGAAAGCACCCATTCAACAACGAGTCTCTATTTGTCCTCAATTATATTTTGAGATGTAACACTGCACTGTTTTTTATCCTTTTAATGTGTATCTTAAGGGTCTTCTATCACTGTAGCTTCTTTGTTAGGAAGCACATGGTAAATCAAATATTTTATGGAATTGGAAGTATATACTATATTTAAACAGTTACCCTTACCAATCACCTTTGTAAATCCCCCCAAAATATCGCCCTGGGTACCCCAGGCCTATTTTTAATAAATAATTGCTTGACATAATTTATATTAAACTTCTTTAATTCCTCATAGCAGTATTCTTCTGTTTCCCTGCAGTCAAAGTCAGGACTGACTCAGTCTTCACCAGATCATTCCATTTACCCCTTTCAGAGTTAAATGAATACAAATTGAGTATTTCAGGAGCTTTATCACTCTGAAGACCACAAAAGAATTAAAATTGTATATGCCATAATAGAAAATAAAGCAGCAGAATATTATTTGTCCAGCATAATTCCGAGCGAGTTAATTTTCTGCCTAAGTTACTATCTAAACAAACACGTTTCTAGAAGGGTGCTAAAAGAATGTGCATTGGCTTTTCAGCTTAGCAACAGTGTTTCCAGTTTTGTCAGTGCATTATCTTTTCACCTATTTAAATATCTTTTATGACAGTTTGTGTGTGTAGTCATTCAGTCCAGCGAAGAGCTAAGTATCCTCAGAAAAATGTAAGAAATTGCAGCATGGATCATTCAAAGGACAGAGAGCAAGTACCCGTGATGGACAGACAGGACTGGCACAACCAAATAGCAATCCATGAAAGCAAATAAGAGGAACATCTTTCAAAAAGGGGAGCATGCCAGTTAAAACAACCCCCCATCAAAGTCTATCTTACACAACTGGAACTTCTGCAACCAGTAACTCCAGCTTTCCTTGGTCTTGGCATAGAAGGAGGAAATACCTTCACAAGGATGAACTTTTCCTGGAGAATGAATCCAGTATGTTGGACTGCCGTACACTTGCTTTCCAGCACCAGCCGTTGCATACTGGTCTCCCCCACTTGCACTTTCTCCTTTTGAAGACATCTTTACAACTCTCTACATGGTTTCTTCTGCTTTTTTGGTGCTCATCTTCCAGTGTAACTCAACACTGTAAGAACATTTTTTCAAATTAGTCTAATCCAGAAAAGGTTTGACTTGTCTAGCCCATGTGTAAGACAACTGTGTGAATACAAAGTAGACTATATCTTATCCCATTGTGTAGATAATCTGCAGACTTAGTTGATGTTTTCTCCAGCATCACAGGTAAGCTCACTTTTTGCTGATGTAAGCTATGACGTCTTTACAGAAATGGATCTTGCAGTGTCAGTGTCAACTTCCCTTTAGGGGGAGGACTTCCCACTTGGCACTGGACTGCAGGCTTCACTTACTTCTCTCATAGAAGTTCACAGATGCATCTTGTGCTAGATGTGAACTCAAAGAGCTTATATTTTGAACAGGTAAAAGGTGGGAAAGGGAAAAAACCCCACACACCCAGGTGAAGCAGATTTCTCCTGGACACCCAGCAAGTGAGGGATGGAGCTGTCAAAAATGCATGTCATTGATTTCCATTTGTGAGCTAAGATGGGATCCTTTGAGGATGAGTCCCCCTTGACTGCACGACAAGGCCTGTAGACCTAGTCTACTGAATTTAACTGGTCCTGAACTGTGTGTTAGCTATGAAGCATCACTGTTTCAGGAGCACTGCATACCTCTCGACTGGGAGGGCGTTCCCAAGCATGTCCCACGTGTCAAGCGGCAAGAACTTTGACTGGAGACATTTCTTGCTTTCTCCAGTGGCAAAGAGCAGTCGGTTGTGCCGCAGTCACCACTAATAAATTACGCAGCATTTCTCTTGTCACCAGATATGCTCACAAACACACACATTTCTAGTATCTGAGCCTGGGTAGCATTTATTAGCAGGTGCTGACGTGTTAAGTACCACGCCTCCTTCTCGGGTCTATGTGTAATTTTTTCCTTCTCTCATCCTGTGAAGAACCGGGACATAACCAATCTTGACTCCCTTTTCTCTACTAATGCCTTCAGGCAGAAGCTTTTATGCCTGCAAAACTAGAAGCATCAGCACAAAACTGCCTGGGATTAGACCCTTTGCCTTTTATGGCAAAACAAACAGGTCTTCTTGAGGTCATATTCAAAATGACTGTGAAAAAATGTGATGGGGGAAAGTTTTGGCCGCTTGCCATTAGCTGTTCACATGCCTTTGTTCCTGTTGATGAAAACCATACTGATTGCAAGGCTGACATCCTTGTGGACCAGCCGCATATGCACACTGAAACCGTGCAGCCGTAAGCTGTTTGGGGCAGCATAGCTGAGCAGATTTTGCACACAGCTTCTCACCGGCGTTTTCCTGGGTGAGGGACGGTGGCTCTGGTGGCTCAGTCCCTCGCTGGGATCTTTTTGCCACCCCATCTGGGACACTTACTAAGTCCCCCTTGTGCAGCCGCTCAGTTTTCCCTCACCCAATTTATCACAGATCCCCAAAATTTTGAAGGTGCAGCTCTGATTTCTCATGCTTTAACAAGACATGCTGATGCAATGTTAGTTCGGTGGGATGTAATTAACAGATGTGTGGGGCTTAGAAATGTGTTATTAAGGTACTCTGCTGGCTTGCAAGTCATTCCTCCAGACTGAAAGAGCCCGCCCCGCTGCTTTGTGTAGCTCTTTTTGATCTTCTCTCTGTGACTCTGATAATGGTCCCTCCTCCCCTTAGGAAGAAAAATCCTTTTATCCTCTTTTTTCCCCTCTGGGTGTTTGGCTCTGTTCTCCGGCTTGGGAAGGGTGAAGGGGGATAAAGCTAAAAGATCCCTCCAAAAATAGTTCTGTCGATTAGGACTCTTCCTGCCCTTGGAGGGCCTGGGTGTATTATCTTCTGCCTAGCTCTGGATTCACTCCTGCTTCATGAAAGGATGGGTAGAGCTCAGGGAGGCTGGCACCGAGGTCCAGCTTAGCCAGAGTGAAAGCCCCCTCTCCCCTATGCCAAAGAGAGATGCTGCGGCAAAGTCAATGGGAAATTGTACCAGCAGCAAGGAAAGGGCCGCATCCAAAGGTCCCTCCAACACGGGCGGTGTCCGAATATGGCCCCTTCCCTGTCTTTGCTGATGCAGAGGGCAGGGGGCTGTCTGTGCCCTCCCATGAGACCCAGGCGCTTGCTCCCCTCTGACATTGCTCTCCTCCCAGGCAGCAGACGGGAGAGACTGCTTGTCCACCTCCCTTCCTAAGTTAGGGAGCAGGGATGGATGTGAGACGCCCACTCTTTGGGGCGGTGTCTGGATCTCACCTGCTCAGAGCTGACCCTGGCATCCTTGCCTGTGTTTCACCTCCTGAAGGCAGTTTCCCAAATCATGCCAAAGGAGGGAGGTTCTCAGAACAACTTCAGCCTGACAGAGACACGAGGACAAGCCATGTCCTGCCGTCGAGCTCCCCTGCGAAGCCACAGGCAGGGTGAGGACAGCCCTTACCTTGCACCCCTGGAGTCCTCCAAAGGTTTTACGCTTCGTGAAGCTGCAAGGGCAATGAGCACTGCAGGTTGCTCAGCAGGGACATCGGGGTTGGGAGGAACCCCCCCAAAAGAGAAACCAGATATGTTCCTGGGCATTACACAGAGCTGAGTTATTCATTGGAAATGTGTAAGCAAAGCCTAGGTGCTTTTTCTCAGCAGAAGCCTGGTAGGTGGGAGGTCCAGGGAAAAGTGCTTTCTGCTGCGCAAGCAATTTTAAGCAACTCTGCAGTGGTGATGGTGTAGAAGCTGAGAGCTGCCACAGTGCTTCAGGACCTGGGTCTGCAGGCAAAGAAATGAACACTTGGGTATTTTTTTAGTTTCAGCTTCTAGCTCCCAAGTGTGGGGAGCAGAGCTCACATCTGTCAGGGGCAAAAAGCTCTGTGCTGCGTAAGCAGTGCGCTAGGAGAGAAAAAAAAAGTAGCGAACTGAAAGTTCGATGTGATCAAATAAAAACATGTCAGTGTGCCACTCAGACTGCGAATGAGGCAAAAAAATTAAAAGTTTGAACAAAGTGCCTTCCAGCTCCCTTCTGGTCTTTCCCCTTAGGCATTCAATACATTGCTTCATTTTAACAAGGGAAACGAAACTTAATTTGAGCCTAGATTCAAATCACCTGAGCCCTGATCGAAAAGTAAATGCAAAGTCAAACCAATTTCATGTAAAGCTGAGTACAGACAGTGACTGGGAATTAAAGCCACTGCCAGCAATTATCACAGCTGTGATGGGTATTTCCAGAGACACTTTATATTTTGTTTTTGCAGGCTGCACTTCATAACACACAAACTCACAAATTACCTTTTACGCTTCACCACTGAAATGTTTTTAAAGCGCTCAAAAAAATTAAGGAATCCGTCAATATCTCAGAAGCTTAAAACTTGCCAAATATCCTTCATTTACATTAAAAATATTTCTATGTGAAAGGTGCCTCCAATTTAATAGGCTTTTCAGGAGTGTCTCCGAGGCTTCCGCTCGCTGTCTCTGGATAGCACGCGTCCGTAGTTCTCTCGTTCACTTCTGTAGCCACTGCCTCTCCTGTGGGGGACAAGGTCTGGGGCAGAAACTCCTGCACCGATGATACCACTTTGCTGCCTGGCTTGTGACTCACTGGGAAGGTTTTGCATAAACCACCTGTGAAATCCACCCCAGTCCACCCTCTTTAACTTCCTGAGGCCCCTATCCAGCAAACTTCTGCTCTTTAGAGAAGTATTTATAGCCGATGGGACTCATCCAAGAGCCCACAACCCAGTGCTGGTCCAGAAAAGGCAAATCTTGATTTTAGCATGTTCACAGCCACTCGCTTGCCTGCAGAAGGGATGTCCAGCCCAGCCACCCTGAGCCCTCTTCAGTTGGAGCTGCCTCTCCATCCATGTCAGAGGGCTGGTTCCTCCTCTGTGGGCTGACCCTGTACCAAGGGTGTGAGGCTGTGAGAGGGGTTCGGGTTTGCACCCACCTGAGCAAAGCGGGCAGGAAACACTCATTTTGCCCATTCCCAGCCCACAGAATTGGGACTATAGATGCCAGGCAAGGGAGGCATTGGGGACCAGTGGCTTTGGAGGGCTCTGAGCAACTCTGAGGAGAAGCCAGCTACCTGCCTTGCATCAAATTTCTATTTGCATATTAATGAAGATACTTTGCAGAGAAACCAGAATATTTAATACAACATTTCAGACTTACGAAACATGTGAGGCTGAGAATCAGGGAAGAGAAGCAGCAACTTGTGAGCCGGGTGACCTGTCATATGCTGGGAGAAGCAAACAGCTGAGCTGAAGAGCCTGCAAACAACCTTGTGGCTCAGCATGTTCGTGCACAGTTCAGCCAAAAAAAAAAGAAAAGAGAATATCCAATGCTAAATATGAGCCTTTTGCAATACTCAAGATTAGGTTAAGGAATCTATGGTCCAAGAAACAGCTTGATGTACCAGATCATGTATTCATGATGAATATTTCAGCCAGCTCCAACTGCAATTATACATTTGCCATTCTAAATATACATTTTTTAGTGAGTGGCAATGAAGAAATGCTAACAGCTTGCTCGGAAGGGGGCTGTGCTTTGGTTTACAGTGGAGTTGTAGCTACAGACAACTGTTTACATCTAGTTATATTATTCAGGTCCATTTCTGAGATAGGCATCTTTGTAATAAATGGCACCGAGTTTTCTTAACTGGGGGTACTCTCTTGAAAATAACAGCTTGTGATTTTATTCAGATTACTTACGGCAGCAGCGCAAAATTTGGCCCAAGCTGTTTATGGATTGGGGCGGATTCGGGACTGCAGAGGTCAGGAAGAGTTCAAGTTCATACATAATGTATGGCGTGCTTTAATAAGGCTCCTTTCATACTTCAGCTCGTCTGCCCGCCTTTGCATGAAGCTGTAAAGCCACAGGCAGCACTGTTTAAAATTAAAAAGGCACAGCTACAACCCTCGCCCTCCACACTTTTAAAGTCAGGTCTGTTTTCCAGGTCACTCCATCGATCCCCATCGCAGCTGCGCCAGGCAGTTACCCTGCGTGGCGGGGAACGCCTCCCCTCCGAGCTAATTATCCGGCTTCGTTGCAGCTCCTCCGTTTGCTCAGGGCATGTCAAGCGTGGGAAATTCCTGTCTTTGCTGGGAAGTTGCCGATGGTAGAGTGAAAACATTTTTACATAGATTAGGCCTTTAAAAGTGGTTACTAATACCCACTAATATGGATGGACACTTTCTGCTATACATCGCTTTGCTCGCTTTCCCAGCTATTAAGGAATGCAGCATCCTAAGAGCCAGTTCTGCAAGATGCTGAGCCTTTGGCTGTCATCCAGCAAAAACTTAAATATAGGGATAGTCCCATTGACTTCAGCTGGTTGGAATGAGCCCTTAGGCCCAGATCCTCAAAGGCATCTGGGCAACTGGCTCCTGAGGTCTGGACTTAGGGTCTGTTTGCACGTGTGATATATTTGGTGCTTACAACTGGGGCTGTTTAATCAAACGGCTCTTCCCTTTGGCTGTACTCTTTTTTTCGCAAGACACAGATTCACAGCTTTCATAGTCGGGACTGGGAGCTAACAGAACTGGATGTGCTGATCTGAGTTTCTCACTCATAGAACTGTGTCCTAAAATCCTATTTATGAATGTATCAAGCAATATACTGAGCATGAGCCTGTGTTCCAGCAGAAGCTTTACAGCCCTCTCCCCATGTACGAGTTAGCCACTGTCGCCCTATTTTTTGAAGTGAGAGAAGGAGTGCTGGAGTGCCTATATAGCTCACCAAAGGTCACAGAGTGGGTCAGGAGTTATGCCAGAAAGGGAAAAATCAGATTTCCCGATCCATTAGACATCACAGCTCCTCCCACAGGTGAGAAGGGGAGGATGAGTACCGGCCCGTTTCGCAGCCAGGCAGCGCCCATACCTGGCAGATGGGAATGCGGTCGCCCCATGGGTACAGGCGCCAGTCTCAAAAAGTCTGTGCAAGGTGCTCTTTTCTGCAGCAATTGGAATTAAATTTGAAGATAGGAATGCTTTTAAACTCCTGGATCTGGGCACCTGCCCTGGTTTTGTTCTGAAACTGTAACAAGGTAAGAATCCTCTTCCTCTCCCCACTTATTTTCACCAAAGGAAACATGAGTTTTCAGGCAGCAATAGAGGAACATGCTGCGGCCAGGCTCAGACCCTGCAGACCAGGAGTCCAGCACGTGTCACAGCTCCTGTCCCAGAGCAGCTTAAACACGACCTTCCTCTGCCATCCGCTCGGAAAGGAAATATTGCAGAAGAGTGAGCGTCTGGCTGCGCCGTCGGATTCGGTGCTGGGTAAACACAGAGCCTGCGGTAGATGGGCACATATTTGTTTCACTTCCTTAAGATGCAACTGCATGCCAAATATATGTAGTTACATCAGTATACCAGAAATATGCCAAATTCAAATTTAATTTCTTTTACACCAATTACACAATTTCTTTTACACCAGAGAATATTCCAGTCTTTCTTGGCAGGAGGCGCTTCCAGCATGTGGCAGTGGGTGCCTGTACAAATATTAGAGGCAGATTACAGACAAGGTCCTAAACATGTTTATGAAATATAGGGTGGGCTTCATCTTTACTTTCAGGCACCTCAAGGCTCTACCACATGGCTGTTTATTTGCAACCTAGATATCATAGAATCATAGAATCAAGGCTCCCGTTCTAGTTGCTGGGGGTTAGGGACTCCTTTGCCTAAACATATGCTTCTAAACCCATTTGAGATGCCCTAGGGCGTCGCCACCTCACCTCTGGCTGCTGCTCCAAAAGGATACAGGTGTCCCTTTGCTCCTGTGCTATATCTACCAGCCTTTTGGGGTTCTCCCAGACAGCCCTACTTGCCCGTGTCTGGATGATCTTATATCTTCATCCAGGCTCATTTTGTGCTTGCTGTCTCTATAGATCCCATCATTGCATATCCCTCATGAACCTGCCAGTTTCACTCCGCACAGCTTCTTCCACGCCTGCTTGGCCAGCAAATGCATTCGGGCCCAGATTCAACAGAACTGGGCATTATACACAAAGATGCGAGGGGGATAAAAAAATGGAAATGATACTTCATCTTTGCAGTTTTGACAGCAAAGCCAGGAAGCAAAAATGTTAAATCTTCACAAGGGAGATCTGTAGGCAATTCATTGCATACCAAGAGTCTTCCTGAAACACTTTTCCATCTGGAGGGTCTTACTGATGCTGGATTGTTAGCTCCTTGGGAGGTCACAGATGAAGAGTGCAAAGCCAGAGACAAACTACTCACCCCAGCAAGTGACCACAGGGAGGCTCAGGGCATGCCAGAACCAGGAGGGCAGGAGGAGCAGGGACTCAGCCCCGCTCTCGCCACCCTTGCTGGAGCCAGCTGGTATGTTCCCCTGCCTCCAGAGTCAGTCGTCTCCCCATGCCACCCCACGGGATGAGCTGCTGGGCGATGCTCTCAGAGGCAGCATCAAGGCCTCAGTGAAGCCCAGGGTACCACTGGCCTGGCCACCAACTGCTCAGAAGGGGGCAAAGGGGGTGCAAGGCTTCACTTCCCACCGCATGCATGGAGCAGGGAGCCATGCTGACGGGCCCCTTGTGCAAGCCCACAGCAACATTTTCAGCTTGGCCCCAAGAAAATGCAACTTAGCCCTTGCCAGGGGTTGCTTGTGCCCAGGTGCTCCTGAGACATGAAGAGATGGAGATGTTTGACCCAGTAAATGAAGCCTGATGGATAGGATTGCTGTCTACGAGATCACCAGGACAAAAGTCTGGGAAGGAAAAAAAAAACTGTTTAAGCTGGGGATAACATTAGCCCACCAACAAGTGGATATAAATGAGCAGTGAGTTTAGTCTGTTCACCAATACAGGAGGAGCC
>NW_009260613.1:618434-642758 GCF_000687185.1 Egretta garzetta
TGCTCATCAGGGTATGGTAGGCAGGATTTGATGTTTTGGCTGTGGAAAGGACCCTCGCAGCCTTCACATCTGGATGAAGCTCAACACACACAACATGCATCTTCAAAGTGAAGTCCTCAGATTGCATTAGACAGTGGCTCCCCACACAAGGTGACCAGAGCGAAACCTCGCACTTCCAGCCCTTGTAGACGGGACATTGAACACTAAACTTCCTGGAGCCCAAAGCTCAGTCAACTCTCCTCTACCAGACCATATGATTTAATGACAATTTCCCATTTCTGTTTCCTAATGCCAGAAGACCAGCATAGCACAAACATTGGTTTGCTTAATGTACTATAAAGAAGATGTCTTTAGTCCCTAGTGATGATTCAACAAGTACCAACAACGAATCTTCCTTGGTTAGAAGAGCTGAGCCCTTCCAGCTGAGCATCATGCTTGTTAAAAGCTATGGGCATTTTAACTACTTCCCTAAGTAAATCAGATTCATTTAGGCTTCCAGCTCACAAGAATAGAAAAAAAATTAAAAGCTACACAACAGTGGTTTTATACCTTTATTTAGTTACTGCTTCCCCACTGCCTATCCCCACAGTGGCTTGTTCTTGACAGCCTGCTGGAGAAGAGGGTGTGGGACCAGGACAGGGAGAGGCCAGGGGCAGATTGATGGTGACTTTCTGAAATCCGTGCTGATTTGAGAGACGTGAGACTACAGCCTGAGATGGCTGTTAAGTGTCAGTGTGACAGGGAGTTGCAGACACCTCAGGCAACACTCATGCTTCATGGCTTTCCTTTACTGAGCCAGCCCCAAATGAACACGATCTGCAGGCAAGGGGGAGCAGAATGGAATAAGGAAGATTTCCTCTTGCAGCTTCTGACTGCTTAAAAGTGCTCAGACTCTGAATCCTGTTTATTCACGCTATAAGCTTTAATCCATCCCCTTTAATTTCCTTGCATGTGTCTGCAAAATCTCCTCTATGGGATGCTGGATGCATGGCAAGTTGTGCTAATCACACACCCAGAATTTGCAGCAGGCGCTTGATTTTGGCTCTAGGCTTCCCCTTCAGGTAGTCCTGAAGTGAAAACCTGACTGTACCCTTAGTGTAACGCTCCCTGGAGGAATGAGGCACCAGCACAGATGAAGGAAGTACTGAAATTTTGAGGAAAGGATGTTATAAACTTCCCTCTGTGCAATGCTTGAATAGCTGGACACCCTCTGAAATCCCCTCTCACAAACTCATGCTTCTTGAAAGGGGTCAGTGCTAAAAATCCAGCCTGTTTGTTCCTGCCACTCTAATGAAATTCTACAAGACAACTTGAGGACAGAGCGTTCATCTGTGCGAGGCTGCACTTCCTTTCAAACTGTAAGCGTCAGCAAGTAAAAACCGTCAGTTTTGGTTCTGGTCATGCACACTGCAGTTCATTGGGGGCCACTTCTGTGTTAAAGAACGAATTTCCCCTCTTGGTGGGGAAGGCTTGTCCCTGTGCAGAGCTGGTCCTGATGATCCCTGTACGCAGATCCTCTTATTCCAGGAGAAGTACCTTAAGTGACTTACAAAGGAGCAATGCTCTCCTCCCTGGAGCAAGAGTGTATCTCCATATACCGCTATATTCATTAATCGGGCCAGGAAAGCATCTGGGCACTCAGGCCAGCTGGCAGGGGACAGTCTGAATCTGTGCTACAAGAATGAGCTATCAGCCTCCAAAACAAGGCAACTGCTTATTGGGAATGGTGAGAAGAAGGACGAAATGCTGAAATTGCCTGTGCATGGAGTGGCCGTGCATTAGCACAGGGCTCGGAATGCATGGCGGGACTGCTCTGTAGGAACGGTCTCATCCCTGCTTCCACAGCCCTCGGTGCTGGTGGAGGATGTGGGCTGTTTGCCTTGGTCCATCCCAGCAGGGTCCTGGTTGCTTTCCTGACTTACTGTCTTTCCAGCCTGGGCATATGACACCTTCCCGCGTGCCTGTCGCCCGACCAAGAGGCAGGTGGCAAACCATGCGAATGCGCCCTGCTTTCACTGCAGCCCCATTTCATGAGCTCGGTCGTGCTTGGGGAAGGGCTCTTTATCAGGTGAGGGGAAGGGTGGAGACCATGGTGAAGAACTGCTCCCACACCTAACCTGACAAGATGCCAGCAGCGATGTGACACAGCTCCCCAGCAAGGTCTAATTGCAGAGTTACGGCTCCCTGCTGTGCCATTTTTCCAGTGCAATCCCCCCATAAAACATTCCCATGGAGCAGACTTCCACCAGGGCTTCTTAACATTTTGAAAACACAAGGCGCTTCTTTGGCACAGCTGTCTTGGTGTAAGCGCTTAGATGGCCTGAGGACTTGGGAGAATTTTGTAAGCTTGACTTACTCTTACACTTTTCCTAATGTTCTGCAAACCTCTACGGACTTTTTGGTGACCTTCAAGAAGGCTGTGACTGACACTGCATGGGCAGGACTTGTCTAGACTATAATGGATAAGGCTCTGAATGGGAGTGAGGAGAACAGGGGAAGGCTAAATCCAACCCCTCATGTAACTATGCATCTCTCTGCAGAAATCCTGTAGGGCAGGATTCTCAAAAAGACTTGTGCGAACCAAGGACACGTGTCCCACTGAAGCAGGGGAAGCTCTGCTGCTATAACTTTTAAGTACATTTGCAAATCCCACTGTTCATCTCCTTGGGTATCTGTCTCGTAGATTATAAACTATAGAGTAACTGCATGCGCTTCTGCTCAATGCCTGGATGAGGCCACTAGAACCACTGGACATTACTGCATTATAAATAATGTTAAAAAAAATAACCCCAGCCTTGTCTCTGCTTTGCTGTTTTGTTTTGAATCTTCCTCTGATTCATCTGAAAAGAGCATGTTTCAGAGATGTTTCTACCTGCAGTGTGTCGTATTGATCAATTCCTGCAATTAGATAATTTGCCCAGTGATATTCCCCGTTCTCTCTTGCCACCACCCTCCACCCCCACCGTGGGTGTCCTTGGTCAGGGTGGGTGGGAGTCTCTCAAGAAACACCTGGTTTCTCCTGAAAGCAGTGAAGTCATGCAGTAGGAGGTAATCTCTTTCTGAGTCAGCTTTCATCTCGTGTCCCAGCCTGGTGCCAGCGAGCATTACACATTCATTGAAGCTGCAGTCTAAGAGGGTTGTTTTTTTCTCCACACATTGGATGAGATTTTTCAAGGTCACTTTGTGACAGCTGAGCATCCACATTGCCTCAAAGCTTGGTGGGAATTGGGAACCAGACTGCCACGGACACCTTCAAATACCCAACCCATAACTGACATGTGGGATAGCTGTAAAGCGTAAGGAAGATTTGACACTGTTGTTACCCACTGAATAGAGAAAGGGCAAGCAGCACATTCCCTCTCCAGACACTTCCTGTCCGCCCTTTCCCCCTGGATCTTGACTTGGTTGAGTCTTCCTGTGCTCCAGTCATATCACATCCAGATCCTGCTTTCCTCCATAGCACATCCAGATTCTGCATTGCCTTCAGCCAGCACAGCCAAAACCTGGCCAGGCTCTCTCCAGCTCATGCTTTCATGAGTGCTGGCTCTTCCTTGATGGCTTGCCCAATGGCCCCTTTGGTCTTTCTCAGTTGTCTTTCAAAACTCAACTGTTGGCATCATTGTCCAGCACCCACTCGTTCTGAGCAAAATAACTCCCACACCCCATTTGTGAAAACATCTTTAAAGCAAACAGAGAAATATGTTCAGTTGTTTATTTTCCGCCCCCTCTCCTACATTGCTGAGGATTTGAGTGATAAAACTTGAACAGCAGCATTGTAATATTATACCTGGAAATGTCACATTGACGACCGAGGATTTTGAGTGATGATGCCCTAAGCAAAGCCAGTCCAGTTCTGCAGAGCCTTGAAAGATGAGCTGCTGGGTATGGGAGCAGAGGGAGCAGCAAGAGGATAAAACCATCCTCTTCTGAAAGAGTCAAAGAAGAATACAGGAACACTGGGGACACGAGTGTGAACGTCCATCACCCAGCCACCTGGCGCCGTCTGAGGCTGCTCTTTTTTCTCTCTTCTTTGCTAAGGGACTCAGAGAAAACGTTGCAGAGAACGGCTCATGGAAGAGGGTGTCACTTCTGATTTGAGAAATAATATCATGACAGGCAAAGCTTGAAATGTGGGGAGGAACGGCCTGACAGGGGAGTGCATCAGGCAGTGCCTGTGGCTCCTAGGGATGGGGGGAAACCGCTGCTGCTCCTGACATTTAAAGCCAGCCCAGATGAACAGAGAAAAGTCTCGTGGAGGAGGGGGAGGCCTGATGTTGGGACCCAGCACTGCCCCGTGCCCCAGGTGAGCCCCAGTTCCCAAAGCACCATCACTGGGATCCCCTCACCCATTTGGTCAGTCCCAGAGCTTCCCAGGGCACGGCTTCCAGAGGAGACTGGAGCAGTCCCCGGCTTCCCCTCATCTGTCAGTGGGCAGCCTGGGCACATCGGGGTGTGGGGGGAAATCTGCAGCCTCCAACCTGTTCTTCCTAACTCTGGGGTCAGTGTCGTGATCCCCAGTCCAGCAGCAGAGAGATGGGGTACAGCCCCAGGCCAACAACTGAGATGGGGTCAAGCCCCTCCACCCTGACCCTTCTGAAAAGAGTGGCCCAGGAGGGGATTTGCAAGGATAGATGGATAAAGGTGCGTGTGCCTGAAGCACGTCTAGAGGTTCAGGTTTCACAGAGGATTCAGGTAAGGGAATGTCTAATTTAGTGGTCTTAATGAGGTGACAAACTCCTTGATGTCCAGCTGAGGCGTATACTACATTTGAACAGAAGCCCTTGTGCAGGTGCTGAGTTAGATTATATTTTCTCTTTTGTTCTGGCTTTTCATCCTAGAACATTTGAGGGTACAGACTACACACTGGGTTAGACATTATCATTTGGAGAAGGATGAGAAATCCAAAACAGGACTCCGAGTCCATCTAGCCCCTATTTTTCCAAACACAAAGGTTAGCTGTAAGCTTTGGGTAAGATCTACAGTTGCTATCACTTGACACAACCTGTTTGCTTCATGTTACATCAGCAGAGGATGACAGTCTTCACCTCACAAGGACATGAACCCTGTATGTAAGAACATGGGGCGATCCTCCCACTCCTTGCAGGGTCCAGCCAAACCCACTACAAAGTGGTGACTCTCTCTAGCACACTTGCAGAAATACAAGGGAAATCAAAACATACCCTGGAAAGGCACAGCACTATCAATCCTGAGACACAATCCAGGTACCATTTTCCTGCACTTCTGAGGTTTTTCAGTGCTTAGTACCCAAAGTCTTACATTTATATGGGAGTGGGAGCTGAACCAGATTCTCCTTCCCCTTCCTGATGCCAAGGTAGCTCTCCTGGGCCTTCAGTAAACCTACCTCCCTGATGAGAAGGGGATCATCATGATGGAGGTACAGTTGAGGCAGTCAGCAGATGCGTCTCCACAGCCTGATCAGAGCACTCTGAAGTTCAATAAACACTTTTAATTCTAAATGGTTTGCTTTGCGTTCTGCTTTTGGCTCATCTATTGTGTTGGTAAAGCAATTACTGCATTACCTCACCCTTAGCTCTCAGCCTCGTGTTATCATGCTGACCAAGTCTTTGGGAACATCTTTAGCAGGCTAAGTGTTTATAGCTTTGCCAGAGTCACCAGCTGGAGCCGTCTATGAAAGCTCATTTCTCTACTCTGAGACCATCTCTTATTTCTATGCTTGTTTCTGTAGAGCCAGAAAGCTCTTATGGAGACTTTTTTGGAAGCAAAGGGAAGAAGGTGCACACTTGCTAGCAACTGGAGAGAAAGAAGTATGAGAAGGATGGATGCAAAGTACGACCCGGTTGCATGCACGAACGTGGGAGCCATTGCAGTTACAGTCCGGCCAGAAAGAAGGTAGTATGTACATATATAAAAATCATTAAATCATTTTAATGATGTTTACTGCTTTCTAGGACACACTGTACTGGTTTGCAAAACTTGGCTTTCCCGTTTTAGATCTCTCCCTATCTCTTTGTAAAAAACCAACTCTACAACCTGCCTCCTTGCACCCCTTCAAGGAATGCTGCCAGGCTGCCTGTTTGCTTTGCCCACTGCTGCCCACAGGGACCACAGTACTGGCCCCTTGCTCAGTACAACGTTGGAAGTGCACCTCCAGTAGATGGTAGTGTCCCACGAGCCTGCCAGAGAGGATTTTTCAATGGCGACTAACTCCTGGCTCTCAATCGCTTCATATTCTACCATAGTTTTCCTGCTTACCGGCAGTGTAACATAACAGTCATCTGACACTTAAACAGCAATGAGGTCATGCTGTCAAAAACAGACAGGCATCTGTAATCGGTACAAAACACAGCACTCGCTCATAAATCAGAGTTGCATACTGACCACACATGAAAGCATGCTCCAGGCTCTTGACTGGCTGCCCGGCTCACAGGAGGATGGTGTTTCAAGGTGTGGTTGTTAAGCTATAAATCTTGAAATGGCCGGAGCGATGGCATCTCCCCATGCCGCCCTGCTGCAACTTTGACGAACAAGGGTACGCAGGCAGATGCTACCGTACCACAGCCACGTGGGAGTCCCTGGCAGACGTTCCCCAGGAACGAGCCAGGGTGAGTTAAGTTTGGTGCTTACTCTAGCCCTTCTCTCAGACATTCTGCATCTGGGATGTATAGGGCACTTTGCAAAGCATGTTTCTTTTTCAAGCTTTTGTGTGAGCCACAGATTCCCTAACCCTTGCAATGGCTATTTCTTTTTCTTCAGGTTTTAATTAGAAATAGCTAAAAAATAAAGAAAAGGAAATGGTGGGGTTTTTATTCTACGTCAGATAGCCAGAAAACCCAGCTGAGTCATTCCAAATATACTGGCATGCCCGAAATAAGTCCACGGCAATCGATACTTGAGTGGAAGTTGGGCATTTCCTGATCAGTTGTGCCTTTGTAACTTTATTATCAGTGATAATACCGACATCCTTCTCCATAGCAGGATTTGTCTGATAGTGCTCTCAGGGGGTATGTAACAACAAGGTATTAGGTGGGACTTAAGAAGTTGAATCCTAATCTCAGAAGCACAGATGAACTTTTCTCTGGGCTTTGCCTTGGCATTACAATACAGGTCATAGTCTGGCCCCAGCACTGTTTTTCCAACTAAATCATCCTATAGGTGCTTCTTCATTAATCAGAGGAAAAAATGTAGGTTGGAAAGGTCCCCTGGAGATCTCCTGGCCCCACGTCCTGCCTGAAGCAGGGCTAGCTTGAGAGTTCGGTCTGTGCCATGCTCACATGGCAGCCACTGAGACGCTTTAGGTGGACTCCAAGGGAGAGACCACCAAAGTTTAAGAGGAACCCAGGGGCAGACAAAGTTGAGTACTCTGGTCAGTGGGGAGGCAGGCTGATGGGAAGGGAGCTGGTATTCTGTTCGTACTTCATGTGTAAGTTATTCAAAGTGAATGCCTGTGGCAGTCCCAAAGCTTTAAGCATACAGGTGAGGTCCAGAGCTGATATGGGCAGCTTGGTGTATAGATGTATATTCATGTATCTTCCCTGTACATGGGAGGGAGTTGTTAAAGCTGAGCATCTCCAAATGAGAGCTGACACACTGAGCGGGGATGCAGGCAAGCAGCACTGCTGAGAAGCGGGGTGTCTCTGAAATCTCACCTTTCTCTTGGGTTCAGGTTTGTTGGTGAGGCTAAGCCTCTTCATTTCCTATGTTCACCATGAGGGCATGGAGACAGGCACCTTTCACAGCATGGGTTACAAGCATGCCCAGGAAGCAGGAGACATGAACTCTAGGCTGCCTGGGGGCTTTGAAACCACAGCCCCCACATCATATGTCATTGTCTGACTGCTGGGGAGAGGTAACCTGGAGTGCTGGGGCCAGGCTGGGCTTAAATAAGAGGGAATCCAAGACTGAAGACCAGCCATGGACTGGAGAGAGGTGGCATTTCTCAGGAGGGGGGACACTAGGAACTGCTTCGTAGCTGGTATTGGAAAGGCTGCCTGGTATTATAAGCACTGCCCGGGAGCTGGGCAGAGGAGAGACACAGTGCTCACCGAGCTGCTGCTCTGCCTGCCGTAGCGCTGCCTGCAGAGCTCTGGGGCTGGGGACAAGGACACAGCTCCTCCTGGCACCGTGCTGCCCTCCTGGTGCCCGCTTCGCCTTGCCCAGAGGTGGCTGGGGGGTTCTGCCCCATGCTGCCTTCTGCTACACCCACACAGCCCTGCAGACTCCATCTGCATGCTGCCTCTGGAACGTGGTGAGCTGTACGTAGATAGTGGGGGTATTTTCAGGACATTACAGTAAATAAAGCCAAGTGAAACTTATCCTACCCATCAAAACCAAGCAGGTAAGCAGAAAAGGTTTATGTGAGCGTTAATAGGACAACTGTTGAGCAAATGATATAACATGCTGACAGATACAGAGAATTGATCTGAAACATCTGTGACGAGAACATCCTCATCCTAGGGCAAGCTGGGTCACCCTTCATGTTATGTTCACTCTTAATGAGCTGTTACAGGGGTTTTTTTTACAAAGACTAACAGATCAATAGGTTCCCTACAGTAATGGCTTGCGTCTATCTATAATACTATCTATAATCTGTGTAACACAATTAACATGTTTATAACAGACATTAATCATCAGAGAAGGCTCTATAAACTACCTGTGCACAGAGCCTTGGTATAAAGTGTGACGGCAAAGTCTTGGAGCACAGCCTAACTTGGAGTGCCCTGATCAATTTAAATCACGTTCACACTTCTCAGGTGTTTCATGCATATTAGGGATCAGGTCTTCAGGGCTTCGCTCCTCATGAGGCAAAAGAAGTGTCTAATCTTTTTGAGGTTTCAAAGATTCTTATAAAGAGTCACCTTCGCTTCTTGGCAGAGACTGTAACCCATTATTCCCGAGTCTGTTTTGAATTACCTTTCTTGCACTGTAGGGAGGATCTCACACACAGGGAAATATTTTTTTTATAAAATAGCTATGCAGGGCAACACAGGCGCATTTATTGATAATGTTGTTCTAGCCTCGATAGTTTAAGGACCTAGACAAGACACATTTTGTAGGTAGAAGCAATATTTTTAATTGGGTCAGCTTCCTGGTCTTTGCAATTTTTTCTGTAGCTGGAAAAGTGGATGAGTTGGCAGGCACAGGAGCCTTTCTCCAGGTCCCTGTTTGCGCTGCTCCTCTGGGACAGGGCACGTGCCGGGACACGCTGCCCACTGCCCGGCCGCACACTGCAGTTGTGCCAGAGTGTGGTGCAGTGTGGCATTGCTTTTCATCCACACCTGAGCAGCAGCCTTGCAAGGAACTGTCCTTGCATTTTAAAAAAGGATGTGGCAGAGCATGCCCACCAAGCTGCACCACGACAGGCGAGGGCAGGCGAGCCGGGGGCCAAGGATGCCGGCGAGGGACAGGGCAGCGCCCTCCCGGCAGCGCCCAGCCAGAAGAGCGGAGCCAGGACAGGGATGGCGACTGGGGTCCGGCCCAGCCCAGCAATGTGTGTCCCCAGCTGCGTGCTGCTGGTGGAAATACAGCCACGAGTCCTGTTCCTGGTGCCCCGGCAGCCCTGAGAGCACTGGCCCCTCCGGGGCTGGACCCGCTCCGGCTCTGCGGGCTCAGCACATGCCAGCAGGAGCCAGCGCTGCCCAGAGCCCAAGAGAAGGGCTGGTCTGTATAAGTGAGTTACAACATAGTTACAGCAGCGTTTCACTTAAGTACATGAAAAGACATGGTTTGCAGTGGACCTTGCAAATGCTGTTCCACTTCTGGGCTTGGCATTTTTGGCAGCAGAAAGAGGAGGCCTTTTACCACCCTGGAGACAATGGGCAAGTCAAAAACCAAGTGTCAGGTGTTGCTTGAAGCCACCACACACCACTGTGCATGTGGCGTAGTTAGAGTGGCCTCAGCCCAGACCGGCTGCTATAGCAGCGGGGAGCTGAGCAAAGTAGGCCCCCACCCCAGGCATGGGCCCCAGCCAGCAGCTCCCAGCCAGCACGGAGGGGCTGTGCTGGGCATCTCTTGTCCCCTGTAGGCCACAGTTTCCACATAGTCATGGCTGTCACTGTGTGGCAATCAAAGCTGAAAAGGCTCCTGAAGCGCTTCCAATGGTTTACAGATAAGCCATTCTCAAAGAGGGCTCAGGGAGACAATTGCAACTTGTGTTATGCAAGCCAGGAGCTGACTTGGTTTGAAAAAGTTTGTCAGTGGTTAACTTCCCACCGCAGACTGCTGTCAGCTCGTGTAATGCTGAGTCTGATCATGCAGAGGTTCCTTGACAGGTCTGTGCAATGTTATTTTTCAACTCATTACTCAACGCTGCAGCTGAATCCATCAAACCAAAGGTGATTTTACTGCCTTTTGGATAAGCAAGTCAGTGTTTATTCAAAAGGCAGGTTTTTCAGTACGGCTGCTATCAGCCTTTTTCACTGAGTCAGACTCAAAAATGAAATGTTTCTTCTCAGCAAATTGAAAAGAGCAGAGTCAGTATTTCCCCTGAGGACCCAGAGCTGGGCTCCGGGAGGTTGCTGCATGAGGGCAGTGCAAGCAACTTCCAAGGCACGCGTGTGTGCGCGTGTGCGTGCGTGCCTGTATGCCCCCCCACACAGAGAAAATGTTGCTTTTATCCTTCCAATACACTGGATAAACAAAATGAGCATTTAGGGGAGAATTCTTCTGTACTTTTTGAAAGTTTTTGGCTGGATACACAAAGCAACCAGCAAGCCAAAATACCTACCCGTTCTCAACTCTTCATCATACGAAGTCTTAAGGGTTCTCTTTGCCAGGCTGTCAGAAGCAGCAAGAATAATAATCTGCCGCCCTGTGGTCTGAGCTGAGCGCAGGCTTTTGCTGTACTAGTTTGTAAGAAAATGCCTTGAACGGTTGATGATCTAAAGAGACAAAATAGGAATGAAAAGTCCCCTATTTTCCAGATGATCAGCTGTGGTTTAGATAACTAGAAAGTGCAGTCCTATCTCTGCTGAAGTCAGTGATGAAGCCTCAGTAGGACTGCAGGTTTTAGCCCAGTTGCTTAAACAAAACATTTAAAAATCTTAAGGACCTTTAAACTTACCTCCTGCAAACAGCTTGAAGGAAATCTGCATGGAGACAGACACTGCAATGTTTCTCAGGACCCTCATTTGTATCTTAACCCCCTGAATACCTTTTAGTTGTTAACTCCCAATGCTAAAAAATACGGGGCAAAAAAAGACCGGCTGTGATGTTGGGCTGAGCAGTGAAACAGGAAAAGCTCAGTTGCTGGTTCTTTGATAAACTCTTCTAAGCAAGTGACAAATGTCTGGTCTTTACGGAGGAGAGTGGTGCCTCATGCTGTGCTGTGATGAAATGTTTGCAAGCCCTGTGCTGTTCCACTGCTTTCAATGCCCTTTCCTGTGAACCCATCGCTTTCCAAGCGCTGAGGCTGGTGCCACCTCCCTCCTGTCTCCAGATGGCTGCAGGAGAGGTGCCTGCATGGGGGTCGGTCGTTTCAGCTTCCTTGAGAGCAGATGATAGGCACTTCTGAGGCACGGAACGTCTCATCCTAAGGGTGACAGCTAAAGTGAAGTGATTGCATGCCAGCAAGCAGGAAGAAGAACATAGGGCTGACAGCTTGAAATGAAATAAAGGAGGGACAGGATGATGATGAAGGATGATGATGAAGGGGAAGGACTTGACTAAGCCATGATGAGACGCACAAGGCACCGCCTGGACCTCTTCCAGCTCTCATGAAGAGAGCTCTATAAACTACCTCACACACACTTAATGAATGCTCCTTCGTATAAGCCAGCTGCAAATTTCTTGCCTGCGTTTGGATTATTTTTTGAGGGCTGTTTTAAGGGAAGGCTGTATGTGAAAGAGGATGATTGGAAAAGGCTTGACCTTTCCCCAGAGTTCGGCCCCAATGCGGTCTGAAAGGGCTGCCAGCTGATGGCTGTCTAATTGTTTTCAGGAGATATAATCAGACAAAACATGTCAGCAGTAAAAAAAAGAGAAAAGCAGAGGTGAAGGTGTTTGCCAGCTGGACTAGGGAGAGGCAGCTGTTGGTTGCAAAATGGCTGCTTTGGGTCTGGAAATGCTTCGTCTTGCCAAACTTAGAGAGAAATCGAAGGGCGTGCAAGGGAAAGTGGTCTCCTACTCTGAAAAATAAAGTAGAAAGTACTCTCAGGTTATGATCTTCTTTGAAGTGTGTTTTCTGAAACTTTACAACCCAGGTATGCCACTTCGAAGTGGAAAGGTGAAATTAAAGCTTTCTCCAAAATGATTCATGGTTGCTGATTTTTTGGTTGCATTGGCTTCAACATGGAAGCTAAGTGGTGGGTTGATACAGCTAAATCCATCACAGTCCATCAGGAATATTATTCTTTGCCTCAGATAGGCCTAATCTCAATCAATCTCTTCAGGTTCCCAAACACAAGACTGGACTCCCAGTTTTAAGATCTGTACAGACTGATACCCTACCTCCTGCAAGCTCCTAGCTTAATAAAGCTCCAGACGACTCCAGCAGTTGCAGCAACAGACTCAATTCTAACTTCAAGATAAATCCAAAGGCCCCACTAAAAATGCAAACTGCAATTTAATCCCTAAAAAATCTTTAAAATCCAGTTCAAGTCCTACTGTAGAGCACATCAAAGCCCCAAATAATATCCTGTTCCCAAAATTAAAACAACAACAACAAAAAGATCAAGCGGGATGATTTCATTTTTCCGTATGATGCTCACTGCTGGAGAAAATGTTTATCAGCAAATCTGTCGTATCCTAAATTCATTTTCACCGCTCAGGTCCGTAGTTTTTTATTGCACATGACATGCTGACTCAAGACGTCTCATTGTTCAACATAAAGCTTGCTCTGTCTCGTTAGCTCCCCAGCCCATAGGGAAAGCACTGAGCGTGATGGACATCATGTGGCACAGAAATGTCTCGAGTGAACAGAAACATCAGGAGGTGCATTCTGCTGCTCAGAATGAGCCTTAGTGGCAGCTGTTCACAGTTTCATTGTCAACTTCTTCCAGTTCGGGGCAATTCTAGCACCTCTTCCCCCACACACACACACTGTTGTCGCGCTCTTATCTGTTGCTGTCTACTCAGAAGCTGACAGTTGCGATCTTAACACAGCTCGTCTTTAAAATATATATTTGGTGGGAGCATGTATCGAATTAAAACCCGTGTGACCTAGTTACTGATTGAGGGAGGAGGAAAAAAAAGCACTCAGCTTAAATACATCCTCTTATCAGCAGATCAACCATGGTCACTCAAATCAAAATTTGACAGAAGTCAGAATGCTTTAACATCAGGGTTATAAAAGAAAACAATACCAGAAATATGGATCATCCTGGACAGAAAAAAAAGTTTAAAATTTCTGTGCTATGAAACCTGCATTAGAGCTTTTGAATGCTGTGTATTCCAGGAGGAAAGAGTTCTTTGCAAGAACGTCTTAGTGAAGGACAACCCCTCCTCCACCACCACCAGCTCTTGGACCTTCTGTTAACACGCATAGGGTAGCAGCGGTGAAGGCACTTTTGCTCTGGGGGCTGCTACCTGTTGCCAGGAGCTGCAGGAGCCAAACTACGCTTGTTGACTCTGTCAGTGTAGACTTCAATGAGAAACACGCTGCTCGTTTTCGTGGCTCTTTACGATGTTATTAATTCTTCCATCCTTGCATCAGTTCAGTAATATACATATGGGTTTGAGATATGTGCACTGAATGCGAAAGCAACGTTATTTTCACATGAAGTACAGTAGTGGGGATATTTAAACAAGAACAGGCTGCTCTAAACAGAAAACATACTGAAAGAATCAGCTCTCAAACCAATACGAGACAGAAAAGTGTATCCTAATATAAAGAGACATTGTTTATAATTTGTATGGCTAAAAAGAGAATGCAGAGCAACATCTGTGTCCTCTTTGCTAATTTCGTTTTACAAATGCACTCCAGCAGCACACACCACAGAAGGGTCTTATGGAATAAGAACTGGTGCAGATTAAATAAAGAATAAACAAACAGCCATCTATTATTGCAGAGTCGAAGGAAGACAAATGGGTAAGTTCTTACCTATAATTATCCCCAGAGCCTTCTGACATTTCAACAATGCTGTTTATTGGTGATGTACAATATTGTGTTATTTACACAGCCAAAAACCCATCATATGCCATCAGATGTGTTTCACAAGGGACAGGAAAGGCCGACTTGGATCTTACTAACACTGCTTCAGAGCAGCAGTACCTCCACCTAAATGTGTGGACCTGCATGGCAGGGTTCAGGAGTTGTCCCTAGGATGGGCAGGGATCAGGGTGATGGCACAGGGCCACCCTGTTTGGGAAGGTCAGGGAGCCTGATGGTAGGGACCGAAGCGGCTCAGTGCTAGTTGGCATCAGACTGTGCTTAGAACCATAGAATCATAGAATTGTTTAGGTTGGAAAAGACCTGTAAGATCATCAAGTCCAACCGTTAACCTAACCCTGCCATCCCACCACTAAACCATGTCCCTAAGCACCTCATCTACCTGTCTTTTAAATACCTCCAGGGATGGAGATTCGACCACTTCCCTGGGCAGCCCATTCCAGTGCTTGACAACCCTTTTGGTGAAGAAATTTTTCCTAATGTCCAATGTAAATCTCCCGTGGCACAACTTGAGGCCATTTCCCCTCATCCTACTGCCCTTTATTTGGGAGAAGAGACCGACCCCCACCTTGCTACAGCCTCCTGTCAGGCAGCTGTAGAAGGTGATAAGGTCTCCCCTCAGCCTCCTCTTCTCCAGGCTGAACAACCCCAGTTCCCTCAGCCGCTCCCCATCAGCCTTGTGCTCCATACCCCTCACTAGCTTCATTACTCTCTTCTGGATGCGCTCCAGCACCTCAATGCATTCAAGGTGCGGCCTCACCAGCACCGAGTACAGGGGTTTGATCACTTCCCTGCTCCTGCTGCCCAGACTATTCCTGATACAAGCCAGGATGCTTCTTGGCCACCTGGGCACACTGCTGGCTCATATTCAGCCGGCTGTCAACCAGCACCCCCAGGTCCTTTTCTGCCAGGCAGCTTTCCAGCCATTCTTCCCCAATCCTGTAGCATTGCACGGAGATGAAGATACCAATGAAGACTTATTCCTGAAGAGTCCTAGTGGAACAGACAGGAGTCTTTTGTAGTTGAGCTCCCTGCCCTTGAGAGTGCTCAGCAGCAAACAGCGAGGGATGAATGTAAGACACCGAGGGTATGAAGATAGCCACTGCCTCAGCCAGGACCTCCTGGCACTCAAACCAGGCATGGCTATGGCAAGAAGGGCTCAGGATTATCTTACTTTCCCAGATCATCACAAAACAAGCAAGGTGAAAGCTTCAGGTGAGAATGCACTGCTGGAAATTAGACAATCTCTCATGGCCCATTTTTTGGTGCTGCCCACACAGAGCCACTCACATGGCAGTCAGTGGCAGAGCCAGTATTATACTGAGGGGCTTCAGTTCCCTGGTCCCCACCTGGCTGATCCCACTCCTTCATGATGATGGCTTGGCACATCAGCAAGGGATAGGCCGAAAGGGAAAACTCAGATGACATGGGGTGACAGCAGAGTCAAGATGCCCCGCCCTGGAATCCAATCACCTAATCCTAGTCAGGCACACCTACCCCACAATTAAACATAAGATGATTCCCACGTCTGACACCAGCCTTCAGTTCAGTACTGTGATGTTGCATGGTTCAACAACAGAGCTAAACATGGAGCCCCAAGCTGTCCCCAATCCTATCCTTTTCTCCCTGTGTTAACTCCAGTCTTCATTACCATCAGTCTTAATGATCTTCCAAACCTAGGACACGTACGTGCCAGCCTCTACTTTTTCCTTGTGGATCTTGTAAGAGTAGGTAGCAAACATACTTTTTTGCCCCTTTGTCCCAAACCTTCAAGCTAACCCAGTACAGAGGATCAGATCTCAACCACAATGGCCAGAAGCAGTTTTTGTTTACCAGCACAAGCTCCATCGTAGCCTTTTGAGCCCTGGGGAACCCCCCTACAAAGGTGGATCTCCATCCCTCCTCTCCCAAGCCCTAGCCCTTCTCCCCACTTCAGCCGCAACACCACTGCACCTCAGCAGGACCCTGCACCCATCGTGGATTCCAATAAATGCACATCTTCAGCTCTGCCGGTGCCATAACTTTATGCTCCCCTGCTGACATATTCCAGAAACAAACATCTCCAGCCGCCCTAGTCCAGCAACTCATGTAACCTTCAAGCTGTAGCCACCAGCCGGAGACCTAGCCTGGCACAAAGCCTGTGCCGGCGCCTCTGCCACTGACTGTGCCCGGCGACCTTGGCTGTGCCGCTCTCCCGAGCCAGGCGATGGACGGGTGTTGCAGTCTGTGCAGAGAAATCTGCGCTCTGCATCGCAGGGAAGTTGATCACTGAGTCAGTATTTGTGTGCAAGCTCCAGGAGCACAGAATGGAGATCTGAACACCTCGATCCCCTTTATTGACTTCTCTTTATACTTAAGACATGGTAGTAATGTGCTTAACTAGAAGCCAAAGAGCTTCTCCCTCCCTCCTCCCCAATATCAACAAATAGCTCATGGCATTGAAGTTAAACAAAAGCTTTGCATTTGCTTTCTCTATTATTGCAGTAAATCATGCTGTCGCATTGCCATAGAAACGGCAGCTATCACAAACATCACTGCATCATGGCATTGGACCAGCTCCAACAGCCAGGTCTTCTGTTTTCATTCTGGGGCCAGTCCTCCTTTCCCTCACCCAGCCCCATGTTTCCAACTCTTCTACAACAAGCTGCAATTTTTTGAGGAAAAAATAGAAATGAAAGTTTTATTCTCGTGAGTGGAAAGTTTTATCAAAGAGGATTAATTGTAAAAATGACACTTTTGTTAGCTCTGAAATAACCGTGCACAGTTGGACAACTTACTGTGAGAGTCAAGACCAGCGCTACAAATTGTTTAGTCATATTTGAAAAAGACAGTGAAGAGCAAACAAATTAACCACAGGTTGGTTTGAAATAGTCTGTAAACAGTTTTGGCAGAGAGGATAGATTTTTTTTTCCTCAAATATTTATGAACCTAAAGATACAGATGGGTAGTGGGTGAGATTTTTAAGAGCCATGCCATGCTGCTTTATATTCACCAAGGATTTTGTTTGGAATTTTCTAACAGAATTGGAAAGCATTAAAACTTTCCCCCCCCAATCCTCCAGCTCTCCCTTGGACAATATCCATTAATTTAATTGAAAACCTGATATAACATCAGTATTGCCCAAATTAAGGGCATGGGAAGGGTGGTTTAACTAAAATGAGCAGACTGCTCTGCCCTAATGTAGTGATGAATATCTGATGGCATGGGCTTTAAATCTCACCAGTTTTCCCTTACAAGAAAGCTTTGCAGCCAGATCAGCATGTGTCTCATGCAGTGAGTGGAAAAGATAATTTTGACTTTTTTTCAAGGGCCAGTAACATGAGTTTTCAAAGACACTGGGTTTTTTTATTCTTAAAATGCCTGGCTTTTATTTCATTTATTCTGCTTTTGCTAGCCACATGGTTAAAGTTAGGAAAACAAACACCAGATACTTTCCAGTGAGGAGTGTTTACATTAGGTCTAGCTTATCTGTGCAAAGAATAATCTATGAACTCTCTCTGGCCTTTTGGATAAGCACATGTAAACCTCATTTCCCTTTATTGTCCACTCCATGTAATAACTAGCCTTTGCAAAGGTTTTCACAGAGGTTATTCAGTCCAGGGGGGCTCCTGGGGGTTTCCTTTAATGACTAAAGGGATCGCTGTATGCACTATTAAGTACTAATATTGGAGCTGTGATGGTTTAAGGATAAGGCAGGCAAGTTTGTAGGGAGAGGTATCAGCTTGTACCAGATTAATCGATAGAGCTGGAAAAAGAGAAGCCTTCAAGCGTTGGTCCTTTCTTGCATCTCTGAAGGTAAACCAGTATGTTCCACAAGTTCATGCATGCAACCACACAGTCCCATCTCTTTCTTGTGAGTATTTGTACAAACCCTCTCTGAGCTAATCCAGCTTGGTAAACGAGTAGAGCACTAATCCAGCAAAAACAGTGAGGTTTTTAGGGTGGGTCAACAAGCTGATTTGGCCCCTTGCAGGGTGACACTCAGTGCCACAGATGCCAGGAGCAAGGGAGAAGAAGGAAAGGAGAGCCAGGCTGCCCTTTTTGGTGGCCATAAGACGTATTATTGGTGCAGAGTTGTCTCATCTCATGGTGGTTAGGCTCTGCTTTGGAGATTTCAAAGGGCTTCTTTAACTCTGCTCACATGAAATGCCCCAAAAAACAGCATTCAGCCTAACCATCATAAGGGTACGCTCACGCTTTCAACAGCACTCAAGAGGTGGACGATGCTGTTGACAAGGGCTTTTGTTGGAGGGCTTTGCAGCGCTTCCCAGAGCCCTTGCTCTTTTTGACAGGTAGGAACGGAGACTACGACTTTCTCAAGGCACTCGGGTAGCTGGTGCCACCACTAGGTTGAGTAGGATTCCTTGTTACTGATCGTGCCCTTATCACTATAAAAACACAGAAGATGAAATAGCCTGAGCAACATATGCTTTAAGGACCTCTTCCCTAGCATGCTAAAGTTATTGAAACTGCTCACACTGATTTCAGTGAGGTTTGGATTTAGTCTCACACAGCTTGGCAATGCCAAGCATGCTGAGGAATCTTGTCCTGCTGTAGAGAATACAGTATTTAAAAGCCAAGGTAAAGCTCCCAAGTCTGAGCTGCAGGCTAACACATGGCAAAGGGCTTTATCCATATAGGTTGTCATATAAATCTTCATTGGAGTAATTAGATAATTTCTTTTAAGGAGATACACGATTCTGATGCAAAAACACAAGGATGAAGAATCTGCCACACTTCTTCACATGCAGTTAGTGACCCAAACTGCAAAAAACGCAATATATTTTTTTGCTTAAATTTGTGCAGACTAGCAATGTATGTTTTGACAAAGCCGGTTAATAACCATATGCTCTTGAGAAGAAATATCTTTGAAGGAAAGATTAAATGATGAGCTGAGAGACTTAGAGCCCATGTGTAGTTCTAAAGGCTCATGACTTTTTCATTCCATAAAACCCCACCATATTTTACGGTCTCCCACATGAATGCAATATGTGCATGAGCTGACTGGACTGAAGTTGCTGACTGGGTTATGAACATGAGATGCCTCACCTTTATCTCATTTTTTGGCTGCTTTCACCTGCTGCAAACTTCATGGTGGTTCCTTTGAAATCTACCCTTTTCCAGTGACTCACTTGGAAATTATGGCTTTTCGTGCCTACGTGTTCTGTTATGAAAGAGAGAAAAATAAAGATGCTTCCCTGGTCTCTCATTCAAGTAGATTTACACAGTTACTATCAGCAGTCAAGATTGTTTTTCAATAAAGGCATGACTCCAGGGCTTCACCTTCATCTTTCTCCTTCAGAAATCTTCCAGAGAAATCTCTTCCCTAGGAAATCTTTTTTTCTTCCCTCAGGTGCATCGTACTGCAGAGACTGTGCAAGGCATGCAAGGCTGCTGTCTTCCTGGGCAAGCAGAAGCTACTGAGGAGTTCAGGAATAAGTGGCAGCAGCCTGAGTGTCTCTTGTAGCCTACAAATGATAGGCCACGCATCCGGTTACTGAGCTCAGCCCTGTGGGACGACTGTTGCATCAGTGTAATCACGCTCAGACCCATCGATCACGTGTGCTGCGTGCTCCCACACTGCAAGCCATAGGACACTTCTAACAAACTTCAGTCCTCGCAGAAGATCAACAGCTGCCACTATAATGGCCACAGGGAAGCAGCAGGAGAAATGAATGGCATGATCAATATGCTGTGTCCCTCCGAAAGCAGGGGTTTGTTACAGGAAAATCAGGCCAGCCCTACGAAGTGAGCTATGCCCCATGCTATAGAGGAAGGCAACTCTTCTGCACCCAGACATTGCCAATCTGAAGCAAGAGAAAATCCCTGATCCCAAATAATGATATTGGGCAATTAGTTAAATGAGCAAAACCAGGCATCTGAGATACAGCAAAATACCTGCACTGAAACACTGCGCCAAACCGTCACCAATCTCCAGGGCAGGAAAACCCTGCTCCCTACTTTTCCTGCAGTCAAATTTTGTAACAGGAGAGTGAAAATATTCTTGTTGATCCTGCAAATGATAAAGCAAGGGTGTATATGAGTTGTTGGGACTTGAGAAAACACCACTGATCAAATCAAAGGATGGACAAAGAGTAAACCTGCCTGTGAAGACAACACTTCAAGTATGTTCTTCACTTGGTGCTAATGGGCACTTAATGTCAATAAAGTTTTTCTTAAGGTCTGAGCAATTGGGCCATGAAAGTCAGATTCCTATCATCTTCAGTGGGCTTTTTTTATCTCCTCACCTTATCCTTCCTGCTCATGAGCACAAATGTTTCTTCTCCCAAGACACTTTTTCTTTCTACAAAAGCTCATGTGTTTCTCATGATAATGGTTTTACCTTGGGGAGCCACAGCAGAATCACAGAATCATAGAATAGCTTGAGTTGGAAGGGACCTTTAAAGGTCATCTAGTCCAACCCGCCTGCAGTGAGCTGGGACATCTTCCACTAGATCAGGTTGCTCAGAGCCCCGTCCAACCTGGCCTTGAATGTTTCTAGGGACAGGGCCTCCACCACCTCTCTGGGCAACCCGTGCCAGTGTTTCACCACCCTCATTGTACAAAATTTCTTCCTTATATCTAGTCTAAATCTACCCTGTTTTAGTTTAAAACCATTACCCCTTGTCCTATTGCAAAAGGCCCTACTAAAAAGTTTGTCCCCATCTTTCTTATCAGCCCCCTTTAAGTACTGAAAGGCCACGATAAGGTCTCCCCAAAGCCTTCTCTTCTCCAGGCTGAACAACCCTAACTCTCTCAGCCTGTCCTCATAGGAGAGGTGCTCCAGCCCTCTGACCATTTCTCTGGCTTCCTCTGGATCCGCTCCAACAGGTCCACGTCTCTCCTGTGCTGAGGACGCCAGGGCTGGATGCAGTGCTCCAGGTGGGGTCTCACCAGAGCAGAGCAGAGGGGTGGAATCACCTCCCTCGACCTGCTGGTCATGCTGCTTGTGATGCAGCCCAATCTTGTTTCTGCCAGCATTCATCCTGCCACTCAGATTCCTATCTCATTTATTGAGCGAACTGCTGAGAAACCTAGGTTAGCTTCCAGGGTTCACAACTTGGATTCAAGACTCATAGGCCACCTGCGAGAAACCTGATATCCCAAAGATCCTGGCTTATACCAGATAGATCCTGGCAGCGCAGCGAAGTGCCTTAAATCTTGAACAACTCAGAAGAGGGCTTTCATGCTTTCCACTCTTCAGTGAGAAACCCCTTCTAGTATTCCCTCGGTCTTCTACTATTGCCATTAGCAGGTGCCTTGAACAGGCCCTTCAGAAAAAGGCCAGAGACTAGGATATTGATCACTAGGAAGAGAAAAGATGTTCTCTGTAGGGCTTGCTCCACATGAGGGCCAGTCTTCACCATAACTGGCAACTACTGGGATGGAGCCTTGCAGATGCCCAGAGTCAAACAAGGCTAATCAGGGGTGCAAATTGGTAAGCTTGCTTTGGCCCTAATTCATTATCATACTCAGCTCTTCAGACCTCTTTGATTTCTTCTGCTCCAACCTGGGAGACTTAACCATGTCATATCTTGGGGAATGTCTGTGTTGGGTTAGTGTTTTGGAGAGAGATCATAGCACTAGGGTGCTCTGTGCCTCCTAATGAAAAGTACGCATGTTCCCAGCTTCAGTGAATCACCACACCCATCTCTGATATAGGTCTCCCCACCACTCCTAAATCTGAACAACATGGAGAAAGTGGAATGTCACCTCAGAGGACGTCACAGAATTAGTACTTTTGTCTCAGAAAATTTTAAAAGATCACATTTTCCTAGATTTAATGCTAAAATCTGTACCTTTGCTGAATTTTACCATTTTATCTTCCTTTGCCCATCTTTTTCACCACTTCTGAGACTGTAAGCTGCTTAGTTACCTCTGTTGCAAGACCTTTTGCACCTAATTTCCTCATATTTTCTACAAAAATGTAATTTAAAAAACTTTAGGGGAAAGTGATGCTTCCTAGGTAATAGAATATAAAAATCCAGTGGCTTATTTTTTTGCCCACAAGTTCCCTTTAGGGTCTGCAGACACTCAAGAGTACCAAGAGACTCATTGCACTGCCTTTCATAAATTGGTTACCAAGTACTGCCACCACCCCTATCACACCACTACACGTTGCTCTAGGTAACCACCACCATGGAAAAGTATCTGCTGGGATTCGGAGACTGTGTCATGATGACACAGTTTCTTCTTTGTTTCTCCTGCATTTAAGGTTTGCGTTTGCTTGCCTTAGTTTGTATGCCCAGGGGATTCCTGTTTCAATCTGTTATCCTGCACTATTTCTATTGATTTCTTGCCCATGCACTGGGGAGAACATAATCTTAGGATGAGCATTTTGCATATGCTATTCATTTAGAGCGTTGGTTGTTGGAGCAAAGATGGACAAAAATAACTGTATTCCTCTGCAGGGCGCTGGAACATGTAGTCTGAGCTATAGGAATGGTCCTGGGAACAGCTGTGGCACGAGGCTCTTCACGGGGCCACAATTAATTCTTGCTTCTCCCCTGTCCCACGATGGTAGCATGTAGGAACCAGTCTGGACTGAAAGCAATTAGAAACCCATTCGTTATCGTAGCTTTGTTCCGTGGGCTGGTTCACAGGAGCAAGGGAGGAAGCATCGCCAAGGCTGCTCATGCGGAAGCAAATTTAGCAGGAGCAGGGCCCAAGCTGGGATCCAGCTTCTCATCAGGAGCATGATACTGCCATCAGCTTAGCCCCATAGGTAACGCACACAAAGGAAAATAGGGACGTCTCATCACACTTTCTTCCCTTCCGTAAGCGAGCAGATACATTTCATTTCTGTCTTTCCCTGCAGTCTCACAGGCTCTCTTCTGATTGAAATACTGGCATTCTAAAAATCTTTGCTGGAACAAAATCTGCACCTTAATTCAGCTTGGACTGCAAACTTCTAAATAACATTAGTTGGATTCTCCTCAGTTACGCTGGTTTGGCACTGGCTGTATTGGAGTCATGTCCATCAAAGAGGAAAAGTCATCTCACTTCCTATATTACTGCTCCATACTTGATTCTTTTTCTCTCCAGTTTATCCCTTTGCAATAATAAAGAGATCTTTCACATGATTACTAGCTAGCATAACTAAGCTCCATAACTATTCATCACTTAGATGTCCCTGCTATGAAATTCCATGCACAAAAGAGAAGGCATAGCAAAAGCTTATTTGGAAAAGCAAATATTCCATGTCAGTGTATTCATTAATGACTGTCTCATAGTCAAATTCTTGGCATATTATCGTCATATTTTTTCCCAGCAAGACACAGAAATTGCTTGGCAAAGCATTCATCAAAGCACATAAGCATATGTCTTAAATAGATGTTTAAAGTTAGTCATATGGTCAAGTACTTTGCTAAACTGGGACCTTTATGTTACACAGTGACTGCTTCCAGAGATCTGGCCCACTAAAAAGTGCAGGCAGACAGACAAGGGAGGGTAGGGTTGACAAAAGGAAAAGCAACCTTGAAATTACATGATGACTACCTCTGCTCCAGATAATACAGTCCTAGTGACATAACAAAGTGTGAATTTAAATAAAAAATAAAATTATTTTACCAGTCATGGCTTACCCACAGCCTTGTCATCATCAGCCCATAAGCATGGAAGGACATCCAAGAAAAATAGGCAGAGGGCACATGGATAGAAAGAGCGGAGGGAAAGGCAAAGGTGATTTGGGGGGGTTGAGGACAAATGACATGTCAAAGCTGATGCCCCTGGCAAACCATCAAGGACAGCTGCAGTAAGAAGACAAGAGGCATGGATGAAGCAGAAGTACAATACTGGAAGAAGGAGAAGCTTTAAGTGGCACAGAATGAAATAGTAGAGACCTAAGACAATTAACCACACGCAACGCTTCTGATTTGACCTGCTATAAGCATGGCTGGACATAAATATGCTGTCATACTAACAGTGAACACGTGAAACCTGTCTCCAGCCCATTCCACAGCTCATCACCTCAACATAATAATCTCTATCTCGTTTGTGAAGATCCATGGATAAGCATTTTGCTCCATTTCCATACAGATACATATTTTTAAATTCTGTTCTACCCATTGTTCAAAACTGCTTCTTTAGCCTATCAGCCTAGCCTGAAACGCTATTATCACAACAGTTTTTGAAGTGTTTTCCAAATGAAAGATAGGCAGGGACATGTAAAACCACTTTAAGGACTGTAGTTCCACGAACCCTGAAGTGTCAAGGTAACAGAGTGATAAGGAACTGAT
>NW_009260613.1:642789-671872 GCF_000687185.1 Egretta garzetta
ATCGGAAGATTCTTCTGCACCTTCTGATAGGGAGTTTCAGAAAGAAAATAATTAGCTGTAAGTTAGCTTCTAATGCCGATGTACTTTTCCAAGGAAACCAATATTGTCTTCCACACAAAGTTCAGGGCGTGCAGGTTTGTAGTGGAAGTCAGCTATTTATTAACACGCAAACAAAGTGCTCAGTAAATATCAGCATCTAATCATGCTATTTTAAGAGTAACAAAGTTCCTGCTATTATGGCTCCCCTGGGAGAGTTGTGTTATGAGAAAGAAATAAATTTGAGACAAATTATCACCTCTAAAAAACATAACAGCAAGAGCAAGGACTGCTTTTGTTCAAATGTGCTGTCTGTTTTGGCATGCATGAGTTATTAATCATCACTGTACAGCGAAGTGACTTCTTCCATGCCAACAAATGAGGACTAAAGTTAAGACAGGGCCCAGATTCTTATCCTAAACACATGAACTTAACAGGAGGGTGTCTCCTCTGCCTTCAGCATAGTCTTTCTGGATTTAAACAGGTACAAATGAGGTCAGCGTATGATAACCTTTCAGATACCTACGAAAAAAATGTTCAAATAACAAAACATAAGTTCCAGACAGCTCCAGTAAGTGTATTATGCTAGTAATTTAATGACTAATTGAAAAATCTATTATCTTGGAGATGAAAAGATTTTGGAAGATTTAAGATCAGATTTCAAGTTCAAGAACAGCAGGAAACAAAAAAGAACAATAAACTAAATACTGGAAAACACATGCATGACTCAAAGTCCTGCAATAGGAACTATTGTAAGCTTTCAAACACATTAATATGATTAAAAACAATTGCAAGATATGCGGGAAAAGCTGAGCTCTGTATCGAATGCAAATTAGAAACTTTCAGAGAACCATTGAAAATGAAAAGGACAGGACAAAGAAGCAGGAACCTTGCTTTGCCAAAACTGAACAGCAAATGACTGAGAGGCCAACACAGTAATGCTCACCAGGCAAGACAGCAACATCTGGACAAGGCTTAGGAGGCCACTGTCTTCAAAGGCCAATCATTGTAATTGCTGGTTGTACAAAGCATCTGAGGCACTGAAATGTCTGAGGCAACTTATTCAGCAGCATACAGCTAATGGAGCAGGGGGAATGACAGCCCAGGAGAACTTGGGGAGCAAACTAATCTCTTAGATGTGAAAGAGCTTATTGATATTGTTATGGGGACCTGGCTGTGTGGGAGACTGATGGTCACACCGTGAGATAAAATGCTAGCTCTCACTGTGTAAAATTCACCTCTGTAGAAAAGGCTGGGTTTGAGGACTCAGGTGGGACGCAAATAATGCAAAAGCCTTATGATGGCTCCTCTCAATGGACTGAATTTAGCTTACTGTGCTTACCCTAATGCCTAGAATGAGAAAGAGAATATTGGGAGCAAAAAAACCAGGGCTGACATAATCAAGGGTTGTTACAATTATTCAAATAACCTCCTGGGCCAGAGGTTTCATGCACATTTTGGTAGGTTTCCAATTATTTTCCCTGTCTTTTATCTCAGTCTCTGAAATGAAAATAATCTTCAATTTTCCAGACTGTACATAAGAGCTTCAAGTGCCCAAGAGGCACAGAAACACACAAATCTTTGGCTTATCTCGGAAAAAGAGAGTCCTGAGAGTAGTCACTGAAATGCTGGAAACTATGAGCTATTAGTGGTGTTGGGGTAGATACAGATAATATAAAGGGTTAGCACAGGCTCACAGCATTAAAACCTGAGAAAAATGAACTCTGCACACTTGTATGTGCAAGGAAATGTCAAGTAACCTCTTTGCAAAGAATGGTAAAAAATGGTGCAAAGGAGAAAAGCAAGTTATAAACTCTTTAAAGGAGAGAAAAGTTGTGTGATAAACCTGGTGGTGCCTCCATTTTCTTCTGACCTTGTTGACAGGCTTCTAGTGGCATTGTAAGACACAAAAGCACAGCTTATCCCTTGCTGTGTTATAGCTGTGTTAACTTAAATAATGCCAGTGCTTTGGAATCAGGAATTCAAGGATGACAGCGGATCAGTTGTGCAATAATGGTAGGCAAATTAAGATTATATACCAGCTCATTCAAGAAGATAGCAGAGGACTGGCACAAAGAAAGTACATCTGATTTGAAAGGAAATTAGAATACCCTTCTCCACTGGGACATGAATGAGATTCCCAAACCACTCTTACTTACATCACCACCAGAGGGTGACAAATTTCAAGTAATGCAAACATTCACACATACACAGATAACAAGAGCAGGAAGGATCTTCTGCACATGCAAATCTTACCTCTATAATAGACTCCATGGTATGACGTTAGCCATCCCTGGTCACTCCAGCCACTCCAGGCTCTAATTAGGCAAGCAGACAAAGGTGGGCCAACTGTACCTTTTAAGAAAATCAAGCTGGGAAAGAGAACCCTGGACCCAAATTCTCAACCATTCAGGTCAATTGGAGCCAGGGTGAGAGGCAGGGGGAAGGGCAGGAGTTGTAGGACAGAGGTGCACTGAGAAATCTGTGTGCTGAAAGAGAGAATGGGGGGCCTTCAATACCCCTCGCTCCTATGAAGTTGCCGACACATGCTGGAAAGCACAAGATTCCTTCTACTTCATCTCTTCTTTCTACCCCAGCTCCTTTATAACCATCTGATGCTTCCCTCAGCCATGATCCCACCTCCGTAGGACCCTTCAACATACACCTCCTACCCTGCTTTCAGAGACTTCTTCAAAACACTTCCTTCCACATCCACCCAGGGTGAGGAGGGAATTCTCCACAAAGAATAGGAGAAAACCAGAAGTAAAAGGACAACATGAAAAAAAGTGTGAGCATCTCATCTAAACAGGCAAGAAAGACAAAGGCAGAATGGGAGAAAGTGAACTGAATTCCATCTGTAGAAGGGAAACCAAAAGGAGAGGTAAAGTCCAGAGAAAGTTGGCAGAGGAACCAGAAAAGCAACCCAGCTCTCCTAAAATTATTGCAGTATCAAGCTCAAATCTTCCTTCCATTATTTTTAGATTTAATATGACAGAAAATAAGTATGTGCCTAACATCATTCAGCAGGTAGTACAGCTAAGTTTTAAGGTAACAAAAATGTCTGAAAGCCCGTCTAATTTCCTACCTTTTCCAGCAGCAGCTAAGGCTAATCAATACACTCATCTGATTTGATCTGAGCTTTGAAAATCATTTTTTTCTTCAAATACATTGCAGGTGTTAAATGTCAAAGTCGTAGGTTTTCTTCCTGTTTTGTTGAATGTTTATCATCCATTGTAATGAAAAGAGAGTAATGCCAGGTATTTACTGAGATTTATTTCTTTTCCTTCCTATGCTTCTCAGTCCATGTATCTATCAAATCTAAGGACCTAAAATAGCCGTATTTACTGATTTTTTTCCCAGTACCTTCTGTTCTCTCTACCTTATCCATGTGCTTTTCCAGTCCCACTTTGTGACAGTAAAAGCAAAACTAGCGTCTGCAGACAAATTGTGGTGCAAGTCATGAATAAAAACCTGGAGCAGGATAACCAGAAACTCCTTCTGGTGTTGTCTTGCATGGCATTCATTCCTCCCTTAATGCCTCTTATTCCCTTAGGATTGCTTGTCCATTGATAATTTCTGAAAACAGCTCATTATTTTAGCCAGCTGATTATATTGTTGCTTTATAAAAAGCATTTAGTCTTCATCATCTTAAGAATTATTTCTACAGCCTGAGTGTAGAGGCAAGATGTTTTGCTCTTGTTCTTTCTGAAAGGCTTGTATTTTAATCAAGTTGTAATCAAACACAGTTACAGCGTTTTACATAAATATCAACATAAAATCTGGATCTTGCCTACAACATTCTCTATTTAGCCATTTAAGTACTTCTGTGTTCCCCATTACATTTGCGTTTGACCATCTCATGTTACTTAATGTAGGGTAATGTAGGCAGAGCTATTTGCCTGGATAGAGAACAGAAGCAAGGACAGAATGTTTGGAGTATGGCTTCATCAAAAGAATAAACAGATCCAGCTCTGCACTACCCATGGAGAGGCTGAGCTTGTCCCCCCGCATGCCCTCAGTTTCCCCAGAGCAGGCACCCCAGCAGTGCGGCCAGCCTGGCTCACCAGCCGCAGAACTACACAGCCGCCTGGTCTCTGGGCATCAGGACCACGTACTTCTGGCTGATAAAACCTTTTGTTGCACAAAAGGACTTCTAAAATACTCTCTTATGAAGCAGCTGTAATCTGAGAGGGAGTAATTTTTTCCATAGAATTTAATTCGACCTCAGGATGTAGCATGCAGTAATATCCTTTCTCTAGAAGTCTGCAGGGTCCTCCTGAGGAAGCCGGCCAATCCCTTTTGGATATTGGCAACAACCTGCACCTTTCTCACAAGGCCAGGACGTGGATCAAACAGGAGCAGCGAGCAGCAGTAGACTTCCTCTTTGCCCTGAGCAGGTACTATAAATCCTTAATCAAGCTACTAAGCCTTTTTTGCACTCTTTGACATAACCGATTGTGGACTTTGCTATTTCTTTTTCTTTTGCCAGAAGGGGGAAAGAAAGGTAAGATTACACAGCAGTGGTTTCATGGAGTTCTCTCAGGATACCCCAGGACAGCAGCTCTGCCTGTGTGGCTGGCACATCAGTCCTCTGCACGCTCAACCCTACAGAAGCGGGGCTGGAAGAGTTTATGCAGCAGCATAGCTCGAAATGCCAATAGTAGTTTGACTGTGTGTACTTCCAAAGGCTTTTCTTAGACCACTATAAAATGGGATAGATTGGAAGAATATGGAAGTGATAGAGAAGTAATTTAGGGGAAAAGGAAGTTCTTATAAAAAGCTCCATGCTACCAAACTGTGAGGGAGAAAAGATCCTTAGATCCTTAAATCCTTAATATGGTCTGCAGCCTGATACTCTTCACTACTCTGAGATTTCCAAATGGCTGTCATCATGGAAAGGATACCATGGTATCAGTATCTGGTTCCTCTTCTGGGATCCAGTCTTGGCTAGAAGTGAGTCAAGTTTCCAAGACATATTCTCCCTCCCCAAATGCAACTAATTTTTGTTAGAAGGCTAACATCATCCCCATTTCATCCCTGTGTCATGATGAAACTGCTTCCCAAAGTACATCCAGCTGGCATTTCACCCCATCCCACCATGCCCTGAAGGCTGATATTTGGAGAAGAAGTGGACCAGGGGTAGCGTGTTTCCTCGGCTTCAAGGTCCGGAAGAGCACTGACCCAAACAACCTCTCCCTAGGTTAGCAGTGACTGCCACAGAGCGCTACGTTCTGGCTAAATGATCAAATGTTGGGGTAGGTACAGGCAGACTTCTTTGGACAGTAGACTTGCCAATAAACTTGAAACATCACCACCAGCAGAAATCCGGGTAGCCATGAGCCTCATGCCTTCAGAGGTTGGCAAACCCTCCCCCAAACATCCACTTTGGAAAAAACAGACTCACAGACAAGATAACAACAGACAAGCAAGTTGGGTTCCAGCTGGTGCCTGTGGGGGAGAGGTAAGTACACCTTTGAGAACTCCATGATTTTGAGAAGTATTAACCTAGCAATAGCATGAAGGATCATAAAAGGATAGCAAAAGCATGAAGCTCATAAAAATATGGGGGAAGTAAAAGAGTTACTAAATTGTGCTGTTTTAGATTATTCCTGTGATGCCATTTTGGCTCTATCAATAATAAATTCATTACTGTTTTTCAGACTAGCATGTTTTTATTTACTTGGCAAAACTGATGACAACAACAAAACTTCTATCAAAATGTCACTGGATCACATGAGAAAGTAAGTATTTAAAATAATGGTGTGGTGAAATTATCTCCCTGGCCTCTTTGGAGGTAAATCTGGATTACTGGGCTCTAATGTTGTCAAAAGAGGCTTTGTAGAATACCATACGGCTAAAAACATAACGAGCTTTATGAGAGGGGAGCATAATTCTAAAGTTCAGCAGAAGGTGTATGTTTGTATGCAGTGACTAAGCATATGCAAGTAGGAGGCAATTACAGATGGCTGCAAATATGCTACTACTGCAAAACACATATGATGTTTTGTATCCCAGAGCAGAAAGCAGAAATGCCTTAAAGTACACAAGCTCGGCTACTAGCTGATACAGTGATGCTGAATTTGTGTTATTTAGGACCACAGCACACACTGAGAAGTGGCAGATCAGCCACAAAAGGCTGCTCGCTTCTTTGTTTTAAATTGGAGAAAGTTAATACGACCACGGAGAATTTGCAGAGGTAAGAGGAATGTACCAAGTGGAAAAGAGTTCACTAAGTCACATCCACTAACAACTCCATTAAAAACAAAAGTATGGGTTAGCTATGAGAGCAAGCTTGGAGCACATAGCAAATGAAATCTGTGAACTACGTTTGCCAGAGCAATCCTACTGGTAGCTACAGGCTGATCAGAGGTGAGATGAGTGGGAAGAGCCACCCTGTAAAGGCAAGAACTCATGACTAGGACCCATGCTACTGATCCTAACAGCTTTGCACCAGGTAAGACAAAAGACAAGTAACCAGACTTTTTTTAATATTTATTAAATATATACATAAATTAGAGTTACTCAATTACTTTTTTCTTTTTTTCTTTTCTTTTTTTTTCCCCCTAATGTCTGCTCATCAGCCTTATTGTAGGGTCAGCAGGGCACAGGATTTTGCGTTTAAGCCTGGAAATTCCATCAATGAGTGCAATTGCATCTTGAAAGACTGGGAAAATGACAAGAAACTAGGACTTCCTGCAGGAATACAGGAGGTAATATACATCAGCATACTCCGGCCAGAATTTACATGTGCAGCAAAGCTCTAAGAAGTAAGTCAAACCGAGGCCTCTTTTGGAAAAGTTACTCTAAGAGATCTACACTTACTCTATTAGGAGTTTAAGACCCATATACAATGATGCAAAATAGGCTCATCCAGAGGACAAATGTGAGAATTCATTTTTTTTACTCTAAATTGGTCACTAGAAGAATCTGGTAACTTGATAGGAAGCCTAGACTGACTGCCCTCCTAATCTGGGCAGCATGAATGGCCTGAAGAATGTGCTAGAGATGTTTAGTCTATTTTGGTAAAACTGTCATTGAAAACACCTCAACTTGATCTTAAAGGTAGGTAACGAAGATGTGACTTGAACAAAGTCTGCTCCCCCCCTCGGGGGTCTACCATCTGCATTGCCTTTCTTTTCCAGTGAGCCTCATATATTTGCTCCCTCAAAGCTTCCATCTTCTGCCTGTCCATCAGTAAGTGGCTGTTGTCAGGTTGACAGGATACCTTTTAACACCCTTTCAAGGGACAAAAGGACCGAGAGAGAAAAACCACACCAGGATTAGTACCCAGCAATTCTAACTCCCTATCCCATGCTTAAGAAAACAGAGCTGTTTCTGAAGCAGTACTTCCAAATTTTCTGGACTGTGCAGTGCTGTCAGTCTTTAAGACATTGTATACTCCACTACATACACTCACAAACAAAGGCATAACATGGCAAAGGCACTATGCTTTTGCAGAGTAGCTCCAAACTACTTCATTATGGCCACGGGGGTCTAGACCTTACATCAGGAACCACTGCTGTAGAGCATCTTCTCACCACCAAGCCACCAAGGAAGCATGGGGACATGGATGCGTTCACCCCTCCTTCATTACAGCAGGATCCCTGTTCACCCTCTTTCTGAAATGCTCCACTGTGCACACAGACGTGGTGGCTTGATGTGCACAACCTCTGCCAGCCTCTTGTAGAACAACTGTGGGTGGACACGGGCTGGACCTCAGCCAGCCCAGTGAGTGGGGTGAGGAACTGGAGTCACTCCACAGCAGGCCAGAACAGCTCTTTCACTAGCTCCAAGCACCCAAAACTGGGCATTTTTATTTTTCTAAAAGAAGAGCACTGGAACAAGGGTCAAGAAGATGGAAGTGCATTTTACATTAAGGAGCTGATGGTCCTTTTTTTTTTTTCCCATATGCGTGGTGACTAACCTATTGACTCCTGGAAGAACAAATCTTACTGCGAAGAGGAAGTCAATGGTGCTAATTAGCAACAAAGCAGTTTAATTGAACAAAAATGCTAGGAGGATCTCTGAATATGCTAATCCTGGAGAGCAGGGTTACAGCCTTTGCATTCTAAGCCAACAAATGTATTAACTAAGAAAGAACCATCACAGAAACTGTGATAAAATTGATTAATTTATGGAACTTTTTGCCAGAAGATGCAACTGAGATTACAATGTTAGTAAGATCTAAGACACAGAAATTAGGCCACAGAAACACTTCCAATGGGGTTAAAAAGAAAACTTATCTGCCAAGAGGATGTTTCGTATCAACTACCAAAAAATTATTTCACTTTCTACTGAAGTAGAAGAAATATTTTAAACTTGATAAATTACTGTTTTTATAAGCTCTGATACTATTCTGGTAAATAATATATCAATATCTGTATTCCTAACTATAGCCCAAGAATGAAAAACATGTTGTTTTGCTGTTTTGTAAAACATACTCAGTTTTTGGTTTTGTGAGATAGAACATGTTTATCAGCCTGATAGCAATCTTGACAGTAAAACCAAGTTTATGAGTGCGCTCTGAATCACCATAAAATTTCTATTTACTGCTTTTCAAAATGATCTGCATTAATTATCTTTTTCCCCCACTATCACCTAGTTTACTCAACTTAAAATGTTAAGTATGACAGCATTATAAATGGATTAAGATGCCATCTGATTTTTGCTAGGAATTCTGTTTGCCTGTATTTTTGCTCAGGAATAATGTTCTGTGAGTTGTAGCAAAGATACTGTTCAGGAAAAAAAAAAGCATCTGTTCATGTCACAGCAACAAAATATAGGGAAAATTAGATTCCTCATTCAACTGCAGGATTCTATTCTCCCGACACAAGGAAAGAAGTGAGGAACTACTCTGTACTTTGAGTTTTCTTTTTTAACTGAATGCATAGAATAAAAATACGTAACAATATAAATATTGTGTATAAATACATAATGAACCCAGCAGTTCCAAAATACTGCTTTTCTGACTCACATGGCTTGTGATTTTGATGCACATGTAAAATAAGTTTAAAATAATATGCAAGGCCTGATCCAAACCCTCTTTTAAGTAAACAGAAGTTGTTCTAAAGGTACGGGTTTTGGGGCTTCACTGAGAACAGGGGATACATACCGAATGTGATATACAGCTCTACTTCAACCATACTCGTTTCATAAAAGGTAAGACATATGGCTGGGGATAAAGGGAAAACCACAAAACTATACATATTCCTGATGTCACACACACTTCATACCAAACTGACTTAGAAAGCTGTTACTAAACATAAAAAAAAAAATAATGCAAAAGGGCTGTAAAGCTTTGGACACCAAGATAAGCACTCTTGGGAACTTCACTCTTTTCAGACTTTTTCTGCTTGTGCATAGTGTAAGAATTATATCATGCTGGCAACAGATTAACAAGGAAAGAAATAGATGGGAAGTTACTGCTCCCTGCTCTGTTTACTTGAAATTTGCTACCAAAAATAGCTTATAGAAATGCTTCTTCATGCAAAAGTATTTATTTTACAAGCTCAGCAAAGTATCGCGACGATTCCGTAACAATCACCCACTTCATTTAAAACGTGCCAGGAACGCAGCGCTCAGCCTAACAGGTGAGCTGCAGTGACAAAATCTGTTGGTTTTTTTTTTTCTGTTCTATTCAAATGAACTGAACACAGTGAAAACCGAAAACATCAAAACATTGCTTACCTATTTGTTCCTAACAACATCCTGCATTTTAATAGATGAAGGAAAAGATGTTTGCCCTGTTTAGGTTTCAGAGTCACAGGACAGCTGAGGCTGGAAGGGGCCTCTGGAGGTCCTCTGGTCCAAGCCCCCTGCTCAAGCAGGGCCACCCAGAGCTGGTTGCCCAGGACCACATCCAGATGGCCTTTGAGTATCTCCAAGGATGGAGACTCCACCACCTCTCTGGGCAATCTGTGCCAGCACTCAATGACCCTCACTGTAAAAAGTGTTTCCTGGTGTTCAGAGGGAACCTCCCATGTTCCAGTTTGTGCCCACTGCTTCTGATCCTGTCCCTGGGCACCACTGCAAAGAGCCCAGCTCTGTCCTCTTGGCACCCTCCTTTCAGGTAGTTATATAAATCGATGAGGTGCCCCAGAGCCTTCTCTTCTCCAGGCTGATGAGACCCAGCTCTCTCAAACCCTCCCTCTTAGGAGAGATGCTCCAGTCCCTTCATCACCCTTGTGGCCCTTTGTTGGACTGTCTCCAGTATGTCCATGTCTCTCTTGCACTGAGGAGCTGACTGGTCTGTAGTGCCCTGGGTCTTCCTCCTTAAGATTGCTCATAGAATATATAAATACAACACAAAAAAATGGCTATGGACTATATGAATGAAGGAACTTTCCCCCTCTGCTACAGTTACACCTTTGTGAATCCGGACTTGTGAAAAACAGCCCGTGTGTTTAAATGGTGATGAGAATGCTTCCACTAGGGAGTCACAAGGCTTCAAATACATCTACTAACAGAATCAGACTGAGAAAAATCTGTATCAGAAGCGCATCAGACTCAAAGAGGAAAACAGTAAGTCTTAAAACTTATCATTCCAAGTCAAAAGCATATTCTTCTCACCTTTGTATTGCCACCCATACTATGAATAAATCAGTTACATTTAATAATGGCTTCTAAGGCTCAGGTGCTAAGTCAGCTAACTAATGCTACAGATTTATTACACATCTACGGTGATTAAATGAGACTTTAACTTATCTGTAGGAGCTCCTTCAAAGGAAAAAGGTACTCAATCTCCACATTACTCGGGGAGTCCTGGAGTCTATTTTCAATTCTAACAATGCCTTTTGTGTGACAGCAGTCAAGCTGAGTTATTCCATGGATCAGCCTCCTGACCTATAAAATGGGGATTTTTCCTTCTGAAGGTAAAGCGATCAGAGAAAACACAATATAGTTCCAAATAATTTTTTTTAACATTTAACTGTATTAAATATGCTTAAGAGTGACATGCTTAATTTTCCCAAATATAGTTAAAATTTTCTAAAACGTATTCCAAAGTACAACTATTTCAGTATTCAGGATATTCTTGTTTTAGCATCAGTGTTGTATTTGAACAGGAACAGCTATCCGCGGGGGATGCCGGATGGTGCGCAGAAAGCACTTACAGCCAGAAACTTCTGAGAAACTGTGTGGTTTAAGCAGCATCTAGTGGCTAAAATTATGTAGGCAGCCATTGCTATTTAGCTCTATTTTCTCTTCCTAAATTTAGCATTTAGGAAGTAAGGGAAGAGGTTCACTCCATCCCTTTTGGTAAACAGGATCCAAAGGCGTGTTTGCTTTAAAAAAATTTTTACGTATCATTACCTTTGATGCAAAACAAGAGGAAAAAGCACTATGGACTACTAATCACAGCCTAAAAACTGGAGCAGATTTAGAGGAGAAGGAGTCAAGTCTCTTCAGCCAAGGAATGCAGGAATTAAGTTTCAGCTGCATCTTGCAAGGCAGTTTGGATTTTTTACGCAAGATAATCTCATGTCTTTCCAGTAAGAGGAAGAATCGAGTGCTCACTCCCCTTTTGTAGATGTTATTATAAGATATAAAGGTTTCTTGCCCTATGATAATTTTAATGAATGCTGCACCCCAGTCAGGTTAAATGACCAGCAAGCAAATTCTTGTAGATCCTGGGGGAATGACTGAAATGGCTGTTCCCAGCTGCATTTGGTAAGACGCTGTGCAACTACGGCACTGCAACAGGTTGTACGGGCGCTACCAAACTGCCCAGTGCAGCCAGACAGAGTAACGCGTTAGCCTCTCAGTGGCGATTGAAGTTAGTCTAGCAAATACAGCCTTATGACTCTTCCCCTTTTTGAAAGGTTTTTTATGTTCTAATACATCATACCTGTAAACACAGGAATTTAAGTGGTACAGCTCTCCTCCTTAAATGAAGGAAAATGCCCCACTTTACATTTGCATCCAATAAAAGGAATCATCTCTACCTGAAAAAGACATTTTTCTGTTAGTAAACTGGTTCAATCCATTTTTGTTAGTTAATAATAAATTTTTAGAAGTTGAATTCTAATCAATAATTGTCCTGGTTTTGGCTGGGATAGAGTTAATTTTCTTCACAGTAGCTAGCATAGTGCTGTGTTTTGGATTTAGTACCAGAAGAATGTTGATAACACACTGATGTTTTCAGCTGTTGCCAAGTAGTGCTCAGACTACTCAAGGACTTTTTGAGCTTCTCCTGCTTGGTTCAATCCATTTTTGTTAGTTAATAATAAATTTTTAGAAGTTGAATTCTAATCAATAATCTAATCACAAAATATTTTCAAGAGCAGCCCAAGGCTGGACAGAAACATTCCAGGAAATAATTCTATCATTTCTGCTGCAGTGGAATTTTGAGCATACAAATGTAAGGGGAAATTAACACACGTGATTCTGCAAAAAGTAAACCACTGTGCGAAGCGTTGTCTAAGAAAGTTTCCCAAGGAACATCTATAAATAAAACTGGCCTTCAAGATTTCCATAAAATGAAAAGACATGAGTTGATGTATGTGGTGAAGGATAAATTGTGAACGTGTGTTCTGGTTTCAGCTGGGATAGAGTTAATATTCTTCATAGTAGCTAGCATAGTGCTGTGTTTTGGATTTAGTACTACAAGAATGTTGGTAACACACTGATGTTGTTAGTTGTTGCTAAGTAGTGCTTAGACTGGCCAAGGACTTCTTGAGCTTCTCCTGCTCAGCCAGGTGCATAACAAGCTGGGAGGGAGCACAGCCAGGACAGCTAACCCAAACTGACCAAAGGGCTATTCCATACCATAGAACGTCATGCTAGGGGGAGTTGTTGGTTGGACAGAGGGAAGAGTGATCACTGCTCGGGATGGGCTGGGCATCGGCTGGTGGGTGGTGAGCAATTGCGTTGTGCATCATTCATTTTGTATATTCTGTATATTCTATTACCATTCTCATTATTACTATTATTATTCTTTTCTCTTATTTAACTGTCTCTATCTCAGCCCATGGCTCCTACTTTTTTTTTTCTTCCTGATTCTCTCCCCATCCCACTGAGGGAAGGAGGAGTGAGTGAGCAGCTGTGTGGTGCTGAGTTGCCAGCTGGGTTAAACCACGACAACGTGCTACATCTTTTATTGAAATAAAGCAAAACACATTTATCTGTTGATTCAAATAAGGGAAAACACCTTCAGGTTTTTCAGCATTCAGTTCAAATTAAATTGCTGTAAGTTACTAAAAAAGGAGGGGGTTACAACTGGAGGTAGAAATCAGCTTGGGCTGCAAATTGGAACACCCGCAGAAGCCATAGTAGGAATGCATCACGTTCCTGTGACCCAACCTGTAATAAGATCACTGTGGTCCAAAGCAGCTCTGGACTATTTGCTGGTCTAATTTATTTTTGTTCATCCACAAGCCTTCTGCAACCAAAACAAGTAATTATAAAAGCAGTCTTCTGCTTACGCCTCTAAGACTGACCTTTGGTAGGCGAAGACGATGCAGGTTTATCTTCAGCCTTTAATATTCTTCAGAAGCTGGAATGCTTATTTTCCAATCAACAATTAAAAATAAATGAATTTATCCAAGTACTCCAAGAGTCAGAAAGCCTTAGCAGAAGGAAAATCTACACTCTACAAACAAATCTCTCCTTTCACCTGGCTTGTTTAGCACATCAGCATCCGTGGCACTTAAACCCCCTTCGGTCAAAATGCAAAACTGCCTTTACCCACCAGGAGAGATACTGAAGAAAAATTGCCAGGAGCAAGAAGGTCAGCTACGACAGCGCTAGCATGCTATAATAAACATTTTTAAAGGCAAACGGGCAAATCTAGACATGTTTTCTGTTTGGGTGAAAGCAAGGGAAAATGTCACCAATTCATGGGCTGGTGAGTGACATATCTTCAAGGACAATTTCTGTCTGATGTCTAAGAACAGACAGAAAGCTGAAGTCATACGTTGAAACCTGCACCATTACCCAGCTGCGGCAATGGTATACAGTACGTGATTATAGATCTACCTATTTTTCTAGGCCTAAACAGCATGACTAACTGCTTGTAAGATGGATTTTACAGTGTACATCTTTTATATTTCAATTTAATCAAGTTGTCTATTCTGTTCATTTCTCAAATTTGGACTCTAGTATCATTAAAAGAAAAAACAAACAAAAACTCCTGTAAGCAAATGCTGCATTTTACCTTAAAGAGCTGCCATTTTTGAACATACACAGATAATATGCATCTTGAAACCCCCCCAACCATGTGATTCAGTATGTAACTTAAATGACTTAACATGGTATCTCAGAGGTTCCTCTTCCCCATTAGCCCTTACACCTCCACTACTTTCCTTCTTTCCCCAGGAGCACCTCAAACATCTCCTCTTTCCACCTCAATAATCCCCTTGCCTGATTCCCCCTACTTCTGTGGCACTCAGCAGAAGTCATTTCATATATCAATACCATTTCCATGAGGAAAACTAAAGGAATTGTGCATAATATATGAGAAAAGACATCTTCTATTGCAGTATTTTCAACTGAATCGATGTTTTAGTAAGTCATTTGAAGGAACAAAAATGACATGAACAGCTTTTACTCCGTTTTAAAAAGTTAGTTAAGATCATAGTTTGCAATCATAAACTCCAGTGTTTTCAAAAAAATCAGTGTGGATTTAGAACTTCCGAAGCTACTGCAGACCATTAAGAACTGCCTAAGTGCTTATATACAGGCTATAGCAATTTAAATCTTCTTTAAGGAAATTTGCTTCAAATGATACAAATCTCTTTTAGGGAGCCAATCTGTTATGTGGCCAGTTATACAAGTTTTGCGTATGTCACATGGAAGCCATATCTAAACTAGGTACCACACATGGGTTTGACTTGCTGTCTGCTTTAAAAATAATTGCTTCAACAAAGCCATTGCAAATTTGCATTAGAATGAGGCTAAGAACAATTCAATACTAGAATAGCATATTATTCATAGAATCATAGAATCGTTTAGGCTGGAAAAGACCTTTAAGATCATCAAGTCCAATGGTAAGCCATCCCACCACTAAACCATGTCCCTAAGCACCTCATCTACCCATCTTTTAAATAACTTCAGGGATGGGGACTCGACCACATCCCCGGGCAGCCCATTCCAATGCTTGACAACCCTTTTGGTGAAGAAATACTTCCTAATGTCCAACCTAAACCTGTCCTGGTGCAACTTGAGGCCATTTCCTCTTGTCCTATCACTTGTGCCTTGGGAGAAGAGGCCGACCCCCACCTCACTCCCCCCTCCTGTCAGGCAGTTGTAGAGGGCGATCAGGTCTCCCCTCAGCCTCCTCTTCTCCAGGCTGAACAACCCCAGTTCCCTCAGCCGCTGCCCATCAGACTTGTGCTCCAGACCCCTCACCAGCTTGGTTGCCCTCCTCTGGACATGCTTCAGCAACGCAACATCTTTCTTGTAGTGAGGGGCCCAAAACTGAACACAGTATTCAAGGTGCGGCCTCACCAGCACCGAGTACAGGGGCACGATCACTGCCCTGCTCCTGCTGGCCACACTATTGCTGATACAAGCCAGGATGCTGTTGGCCTTCTTGGCCACCTGGGCACACTGCTGGCTCATATTCAGCTGGCTGTCAACCAGCACCCCCAGGTCCTTTTCTGCAGGGCAGCTTTCCAGCCACTCTTCCCCAAGCCTGTAGCGCTGCATGGGGTTGTTGTGACCCAAGTGCAGGACCCGGCATTTGGCCTTGTTGAACCTCATACTCATTACTATACCCAACATCAAATCTATACTGTTTTAAGAGCAGGGCTCTGAAACTCAAAGAATTCCCCCTTCCATATAATTGCCTTGACCAGAAAGCTACAAAATCTTACTCTGTTGGTGGCTTGGGTTTGGTTTTTTTTTTCCTTTGGTTGTGGGTTTTTTCATTCTGAATTTTAATTCTTAAATGAGAAGTATTCTGCTGGATTGTGGAAAGATGAAGATTGCTGAGAAAATATAAAATGAGAGCTACAAATTGCAGTACAAGTGTTCTAAACACTAAAAGCCACCATGACCAGCAGCATGTCAGTGTGGGCGCCTAACTACTCCTGACACAAGGGAACAGGCACAGAAATTATCAATGTCACTCCAAATCTCAGAATCACCGAACTTGTACATAATATATGTAAACGAAGAACAACCTTATGGTCAACAGACTACGACTGAAGTTCAGGTATGTTTAAACGCAAGTGCTGATGTTAATCAGAACATAAAAAGCCTGTTGGAAGCTTTATTAAATGTCACTAGATTTCAGTTAAAGCTGAAGGTTTTTTTCTTCTCTACAAGAAAATATTTCTATTATAATCCTGTGGTAGAAAACCAAAATACTTCGAGAGAAATGAATCTGAAGCTCTAATTTGTTACAATTTGTAGAGAGCCCAAGGCATCTAATCTTCCCAGAAATCTAAATACTAAATGCAAATATTAAATTCTGCCTTTTTTTGGCCACAGACTTTTAGTGAGTGACTTTGCGTGAAGGACTGACATGCAATATGAATTTCTGAATAATTTCAAAAGGACAGATTAATGTTTTGACAAGATTTTATTGTGAAACATTGGATTTAGAAAAGGTACAAAATGTCAACGTTCAGATGTGTGCCAGTACAGTATTTCAATCGTCTATACATGTGGACAGCTGAACAGCTTCACTGCAGAACACGTATTTAGACATACTATCTAGAAGGGGGCCGCAATATTCACAGGCTTAAAATACATAAATAACTTGAGCCAAAAAGGCCATTACTGGTCAATGCTAATCAACATCTGGAAACAGGCTAAAAAGCACAATACAGTACAACAACCTCCTCGCAGATCCACGTTTAAAGAACATCAGTTTATTATGTTGATAATCTACAGCTCCAGGACACTATTTTCAGGACTGGGATTCAGTTGGCTAGTTTACAATTTTAAAAAATTAAAATGTTAAAAATGAGGTTATAGAAGAAGAGCCGCAGGTTTTACGTAGAACTAAAGACTGTGAAGACCCTAAAATTTTTTTCAGACTGGGACTTATAAAGTCAATTACTTCTAATATAGAACTTCAGTTTGTTCCTTTAAAATGTCCTTACTGCAGCTTGGACAGATATCATTAAGTGATTCAAATATCAATATCATTAAGTAATTCAAATATTTCAATTTACTATGCATTTCTGTTTTCAAACCAATTTCAACAAACACAGGTCACGATTCAACTGGAAAAAAAAAACATTATCAAAATACTAACTCTGAATTAACAAAAGTCATAAATTTGTATATTAAAAAAAATAGTAACAACCCCAAAGGGTAGCAGCGTTCTCTACCCCAGTTTAACAAGTTTAAAGAAGAGCATTTATAAACATACAAAGTTGATTTTAGGGTATAAAAATACACGTATACCATACGAAACAAGATAGCCTGATTTTTTCAAGTTATTCACTAGTCTGTCACTGCTGGAACTTGTTTGCGCTACCGAAAAGGTGTTCATAGCTCAGTACATGGGCAGACAGCCAAGGAACTTTAGATTTTAGTTCTTCAATTAAAAGATGTGTAGCTTATTCTACACAGTTGAGCTTACTGAAACATAGGCAGCTACCCAGTCACCAGTCAGTACTCACAGCTGAACTAAACCTTTACTTACGTAAGTCTACTTCACTTTATGACGATCGTAACTCGCCTTCCTGAACCTTGGGGTATACTAAATTATGTTTAATAGAAATTTCTGAATGTGACTGATGTCCATTAGGAGCAGAGCTAAACCTAAACTGATGTAATTTAGAATCAAAATCTACCCAAAACATTAAAACAACCCACCCTTTAATGACACCACATCCACTCCCTTAATTCATTTCAAGACCATTAGTTTTGGCTACTCTTTTCTCATTGTGTCTCTTTACTGGGGGATGAGAATCTTGCAATTCATGAAGAAGAATCACCAGAACAAAGTACATCAAATCAGACAACGGAAAATAAATTTTTTTTAGAACTTCGGGTTTGTATCACTAACGATGTAACGTTGGGAGTACAATGTCTGCTATGGAATTGAAATTAGCGCTGTGCCAAATGGGAAAAATATATAAACAAACCACTAAACTCCAGTGTGGCAAAAACCATCTTTTGTTCAGGAAGTGTGAGCAGCACTAACAAAATTCTACACCTCACAGACACAAGCTACAAAGGTTACCTAAAGCCAATAGTCACTGTCCATCGATTAGCTAGCTCTTAATGCTGCTTCAAGCACTGCACCAGCCACTTTGATCTTTGTTTCAGATTCCTCTGTACACACATTTATATTTACATAAAACATTTATTAAACATGATTTTAAAACATAAAAACCTTATGTACAAAATACCATCATTCCTATAAATAAACAGTTGGAGAAAGGCACTTGCAAGAAAAATCTACAGTAAATCTTACAAAAACCACACTGCCTCTGTTACTGTACAATAGAGAATCTTTCGGTAAATCCCTATCACAAGAATGTAAAACACTAATTACTTGTTTTAACTAAGAATATAACCGTTACAGTTGTATTTACACATACATATATGCCTTTTTTTTTTTTTAGTTTCACTTGAGAGCACCATGATTTTCATTCTAAATTATATTTTAATACAAATTAAAAGAACAGTTGCCAGAAACCAGTGTTCAGCGTCACTGCAGATTCATAAACTTTTGGCTGACATCAGTGTAGTTTAAAAGACTCAGTTGCTGCTTTGTAAAAAGTACACCTAGTTTGTTATTGCATGTTGTCCTTTTAGAGAGAGCACTGCTATGCTCTCTATGCAATTGTTTAATACTATTGCTGGCAAAGTTTCCAATATCAAAAAAATAAAAACATTCTTCAAACCAGTTGAAGTATTTCATCTGAACAGTAACTAAAAAAAGCTGCATATTAATTATAAAAACGTGTAGGAAACATGCCAACTAATCTGGTGTGCAAAAATATTTTTTCCACTACACAGGATTTTAAGGGCTTCCCAGAATTACTCAAATTTCTATTGAGTAGCAAACCCCACGAATAACCAGTTCCTCAAGGAGATGTCAGTATGCTCCCACTTTTATCAAACTTTTTACCCTTTGACAGCGCTGCAACCTGTTTGAGCAGTTCTCTGTTTTTGGCCTGCAATGGAGATAAACATTTTATCAATTACTGAAACATCTCAGATAGCAGTGTCATGCACTGATTTCCCATTGCATTTATGAAAAATTTTCAAAACTTACATGCTGAGAATATTCAAGTATTATAATGATCACTTTTCAAAGATTTGTATATGCTTTCTGATACGCATATTCCATCTTTAACAGAAAAGGTAATCACGCTTCCCATATTGCAAAATGTAGTATCTGAGGTATTGCACCAAGTATCTGTTCAGTCTGTGATTTGTAAGGCAACTAATTCAGGCTTTCTTCCTGATAAAGTAGGCTTAAACAAGAGACATTTAACTGTCAATTGTGTTAATGCTGAGCCCTTAAACCAGATCAACAGCACACCGACAACTGATTAAATCAGACAACAAACACAAAAAATAACCTTTGAGAAAGCACATGAGATAAGCCTCTATCTCTTAAATTTAGAAAGCAATTCTTACAGTGAGTTTAATTCATATGGAGATTGTCTGTTGACTACAGAACTGCTGTACAATGCATCCAAAGTTAAACGTGGTCATGACCATTCAAGAACTTGGTACTATTCAATCGCTGTGAGTGAACAGCCTGAATACATGATTCCACCTGCAGTATTTCTCAATTACTGATAAGCAATTACTCACCTGCAACTGTTCCACAGTTTCCTTGTGAGCCTTCTCCATACTGTTCATCTTTGTCCTCAAGTTAGACTCCTGGTACTGGAAGTCTGCCTTCAGTTCTGTCAACTGAAAACACAAATTCTATGACTATTTCTTGGACTGTTACATTATACATCTTCTAATCAATCTGTGCAATCTTTCGGGAAGCCTCAGGAATCTCAGAGAACACTGTATTTATTTACTATTGTAGCATTGACAGCTCAGCACTTGAGAAGTAGCTTGAAAAGTAAGTATGTCTTTTATATGGAGAAAAACAACTGTACTTATATAACCATATCGTTTGTTCAGGATTTGGTATAAAGAAGGTTAATCCTCAAGAAAAAAAAATTCAAATACAAGACTAGTGATTTATAATCTTAGCTGTTCTTTCAGCTGTGAGATACTTATCACAACCCTCAGTGACATCTCTTCAGTTATACAGTATGATAACACATGAAAAATCTTCCACACAAAGACAACAGAAAGGATTCCTTCGTGTCCTTTTATGCTACAATTTGTCCTATACAGAAGTATATGTTCCAGAGTTTCACTCCTTCTTGATCCACAACAATAGGGAATTAAACTGTGCTATTAGAAATGTGTAATTAAAATTACTTAACTTAGAATTAAATTCTGAGTGTATGGTATTGCTGCCACTGGGTCTCTCCTGAGACAGGCAGAGATCCAGATGACATACGCTAAGGTAGGTGTTTCTAAATTGAAATATATGCTTCTATCCAAGCAGCTGAATGCTTCTTCTGGAAGCATGTGCAGCTGGGTGAACTGCTAACAGTTTGTTGTAAATGGACCCACAAGTTTTAGGAACCACTTATTTAAAAACTTTAGTTCCTCAAAGCATCCCAGGTCCACCTGGCTATTTTGAACCTCTCTGCTCAATTTGGATTTATCAGGAAATGAAGCCTCTTTGCTAGTAAAGAAGTCCGTTATAATAAACAAGGGCATACATTCCTAAAATGACTACCAAGACTGCTGTTACCAACCCTAGGATGTGTCAAATCACATGTAGTGAAACAAGGTATTCACATGGCCTGTCAATCAAACGGTCCTAAATAAAGTGCAGGTATCTTGATACAAGGATATATACCGCACTGTACACAGACTGCTGCTCAAGGTATGTACTTAAGGCTGTTGTAAGTTCCAGGAGATCCAATACAAAACCACATACCACAAACTAAGTATCAAAAAAACCCTGGTAGTATTGCACCATAGTAAAGTATGCAACTAGATGAGCAAACACAGCACCTGTGAACATTCAGCAAATTGTGGTCCCTTCCTAACAATCAAGTCTCATGGTAATGTCTTGGTGTCTCACTCACATTTTGTCCAGAAAGTGAAACAAGGCTAGAACTGCCAACAATAAGCACTGGTAATGATGTGGCTGAGATCCTGACTCATAACAAAAAATGATGAATGAGGATTGCCTGTAAAGCTGGTGTACCAGGTTGTTTTTGTTGCCGATGGTACACATTTCAGAGGTTCTTCTTTTGGAGCTCTCCAAACTGTTCAACTGCTGTCCCTACACAAATCTCGGGACAAGATCTTAACAGGAATCTCCCACAGGTCTGGCTCAAGCTCTTATCCCAGTACACGTCTTTTCATTTACTATCTCACAGTCAAAAAAAAAAAAAATCTGCATTGCATTCCTTTGTAGTAAATTTTTCAGCCACGCAAACATTGCACAACGAGTTCAGCTTTTCTCTCCCAACCTGCAGCAGCTGAAGAAACTAAGTGACATTCTGGAAGTGAGAAATTCATGCCTGAAGGAGTCTTAAGTTCTAAGAACTCTAAGGTCAAATAAATAGTTTTAGCAGTAAGGATATTAAAACTATTACAGGCTCTCCTTATGGAAACAGCACAAAACAAGTTACTGTGGTGGTTACGCAGACGTAGGTGACATTTCCTTACCTAACCCTTTTGCTAGCTTTGCCCAGTAGATCAAATATAAAAAGAGAGAAGTGAATTTGCTACTGACTCATGATCTTCTACTGGCTTTGTAAGACAGAGATCAGGGCCTTAATGCCTGTCCTTTGAAGAAAGTAACTAAAGAGAATCCATGACAGACTGTTCAGCTCTTTCACATCAACCTCTTAAAGACCTGAAATAGCGAGTACTTCCAACACCAGGTACATTATAACAGCAATATAAACAGAAAAAGGTTCAATATCCCTTACAAAACACATTTAAGTATAAAAATGAAGATACTGAACTACGGTTTAAAAGTAGAATCATTTTCTTTCCAGGATCAATGAGCCTTTCTTAACCATCAATGTTTTAATATGCCACCATGCATCTATAATCAAAATTTTACTTGAAAATATAGTGAATTTACTTTTAATACAATTCCACAACCTATTCAATCCTGAACAGACACTTCAGAGCCACCGTTACAGAGTGTCTTAAAAGCATCTAGTTGATGCTTAAAAGCATCAGATAGCCGAGAAATAAGCTCTAATAAAGGCAGAGCAAAGTACATATTTGTAGTTATTTCTCTTTTCTTGTTAGTCATTAGGTTGTTTGAAGGGTGAATCTCTTGCATGAGTTTCACTGCAGCCATTTGGGCCTGACTATTCCACTTAACTTTTGCTGACTGCCAGGCATCTAATCCAAGCTTTTCTTCTAGTCTCTGACCGCCCACAAAGACTTGATAACCTACACTACACATATGCTACCAACCTTTTAAAGTCAAACCACTTAATCTACACACACTGTACATGTAAATTTGTACACCAACCCATTAATTGTGGCTATAGTTGCTTTAGTTTAAAACTAAACAAAAACTACGCTAAACTCAGAACGGTTACTATTCTTAATCCTCCTCTTATCTTGTATGCCCATCAGCCTATGTAGGTAGCCGTGATCTTTGCTGTGACTCAGTTTAGAATATGTAAAACATACAATCCACTGTGGCATTTTATCCATCACTTGTGGCACACAGCCTGAGTAACAGTGAACCAGATGGCTAGCTTCTAGATGGCTGAAGCGAGGTAAGATGAATTCCTCTTTGACTTAGAGCCAAAGTGTAAATATGATACAAAAGTCCCAAACTTGTCCTTTAAATGGTGAGATCTGATTAGTTGCTATACAAAAAAAAAAAAAAAAAAAAAAAAAATCTGATTTTTGTTTTATCTTGCCATTTTGACTTTGATGGAGCCTACAAAATAGAAAACAAAATAAAGTTCTTATTAAGCAGGTGCAATTTTACCTTTTTGTCTTTTTCTAAAATAGTCTGATCTCTTTGCTGCAGGAGACGTTTAAGTGACATTACTTCTTCTTTCAGCTGACTTATGAGGACAAAGTTGTCAGTTCCTCCACTGTCTGCTGACTGATTTATAGAGCTACTAAAAATAAAAAACAATAGTCACTTACGACATCAATAGAAAAAAACAGTACATTTTTTTAAATTTCAAATTGGATAATTAATAATTCCACAAACTTCCTTAAGAACTAATGCAAAAAAAGTATGTACCTGACAGAAATGGATGCAACTGGCAAATTACCTTACTAATGGCACACATTACATACACCTGCAGAAATATAATTAAGTATTAGCTTTGAGGGGGACAAATACCTTTTGACTGAAGAAGCCACTTGTACTTTTATTCCGACTGTTTGGCCAGAGACTGAATAAAGATTCAGTCTCACACATTAAGGTCCAAGAGACTTCTCTAGATACTACTAGGTCATCTTAAAGCAGCAGGTTCAACCCTGCATCTAATCAACAAAACACTGATGTCAGGAAATAATGTTTCATTGGTGCCTTGTATGTAAGCTTTATTTAATTTTGCCCCAAACAGCTTAAAAGCAGGGAAACAGCACCAATTTTCTACTAATAAAGTAATTTAGTTGACTGACAGCACTCAGATGCCACCCAAAATCTGTCTGTTTCAACAATAGCTTCACCTCCCTCATTCTTCAGACCAAAGAAAAAAAAAAATAAGAGAAGCAACTGGCCACAAATCAGTGCTCTATTTGGTTGAAATGGCTCAGCTTTACAAAAATGTAACTTTACCTATCTCCATTTGATGGCTTGGATTCCAGTTTGGGTTTTTTCTTTGGAGTTTCATTCTGAATAGCTGCAGAGGATTTATGGCTGAAATCAAACAAAATGTAAACCTAAAGCCTCATACTATATGACTCTCTAATATCACCATTTGGTACATGTAAAATAGCTAACTCATGCTCCTAGCTGGAATGCTAGACACTAGCCAGAAATGCAAGAAAAGAAGTCCTTTAAATGAAAACTGCAAGATGAATTAAAAGGAAATTAATAAATAATATCATATTTACCTCTGTTTCCATAGTCCCTGATCTTGTTCTGGACTCAGACTGCTGATTCTGAAATACGTGAAACGTACTTGGTAACTGACCAAACATGCCATCATTTCTAAGTTTATGCGAATGGTATCTGTACTTGAGAGAAATCCACCCCTCCACCCCCTTTTTGTTAATAAAGAAGGTTAACAATTACGAATTTTCAGCTGGACAGTTGTATCATCCATCACATTTGTGATCGTTCTTTACTGTGTCAAGATGCTATGAAAACATTTCTTGGCTAAATGATTATTAATGTAAGACACAAGGGGCAGACTTCAAGATCGATGGCTAAACCTTTTTGCTGGTACCTCCCAATTTTTGTGAACTTTATATGGCTCATCTTGTATTCAGCAAGCTGGTCTAAAGCAGCATCCCCAGGATTCCCATACTGCCATATGAACATCATCTGAAGTGGTCCTTATGCAGTGGTGTAAGAGCAAAGTTCAGGTTTGGATCCTTGAAAATAGCTGCTTCTCAGGCCTAAACATTTGTTTTCAGTAATTTCAAAAGCAACTAATAAACACCACTGATATAGGAATGGTAGAATGTGGAAGATTGCACTGAATGAATCTGTATTTCTACATCACTGTCTCATCTTAATCGTAACTGAAATGGACAGGGAAAAAGTCGTATTTATTGGACCAGAAGCAATGGACCCATGGCAGCCTACAGAAAAAAGGTGCCAAAGCAGGAACATTATGATCTGTATAGAGATACGCTTACTTGTATAACTCTTAGATTAGAAGCTCTGTTCTGTAGCAGAGAGCTAACTTCTTTTCATTTAATCCTTACTACATCTCTTCCACATGCATTAAATTAGATTTCGCTTGTTGTAACTTGATTTTCAGCAGACATTTGAGAGAACAGGAACAGTCCGATGACTCTCTGCGTGACAAGAATAATTTTCTTCAAATTCCCAAAGAAACCCAAATCATCTTCTTTTTAAGTGAAAGTCTGTATGGAGTATTCTCCTCATTCCCAATATCATTCCACCTTATTTTGCTTCTAGCTTTAAGTCACGCTTAGTCAGGCAAGTTTCAGTCAAAAGGGAAAATTATAAGGACTGGAAAATCGAAGCTTAGAATGAAAGCGTTTGTGTGTCTGGGGTCAGGGTCATTACCGTTGCAGCATTATCCAACACAAAAATAAAGATAATGTAAGTAGTTCTAAAGTTACACTGCCATAAGCCTACCGATGAAAATAAGACATGACTACTATTATACTAGAATAAAAAAAAAAAAAAACCACAAAAAACCAAATCAGTCCCAGGACTTGTAACTAGATAAACTAGTAGGTCCATTGAAGTGGGTATGTTGCTTATCCCATGGCCAGAGCTGGCACGCTGAGAAAAGTTGCAGAAGATAGGTCCAGTCCCTGTGAAATGTTATCAGACTGCCAGTAACTGAACTGACGGTGTTATTTTCCTATGTCTGTATGACAGCCACTCACAAACTGCATATTCCAGCAGGATTTGAACATAAAAACTAGCAGAGATACACAAACTGGTCCTATACTGAGAGTGATCCCACACTGTTGCTTCTGCTTCTCCATTTAACTCCAAGTGTGTGTACACAAACAGGTCAGGATGAAGCACGTTAGGGTGAGGATTCTGAGCGAAGTAGCTGTTCTGTGCTCGCTGCTAACACACACCTTTTATCCCGTGGTAAATGCATGTAAAAGCAGTTATCGCCCAGCAGTTACTGCTTAGAAAGCCAAATTCAAGTTTTTCCCTAAGTAACTTGCTCTGGAGCCACTCTGTGGGTTTCCTTCCTAGGCTTGCTACCAATTTTAGCATCAACTAGTTTGATGATCGCCAAGAATTTCTGCTATTTGCTGACCTACCCTCATCCAAACTGTAAGAATACAAGGATTTTGACAGACCATGGAAGAACAACATGCTGCTACTGCTTTTAATGCAGTATTTTAAACAGCATTTCTTTATTTCCTTTGATTTGATCTCAGTACTAACAGATCACAGAAGAGAAAAAGGTACCAACAGCTACTTAAATTTTTGACATACTTACTTATGATGACTGCTGCTGTGACGATGATGATGGTGGTGATGGTGGTGGTGTTTTGAATGATGCTGATCTTTCTCCGTAAGAGATGAAGATGAGGAGTTAGAATGTGAAGATCCTAGGCTCTTCCTCTGTTCTTTTGTCTTCTGTAGCACTCTCTTGTAGGACAGCGTGCAGAGCCAACACAACAACTTCCCATCAACCTTTTGGGAAATAATTGAGAGCAGTGTTTTTTTCCAAGTCTACTTGCATTAAAAAGACATACTTCAATATTTGCAAGAAAAATCTGTTTCACTTCATCTGTTATCTTTGGGAAGAATCCAGACAACTCTTTGGTATGAAACAGCACTACCACATCTCTAACGTATGTACGTTATCTTTCAGTAAAGTGAATCTTATTCCACCTCTTTTTGTCATTTAAAGTTAAGCTAGAAAGCGGTCTTAGCAAACGTTGGACTCTCTCCATATCACAGAAGGGACAACTTTTTAAAAGGACAAATTGTTTTAGTTTAGACACGATGTACCCTCTCTTAACCCCTCGTATTCCAGGCAGAATCAAGGTGTCCAGCCAATGTGTTACTTGTACCAAGTAAGTTCTTCTGTAAAAACAGCATTATTCTTGGGTTCAGGCAAGAGGCTTTTGAGGTCATTTCCTCAGCACCTTCTGGAATGAGAAAGTGGCACTCACCAAAGCTATTTAAGAAAACAGAACACAAAGGGCTGTTCAGAGCAGTCTACCTCTCTGGTGCTGTGCTTTAAGGCAAGGCAGGCAAATTAGAAGAGGTAAAGTGACAGATTCAAGTTACAGACATACATAAGCTCCAACAGATGGCAAAATAAAAATTAAAAAAAAATAAAAACCAAAGCACCAGGAGCTGTTCAGCTGCTTCATCTCTGTTCTCCAGCTATGACTGCTTACGCCCAAACTTATTTTTTTAAAAGAGTGATTTAATTTAAAGTAAGTTAGATCAGTAGCTGGCGTAACGATTGCAAGTTGTGAAATCCAATTCAAATATTGTAAAGCACAACAATTTTATTATTACTGAACTTAAGACACATTCTTGTTAATCTTATGAAGGAGGAACCTTGCCTGTTGCCAGCCTAAGCCATTACAGCTGTGAAACAAAGCCTGCCTACCTTCCTTCTTCCCTCCTCTTTTCGATCAAAAGCACACTGCTGTTTGCACTGTTCACACGTCTGAGGTGGGCCGTACTTCTTCTCCGAGTTGGTGCAACGCTGACATTTTGTGCCAATAAACGCTGCAATAATGTTACAATACTGACAAGGCTTGGGCTGAAAAACAGGTAAGTTCAACCGAAGTTAGTACGTTTACAGTTTCTGTAATGCACGCAGGATTTCAAATCACACTGATGCTTCTAGACTGCTAGGGTTTCATATAACCTATCTTAAAGAACCTTTTTCCTACCATTTCTATCTTCAGTACTAAACTTGCCCCCTAAAATAATGCCCCTTCAATGGCCAAAACCAGCCTGGACTTTTCATGGAAACTCAGGTAAAAGAAACACGTACAACATGACACAAATGCAGAGGTGTCTGAAACACCCTCTACCCCTGCCTCTCTATTTTTATTTTTTTTTTTAAATATGATGACATTTTCCCTCTGTTTCACTACATGACTAAAGAAATTACTTTAAAAAAACTTTAGAAGAGTAATCAAGTAATTTTTTTTAGAGTGGAAGTTTCTGAAGACACCCCTCTCTCCCTCACACTACTTGGGGATTTGATAACCCTACAGCTCCAAGATGAGTATCCTGATCCCTGCAATTCTGCAGTAAACTTAAAAAAACCCAAACCAAACCAACTTCAGATACCATCAGGTCAGGTTATCAACTTTTATATCATACACTCAACTAGAATAATATGCTACTGGAAAATAAAGTTGCTGTCAGTTTACGTAGGTTAGAAATGGCTGATTTTCTTCAATGCGGTTCCTTTTTTTGATGAGCTACTGGTAGAAAGCATCGTTGCATTTGTCTTACGCTTCTTTTGCTACGTTTTGAGCTTTTGAAAGAATGGTCTTTGTTCAGTTTACATTTCCATTCACAAAATGCCTGACTACACACCAACAGCTGTTACATTTCTCAAATAAACTGAACTTCAACTAATACGGTTTGTGTCAAGTATACAGAAGTTACGCACTTCTGATTCACAACAAGAGTATCTGGGTACCTTCGACAGACTACGATCTGCAGGGCGCTCAGCTACACTGTGTGTATTCATATGCTAAAAATATTAATTTTTCTAACAGAAATGAAGCCGAAATTCAAGATGAGAAAATGCAAAGTAAGAAGCATACAGCTAACACTCATAACATCTTTTCTACTTAATAGCTTAACGCGACGAACATGCATTTAAAAATTCTAAGATTTACATAACATAAAGTATGTGGTATTATTAGATTATGACATTTACCATTCATTAAAAACACAGACAGCTAACGGTCTTTCTGCCCTCAAGCGCGCGTTTATGAGAATATGCAAAGAATTACTTTTCATGCACACAGTAGAATAAGATTGGTTTTACTATCAACAGTTATATTGCAACTACTCGCAACTGTTAAGCTACTTATAATCACAACGGATTTCAATTTGAAAAAAGAAGCCACGAGCCACGAAGGAAATGAAGAGCTGCCAATAATTTTCATCACCTTTCTGAAGGTAATTCCTGCCCCCCCCCCCCCAAAAAAAAAAAGAAAGTAGGAAGTTTAGTTGCAGGAGAAGCTTTTTTAGTTTAAAAGGTGAATGAACTTAACTTATTTAGCACTAAGAGGCTACTCACCGTTCCAAACTGCTTCACGTTTTGGGCACATTTCTTGCATATGGTGTTAGTTTTGCTAAAGACAAAATCGCATAATGTTGAGTTCAGCGACACACAGCCACCCCGTGAAGCTCTCTCCCGTGCAGCTACCGGGAGCCACACACCCGCCGAGG
>NW_009260613.1:673728-681113 GCF_000687185.1 Egretta garzetta
CGCGCAGCGGCCTGCGCTCAGCTGGGTGGCGGAGCCTGCCTGCCTGCCTCCCCCGAGCCCCGCCCTCCGCTCCAGGGGGCTCCTGTTCGGCGTTTTGGCTTGGCGCTTGTACCTTTATTGGCTTGGCGCTTGTAGCTTTGTGGAGTCGAGTGTGGGGTTTTATGGTTGCTCTTTTTTTCCCTTTGTAACTGGCCCTGTCTTACTTGGGAGGAGCGGAGGTAGCGGAAAGGATGCAGAGTGCAAGAGAGGAGCGGTGAGGATTCCTGGTTTGGGGTCTCGGTGGCTGCTTGGTGAGCACCCAGCCCGGCCTTCTCTGTGGTGCGTCTCCTCCTCCTCCTCTACAGCGTGGTCCCATACTTACACCTGCACCAGCAAGGGTGATGACAGAAGGATTTGAGGACTCCTATACCCTTCCCTTTTCTAGCGTGCGTAGAGAGGTTGTCAGAAATCAAGTTTTAGTCTTAAGTAGATGAATGTAGGCTGTTTAGTTAACTTAATTAGTAAAACAAAGCTTTTTGGAAAAAAGCTGTCCACTGAAGACTTTTTGTATGTGTTGGAAAAAAAAAAGGAAAAAGCAAACTTTACACTTTGTGAACTTTGCAAATAGTTGCTTTTGGTACATGTGGCACACTACAGCAGAAACGTAACAAAAAATACCATCTTGTGCCAACATTTTTTTTTCCCCCCCTATTTGATGTAATGGCTTGACTAAGTTAACTTTTAAATGTCTGCTTTTAACTAGAGTTGTAATTTAAATTTAGAGCACTCCTGACTCAGTTCTGTATCAGGCCAGCACAGGCAGCGCTGAGGCTGGCCTCGGGCTGATAGGGGCTGTTCTTCGTCCCCCACTCCTCCAGTGGTGCAGGGATGAGGGCAGGCTGCTAATTGAGGTTGTCTCTCCAAAATGGCTATTTTGGAAGTCTTAGCACCTGGGCACTGGGATATTTTAAGCTCAGTGAAATCAATACCTGATTATTCTGGGTTTTTTCCCAGTCTCAAGATAATTTTTCTCTATTTCAGTGTTCTGTGGTTTGGGGTTTTTTTTTAACAATTTTTAACAGTTTTCCCCTATTTCCCCCTGTTTTGTTTTGTTTTTTTTTAACTGAGCATGAGGACTACTGGGTGTCATTTAAAGCATTACCAAGCTTCAATTTTTTTTTCTGTTCTGAGCACCCATGTAAGAACTTGCAATACACCCACTCTAATTTAGTCCCTTTTCCCAATGCCAAAGTGCTAGTACCAAAGCCGCTGACTTGGTGCCTTCATGCTTTTTTGCTGCAGTTATTGCCTGAGAGATTTTCTACATTTTTCTGTCTCTCTGGTTCTAACGGTTTGTTTATAAATCATTGTTATTTTTACTTTCCGCAGCTCTAGCCAAGTTCTGTATGATAATGAGAAAAACCTAGAGCTTTTTTCCTTTTTTTTTTTTTTTTTTTTTTTTTTTTTTTTTTTTTACTGAAAACATTTGGTACACCCCTGGGATCCAGCCTTCTGGAAAGTTTTCCATGGTGTGCCCTATTCCTTTACTGCACCAGAGAAGTAACAATCTTATGGTAGGTCATTTTTACCATCTACAGAAGTTGCTTAGTTTGAAAAATGTACCTCTGCCCCAAGTTGCTGTTTCTTATTTTAAAACTTTCCATATGAGGTTATCTCTTCTTTTTCCTCCCCCCCCCCCCAACTCCCCCCTGCGTTTAGTTTTCTGGAGGGTCAGGAGGTCACTGCATGTTACTGGTGTGTTAAGCCAGGGCTGCTCTGTGTTTTCAGTGTTCCTTTTTGCATGCTTGAGTAGGCAGGCAGTAGGCAAGGGCAGCAGCAATGGATTTTGGAAGGTAATGCCCTCAGACCTGGGAAGGTAAAATGTGCTCTGCTCGCTACTGTTGCGTAATGCTGGTGGGCTTAGCTCCTTGTGGGACTGCTAAGCCCCTTTATGATTATGAGGCTTTGGTGTGGATTAAGGAAGGAAAGACCATAGGGCTACCCAGAATGAGGGGGGAAGATGTAGTTAGCACCTGTGCCCTGAGATTCAGAACAAATATCTAGAGCTCCCTGATTTTCAGATTATTTTTTTTTTACGTTTCAGGATTTTCCTGAGCATCACTGTGTGATGCTCCCTATGAAAATTTCCAAGAGCAGAAGTAGATTTAAATAATTTTTAATGACTTGAGAGAAATTGAGGCGAGGAGCAGAGAATTGGTGTGATATTTGAGTGTGAGATTTGTGATGGGAAATTCCTTGATGCTGTTTCATAAACTTTCTCACATTTTTCACTCCAGTTATTTAGAAGTTGTTATTTGTGAAACAGAATATAAACCAGACTTGCATAAATGTGCAAGGAAGATATACTTGGTCGCAAGTGGTTATTTAGACTGAAGCAAAGAACAATTGCCTATACAACAGGCAACATTTCAGCACAATTGTTTCAGTATTTATTTCAAGCAGATATCTGTATTGACTATTATGCTGTTCAAATTAGTGCCTGTACCCTGCATCCAGGTGAAATTTAGAAGACATGCAACCAGTTAAAAGCCTGGGTTTGTTTTGCTTTGTGTAACTTGGTGTTCAAGCATTTGGGTATGCTAGCTTTTTTGTTCTGTGAGTCTGATGTTGGCTACAAAAATGTTACTTAATGCCAGAAAAAACAAACAAAAAAACCTCCGGTAGTTTGGGGATTTTATGTAGTTACTTTTAATTCACACACCAAATTTTACAGGTGAAACATGAAGACATCTAGGAAAACTGTGATGCTGGCAGCCCTACTTTGATGTCAAACCAATTCCCCATTTCTTTTGACTGTTTCATGGGATACCTTTGGTTTGAATCAATAGCAGATAGCATATTGATATTTGAATCAATGGTTACTGTCACTTGGGTTGCTGAGGCTTACATTGCTGCCGTTAATTCTATTGCTTGCTGCACAGAGCGCTGTGTTTTGCTCGGTACATTTTTACTTCATTATCTTATTGTTCTGTGTTCGTCAATTCAACATCCTGTAACGCTGATGGTATTTCTGCAGGAGTGGGGCATAGGTCTTGATGTTAGCACCTCACGGGCTTCCATTCGGTTTTACACTCACACGTTCTGGTTAGACCGGTATGGTTGCTGAGCATAAAGCAGTGTGTATATGCATGCATACAAAAACCTGTTCAAAATATTTGTATTAATATAGTCTTTATTAGGGATTAGTGTTTTAATTGGTTTTCTGTGGCAGCAAAAGTTCTCGTGCAAATGCAGTTATTCCAAGAAAAGCAATTATGCTGTGTGGGAAAACGTTATAAACACAGACTGCAAAGTGTTCATAAAACTGTGCTTAGAGACACTGATTGATACATTCAGAGTACTTAGGGCCCTCATTTTCTTGTCCACAATGAATCACTTCATTTACAAGAGGAAATTAGCGGTGTATAGGCTTTAAATAACTTAAAAATTTTCTTCAAATTTTTCCCTTTGTTATTTTTCTTCCTCATAATGCGTTTTGGGCCATTGTCTAATTTGCTGTGAGACACTTACATAAATTCTTCCTGTATTGTAATTCAGGTCACAATATGCTCCCAATAATTGGTATTTGCAAAAGCTTAAAAAAATCCTGCCGAGATTAGCAATTGCTTGGTTGACATATTAGTGAAGTAAATGCTCTGCGGAAAGCTGTGGGAGCCTTGCATCTGCCTGCAGCCCACTTCTCTCTTAGGTTACCTTCAAATTCTGTTACTGAAGTGTTTAGTGGTGGGTACAGTTGTGAGAAATTACTCTTGACGGTTAAAAATAAGCATTCGTGTTGTATTGAACTCATATACACAAATCAGAAACCTTAGGCCAGGTAGCCAGTTTTTGAGTCAAAACCATAAGCACAGTATACGAAGCACCGTGGCCATTTTGCTTAGAAGAATCTTGTTGGGTTTAATGGTATCCCGACTGCATAGCGTGTTCACAGCTAGGTGGTCCCCCTGGCCATTGCAATGTCCAAAAGACGGCAAACGTTTGGAAAGTTGATGTAGACTGCTGGGAAATCCGGGGTCTCTGTGGCCCTGTTTTTGAGAACAGCCTCAAGCTGCCCTAACAGCACCTTGCTGCTTGGAGGCAGAGGTATCTTCCTGGCCATGATCTGCTGCTTTTCTTGTGCTGATACCGCTAATTGGGTGTAGCATAAAGTCACCTGGGTGTTGCTGCTGGTGAGGTGCAATCTATTCATGGGAGGATGGGAAAGATTAATTGAAGCCCATGGAAAAGAGGGATTGGGACTATTCAGCTGGGAGGGTGAGGAGAGAGCGTGTCCTCTGCCCCATCTGCAGTCAGTGAGCTGTTATGTTAGATGGGTGGATGTAGAACCGTGGTCCTGGGTGCACTTTATCAGGTTTGGCCACCTTAGTACAGTATCTTGTGTGCAGTAACTATAGTTAAGGTGACAGTTATTTTCCAACTGACTGGTGTATTAGATTCTCACAACAGGCAAGAGACAGTATAAGTAAGTACAAAACAAAAGTGGACATCAGAAACTAGTACGGAAAAGATATTTTCATTCTGATACTGTTTTTAGTGGAGGGGAGCTGGATGTAAAAATGACCAGCCTAAGGCTATAAGGAAGGAAATACAGCTTTTGAGGGATGACGGTCTTCTGCAGCAATACTTCTCCACACCATCTAATTGGATTCTACTTTGTTGTTGTTGTTGTGACAGAGAAACAAATGTGCTGAACACCAGCTTTGTTTTGTTTTCAGGGTGATCTACACAAAACTCATAATTCTGCGTCGGCCACGGATGGACTCTCTGCAACTTCATTTATAGAATATCCAAAGTACAAGCCATTTATTAATTCAGATTTGCTGCGCTCCCCACAGAAACCAGTAATTCCATATCCTGAAAGCAACAGCAGAGGTAATAGTTCAGCAAAGTTGTTTTCTTAACTGTTTCCAAATCAAGTGGTGAAATAGTGTATGTCTACATCTACAAAGGTTGCAGTATTTTTATTCTTTTGTCACTTCCTGGTGATATGCTGGTCACCTGTTTAGTAGGTCCTTTGCACTTCTTTTTCTGAAGAATACCTAACGAAAAAGGTCATCTTACAGCTGAGGAAAGATGCTCCTCTTCAGTAGTAGAGCGCTACAAAATTGTCTGAATGCTTTGTGAAATTGTCCTGACGTTTCTTTGCCTCTTCTCCTGTCCTCCTCTCCCTCAGTCTTTCCTCTTCTGAGTTCACAGCTGAGTTTGAAATAAGGAGACTTTAGTCCCCAAAATGTTTTGGAACAAAGGAAGAGGTTTGGTGGTGTCGTGATGGGAAGGCCTGTTGTGGACAAAGGATGTGGTGAGAATATTTATTGTATCAGTGAAAACTTAGAGCATACAGAAAAAGTATTAAGCAGTACAGTGCTGAAGAGCGAGATCACAACACCAAAAAAGGGAGGAGATTTTACTCCCATTGATTCTGTCTTGTTTCTAGGCTATTCCTTCTCCCTCCTTTCCCCCTCTGGTCCTGGTGTTCATCTCCAGGTAAACAGCATTTTGCCTGACCTGACATGAACAAAAACATTTTTGGTTAGTTTTCTGTTGTTTTAGTGAATTGGCTTGTCATGCAAAGAGGCCTATGCCAGAGCTGCCTTGGGGTAAGTACAGGAGGCAGAAAGGGGATTTGGGAGGCTAGAGCAGAACTGACCCTTTGATGTGAGCTGTTTGGCTTAGTGTCATTGCAAAAATATTCTGCTTAAGACTGGAGTTGCATGGAGGCTTAAGGGTATGAAAAACTTGATATTTTTTCCTTATAGGGAGAAAAGTGAGAAAGATTGAGGATGAATCCTAGTATTACCCAAGCCAAGTAAAAAATCAGCACAGTAGGCTCAAGTCCCTGTTCCAGTAACATAATTCATGTCTGAATTACTAGAGACTTCTACGTTAATGACCTAGTAGATGAAATCTGAATTCTCGAAGGACTATTTAAAATGCAGTATATGCTCTCACATGCTCAATGCCGTCAGCGTTGAGAGTGCCGATGACACAAAACTAAAGAAACCTCCTGACAGGTAAAAAGTTGGATGTGGAGGAAAGAGCTTCCGTATGAATTACATGCAGGTGTATTTTTGTAGGTTGTGTTGCATGTGCATTAGTAACAAACTTTTGACTTCCAAGTTTTCACTTGGCAACTTTCTTCAAGCAGGGAATCTGCCAACTCTGAAGTAAGTACAGGTGGAGGGAGGCAATCTGATAAATTATATCCCTTTTTAAAAATTACGAAATCTTTATTGTCAAAAAATGTTTAAATATGAATACATACTGAAAATTAAATCCAAAAGGCAGATGTTCCAATATCTTACTGTTTTTGCATAGGTTTTAAAAATGCAAAAATGTTCTGGAGTGTGTATTTTAGTAAGGATAAGGATATGGGAACTAACTTCAGATGGGAAAGTGATTTCATTGCCTTTGGGGGTCCTTACTGAGCATCCCACCCCCTAATTTAAAAAAAAAAACACATATTGAAAAAATCCTGAAAGTGAGCATAGTAAATTCTGCTTATTTTGGTTAGAATTTCTGTGTTGTGTATGTGTGTGTCTCGGCATACATAGGTGGTTTTAATACTCTAATAAGGATGACTGAATGATGCTTGTCGTTGTGTTGGGTTTCACTTTTATCTATTAATTTCCTGAATTGCTTCATTCCTGTATTTTGTTAGTCATTAGTGTAAGTGTACAGGGATTTCAATTTAGCTGTAAGGATACAGTAACAAAGCTGTTTATAGGTTCAGCTATGCCCATTTCAGCTGAATCCTGGTGACTCGAATCCTGCAAACAGGGCCAAGCTATCTGTAACTTGCCTTAACTGTGAGTGCTGTCACCTACTCATTTACTTTGCAGTTACCTTAAAGTAGGTAGCTTTTATTGATCTGATAGTCTAAGGTGCTGTTCTGCATTTCAAGGTCTGATGATTTTTTGGCTCTGGAAAATTCATTCTGATAATGATTTTTCCTTTTTTTTTGTAATCTAATGCTCAAGTAAATACTCAGTCCCAACTTTTCTGTGCTCATGCATTCAGTAATACAGGTGGTGCATTCTTTCTCCAGAGTGGGTTTAAGCACAAAGGAGTGAGTTAATGTGACCTTGCAGATTAGTCTGCTATATGAGCTGTCTGTACGCATGTTCCTGTGTTTTACTTTTAACAGGACTGTATAGGGGAAAGGCCTTATCATAATGGTTCCCTTTGCAAAAGTAAACAATACAGCTAAGAGACGTAATACATCAGATTACCAGCAGATGGTCTAATTGCAAGGTGATGTGAGTTGTATTCCAACTGCTTTTCTTTTTGTGGTGGTGAATACATAAGGTTTTGTTTAGTAGTTGTTAAAGCAGGGAATGGAACAGAAAGAGGGAAAGTTGTTCAGCTGAAAAGAAATGCATATCTTG
>NW_009260613.1:682045-717532 GCF_000687185.1 Egretta garzetta
GGGGGGGAGGAGGAGGAGGGGAACACAAGTGCAAAACCAGAAGAATCAAAAAAGACCTGCCACTTAGAGAAATAAATGTTTTTATAGCCCATCTAATAGCTAACCTTTATTCTGCTCTGTGACCGTTCATAGGAATGTTGTGTTTGTGTATTTGTTGTGCTACCATGCACTTCTAGAGGAATAATAATAATAGAGAGAACTGCCACTGTTTTAACTATCTAGTTGTGACCTTTCATTTCCTTTTGATAAAGTCAGAAAATGCATTGTTTGCACTTAATCTACAGAATATTTACATGCCCTTTTCTGGGAAATGGATGCATGTCTCCCAAATATTTTAGAAGAAGGTGTGAACCAAGGGCATCTGTTTGTCTGAGACTAGTTTTAGACTCAGTTATGGTTTAAAGGGAGTGGGTTTTAATTCCTGGAAGGAGTCTTGGATGCTGGTAAGGAACACTCTGACTTTCTCGCATAACATGCTTTTATAAGAATGTGTCAAGTTCAATGTTATCTTGAAGTGGTGATTTAATGGTATCTAACAAAATGTACTTGTTTAATTACAGCAATATTTTCTGCTCTGAAGAATCTTCAAGAAAAAATTCATCGACTGGAGTTGGAACGGCTTCAGGCGGAGGAGAATGTAAAACACCTCAGCAGAGAAACAGCAGACTATAAAAAAGTGTTAAGTGAACAAATGCAACACAAAGAGCATGACAAGACTGAAGTGTCAAAGAAAAACCAAGGTTGTTTGCAAACTTTATATAGATACTGCAGAACACTGATGTGGATGAAACTTCAGTTTTATCGGTGCATGCAACTATTTTAATTTACTTTGTTCAGCATCTTTCACTTTGTAGTGATGCATGGAGTTATAAAGAAATGATTTTAAAAGCATACTTTGTTTTAGGGATTTGCATGCATACAGAAGTTCATTAAGCTTAATCAGTGGGTCTCCTTAGATGGTCCTTTTCTTGTTTGTTTTGGAACCGTCCTTTCAAGACGCAGCTGGATAGGGTGCTGGGCCATCTTGTCTAGACTGTGCTCTTGCCTAGAAAGGTTGGACCAGATGATCCTTGAGATCTCTTCCAACCTGATATTCTATGATTCTATGATTCATCCTGAAAACAAAAGAAATCCCAGGAACAAGGAGTGTGTGATTCACTTTTCTGCTTTCTGTTACCTTCAGAACTGGCTTCTCAGCTGGCAGCTGCTGAGTCTCGGTGCAGCCTGTTGGAGAAACAGCTGGACTACATGAGAAAAATGATCCAGCATGCAGAAAATGAGAAGTCGCATCTCCTGGAGAAACAGGTGTGTTCTCAAGACTATCTCAGGGTTAAATTATAAAAATCATGAACCACGTCATGATTTTTTGTAGTTACTGTAATTTTAATATCCTTAAGCATGGATGTCTTTCAGCTGCCCTTTATATACTTAGGTGTGGATAATTTCCATGCTTAAATTTCCCAGTCTTACCAGGACCCTGGTATTTTCTGCCTTAGTGCACTTGTCTTTAAGGCAATAAGCATTGTTTGCTCCTGCACGACTGGCGTATTGCAGTAGCTTATCCTCCTCCCTCAGTGTTATACCCATGGGCCACTGGGGAAAAAAACCCTCCCTTTTGTGTTTACGCTCTTCAGATCTTTGGGGATTTTCCTTACTAGTACTACTTTTGCTAAACTGAAGTTGAAATACTGATTCTGTAGAAATAATAGTAAAATTTCTGTTTTCCACCATCAGTGAATGTGGTATTTGGCCTATATCTAAAATGAGCTTGAATTTTGTTTTATAGGAGTATGGATCACCTAGAGCTCTCTGTTCATTGGTCTCTGTGGCTGTCCTATTTCAGTCTGTTAGATATTTACTGAAGAAAAAAAATTAAGCTATCTATCTCTAATAGCTGAGTAATGAGGAGTTTTTACCCCTTGGGGTTTGGAGGGAGGAGAGACTCTGCAGAATTCTCTCTTCTCAATCTGGTTGAGGGTGAGGTTCCCAACAATGGTGAACCAGTGGTGCAGTTTGCTCCTTAATCGTAGCACTGTCTAAAATTGCAGAGAGGAAGCAGCAGTTCCTTTGAACTGTTTACAGGCTTCCTTTGTGCTGTAGACATAAGGCTTACTACAGATGGTCTTGTTTTGTTGTGCTTATAATTGTTTTGCTTTTCACTTCTCCTTTCAAGGGTTCGTTGGAGCGAGATCGGCTTCTTGATCAGTCACATGTTCAGTCTAAATTGGAAAAGCTGGATATGCTGGAAAAAGAGTACAGCAGACTTACTATGATGCAGTCCATAGCAGAGGTCTGTACTGGATACTGTATCAGATATATCTTGTGTATTGTAATCAGCCCTTTATAGCTATATGTCAGTAATAAACCTGAGCAAAACTTTATGCTGTTGAGAAAGACAGCAGCTAAACATTTTTTGAAGTTGAAGTGTTGTAAAAACTTGCAGTTATTGCTGGAAGTCTGAATGGCCAGGTAGGCTTTAGGTCATTACACTTCATTTAGCCTTAATGGTATCTGTTGGTGTTCCTCTTTTCTGATTAGCTGATGCCTAGGCATGTCGGGATTGCGGGTGTTCTGAAGCTCCCAGCTTCTGAGTTGCCCTGCATGCTACTGAATGCTAGCAGTTATATCCTGTTACGACCCAGATTTGACTTGACTTGTGGGGGTTTGGTGTGTGTTTTCTTTTAGCCACTTATGCTCCTACTTAAGAAATGCAATTGTTATTAATTATTTTGCTTGCAGAATTCCAGACATTGCTAGGCCTCTAGCACTGGCTGGCTGTCAGTGGGTTTGAACCAGTCTGCCTCTTCAGGATTCATTTTGAATAGGTAGCTTTTAAAAGTTCAGCATGACCACGTTTGATCATATTCTTTCTATGTACCATCTGTGGTGTTGGCTTCTGAAATCCAGTCTGCATCCTGTGTCTTTCTGCTGCTGCAGAGAGACCACAAGACTCCCAAGCATGGGAACTACAGAGGGCTCAACGAGGGAGATGCTTCCACCTGCAGATTTCCTCCATCCAAAGGAGCAGATAGCACATGATTAGACTGTGGTATTGAGGATGGCTCTGGACTGTATCAAAATCATAGTCTTGCCACCCTGCATGCCAGCCCTTGCCAGGTGCTGAAGTAGGTGGTATTTTTCCAGGAGGTTATGAGATGTTTGACAGTAAATCTTTAGCTGGTTGGTCTGCTGCAGGACCTTCAGACGCTACAGCTATTCCTGGGAGTTCCTGACACAAGGCAGCTGTAACAAGCTGTTTTAAAATCTTGACGCCCCGCTTTGGTAAACTGCATTTATGGAGTAAAAGTGCCTGCATTGTTTACCTGGGCCAAACTCTTTCAAAGAGAGGTGCATGTCTCCTGGGCCTTGTCCACTGAAAGTAGCAGTAGGGCCCTCCAGGGTCAGGGTTGAAATAACTGGTTCAGCAACAGGAATTCCTTTCTCAAGGGCTTTTACCAAGTTTTTGGCTGGTAGCAGCTGGAGTTTGCTGAGGCTGGATTGTTTGTCTTTTTGTGCCTGGTTAGTGAACATAGTTTCAGCATAACAGTTCTTTTTTTTTTTTTTTTTTTTTTCTCCCCTAGATCAGACTAGATGTCTTTGATTCTTTGATATCCTTAGGAATTACTAGTGGTCACAATTAAATCTATTAATCTATTTTAGTGGAATTGGATGTTAAATTCACACAATTTTGAATCAATTCTAGGAACTAAGAGAAATCTGGATTTAACTCTGACTAAAGGTCATTTTCCTTGTGATCATTTTGCTGTCATGAGCTGTTTTCTGATCGGCAGGTCTATCTGCCTCTGTGCTTGCAGGCTGCGTTTCTATGTGAGCATCCATGTGCAAAGTGTTACTGTAGAATCCTGAAAGGGTGACTGCACACTTTGCTCAGAACAGTTGCATCTGTTGCCTCTTCAATCTCTGCTTTGGTTGTGGCAAGACCACAGGAACATTTGCAAGTTTAATTTGAAGCAAGAAAGGCTATTTCTATACAAGGTGTGCTGAAATGGCTGGAAAGCAGTGAGATGACCGCTCGTGTGTGAGCAATGATTTAACTGCCACTGATTTCAGACACTGCCAGAGCGCAAGTTGTGTATGGGTCTTACTGAGAGCTTTTAATCTCTGCAGAGCCACTATCTGGCACTATAAGTATTACCTTCAAGCAATTTGCCAAAGTTAGTATTGCCTGTGAAAAGGAAATGCTGAGGCTCTTATTCATGTGAAGGACTCCTGACTGGAGTACTTGCCTCAAAAGCATTTTTTTGGTGTATGTTTCTTGCACCTGTAGTTTCGCAGTGCAGTCTCTGGATAGCTGACTGAGGGGGTCTGAACCCTGTCTGAGGATGGAGTTAGGGGATGGGGTTGTACCCTAAAAGTGCAGTTTGGGCTCTGGTCTTGCATGTGGCCAGATGGCCAGAATTTTAAAGTATGTGTAGATGACATGTTTTGATGAACTGTAGTTGGTAGTAATTGATCTTTTCTTAATGCTAACAACGACACTTAATAGAATCCCACCATTCTGTGAGCAATGGAAGTAATGACTCCTTTCATTCAGTTGTGTTTTTTTCTCTATCCTCTTAATTGCCAGGTGGTGAGAACCAACACCTGCCCTGTTCCAGCTGGGTATATGCTGACTGCTTAAGCTGTCAAGCAGGTGCTAATTTGCATGGTAGTGAAACACAGAGATAAAAGCTGTCTTCATACTGGAGACATTTCCTCTCTGGTGGAACTAATTTGGAACTTTACCCCAGCAGCCAATTTTACAAAATTTAGATGCTCTGTATCTTTGAGGTTGCATATCTTCTTGTCTTCTCTGATTAAAGTTGTTTGGGGGTTGGGATGCCATCCAGAGAGACCTGGACAAGCTGGCGAGGTGGGCCTGTGTGAACCTCATGAGGCTCAACAAAGCCATGTGCAGGGTCCTGCACCTCGGTCAGGGCAACCCCCAGTATCAATACAGGCTAGGGGTTGAAGGGATCGAGAGCAGCCCTGCTGGGAGGGACTTGGGGGTACTGATGGATGAAAAGCTGGACATGAGCCGGCAGCGTGCACTTGCAGCCCAGAAGGCCAGCTGTACCCTGGGCTGCATCAAAAGCAGTGTGGCCAGCAGGTCAAGGGAGGTGATTCTGCCCCTCTGCTCTGCTCTGGTGAGACCCCACCTGGAGCACTGCATCCAGCCCTGGCGTCCTCAGCACAGGAGAGACATGGACCTGTTGGAGCAGGTCCAGAGAAGGCCACAAAAATGGTCAGAGGGCTGGAGCACCTCTCTTGCGAGGACAGGCTGAGAGAGTTGGGGCCTGGAGAAGAGAAGGCTTTGGGGAGACCTTATTGCAGCCTTACAGTATTTAAGGGGGGCCTATAGGAGAGATGGGGAAAATCTTTTTAGTAGGGCCTGTTGTGATAGGACAAGGGGTAATGGTTTTAAGCTAAAGGGTTGTAGATTTAGACTAGATATAAGGAAGAAATTTTTTACAATGAGGGAGATGAGGCACTGGAACAGATTGCCCAGAGAAGCTGCAGATGTCCCATCCCTGGAAAAATTCAAGGCCAGGTTGGACGGGGCTCTGAGCAACCTGATCTAGTGGAAGATGTCCCAGCTCACTGCAGGCGGGGTGGACTAGATGACCTTTAAAGGCCCCTTCCAACCCAAACTATTCTATGATTCTATGAAGTGATTACACAAAACTTACTTTCTCTTAGAAAACAGGCAAAAAAAGACATTGAAATATTTTATTTCTATTTTTTCATTGAATATTTTTGCAGTGGCTACTGGTGACTGAGCAGAGTGGTTTAGGCAGCCCAGTGCTGACCTGCAGCATGCTTTCTGTGCTGTGCTGCCTTATGTGGCCTCTGTGTTTGTTGTTAGCTGGCCCTCTGGCCTTTCCCTCTCAGTGGTGAACCAGTAATTCTCTTCATGCTATTTTCTATAAGCAAGTAAAAAAATTTCTTTGGGGAATATAACTTGGATAGATAATTTCTAACAGGTTCTATCACTGGTGACACAGTAAGATATCTTGTTGTGCAGTTTGAACTGCACACTGCAGCTAAACAGCTGGTTGAATGAAAACTCAATTCATTTCAGTATAAAAGCATTGGCCCAGCTTCATGTCAGTTTTCAGTTCAAACAGAAGATTTGCTTCAGTATTTTCATACTAAAAATTGTGTCATACTTAATGGGTTAAGTAACAAAAGATCTTTGTGAGACTGACCACATGGAAATCAAGAATTGTGCCGCATGCTGTAAAGGGCAGAAGAAATTACCTGGAATATACCTGATTTGAATGAAAATTAAAAAAAAAAAAAAATAGTCAAAAGGGTTCTTGTATTCAACAGAAGAAGTTGGTTCCATTATATAATGCCTTTGTCCTTGATGTTTATCCAGGATTTTGCTTTTTAACACCTTTGTATAAGAGCTGTTTACATTAATCTTGCAGTTAATGCTTAAGTAAAGCAGAACTGAAATATTTACTGCCTAAGCATAGTGGGTTTATAAAAAAACCCAGAAGTGTACAAATAGAGCTGTTACTTTGAACTGCATGCTTTTCTGCCTTGGTTTGTGGCTCTGTGAACAATCAGTCTTTGGGGAAAGAGAAGGGAAGCTGTTTTGTGTCCTGGAGCTCTGGATCCTTTTTGTCACTCTGCTGTATAAAATCAGAATGTTATCAAATAACTTGCACATTGGGAGTTTAAGCGTATCCTGCTTAAACAAGGTTTTCATCTTGTTGGAGGGTTTACAAAGAAATGTGTGCCTTTCCCCTTAACTCTTTTCTTTGAAAAGGGCTTTCAAAAGAGTTCTTACATGTTTTTAACCATACAAAGATGAAATCACTTCAGTTTTGCTTAAAGATGTCTCAGTGGCATCATATAAGCTTTCCTCCCTCTTTTTTATTAAGAATGTGGCTAGATGTTCAAAAATTCCTCTCTTCTAATATAAGTTACAGATACCGGCAAAAATACCATTAGTGGTCTAAATAAAGTCAGTCTTCTCTCCGCTTATACTGACACGATACAGCTGTGTTAGCTCTTTTGTAGTACAAAATCTTTCAAGATAATGTACACAAAATAACCTACTTTCTGGGATTTTTACAACTGAAGAGAAAGACAGCCTTGTGTATTACTCGCCCTGTCAGCTGCCAGTTAAATTCAGATACCAATTGTGGAAGTAAAAATAGAAAAATCAAGTTAAGTTTTAAGCATAAGCACTTGACTGCTGTATTTATGCCTATTCAGACAGCGGTCATTCTAATGCTGAAGTCTTCACTTAGCTTTAAGTTGTAAGTTGAGCTGATACACTTTTGCTCAAGCTCTTAGTATTGGAGGCTTCAGGAAGAAAACAACTGTTTAATTAGTAATGCTATTATTTTTATTCAACTTTGACTAGAAAAAAATGAAAGAGCTGGAACAGAAGCTTCAGGAGGAGGAACACGCGAGGAAGCTTGTTCAGGAAAAAGCAGCTGAGGTAACCGACAGGAAATTTCTTTGGTACTGGTATGCACTGTAATTAGCTCTTCCTTTCCATCAACTTTTCAACTAAACTTGCTGAAAGTTTCTTCCATATGTAGAATAATTAAAACCTCGTGTTAGTTTGTTTTTGTTTTGTTTTGTTCTCCTGTCTGAGGTGCCAAATGTTCTGAAGTTCTCTGAGCTCTTTGGAAACCTTTTTTCTAACAGCACCTGTGCATTGAAGCTTTATTTCTTCAATAAGAGAAGCTAGTTGGAAAAGAGGAGTAGAAATTCAAACTAATGCATAGATGAGGATGTATGAGGATCTCTGTTTTAAACAGATCAAGGTCAACAAGTGTGCTCCCTTGTTCATAAGTTTAACTAGAAATATTGTAGGAGGCAAAAAAGAGGCAGTGTACTATTGGTTATGAGTCCATAAGGACACTGGTCCTCTCCTAACCTTGAGGTGCTGCGTTCATTAAATACTCATGGTATGCTGAAGTAGTATGTGGGTAATGTGTTAGGCTCTGGCATTAGCCTTTGCAGTGAGTTGGGGGGGAGGGCTACATCTCAAATCAGTCATGAAGAATTGTTCTGTGCATGCTTCTCGTGGAGATAGCTTAGGAGCTGATTTCTAAAGCCACGCCATAGCTTCCTGTTGGAAGGAACAGCGAAGGGTATAGAGCTCAATGTTGACTGTGAGAATCCTGACCTTAACTCTTCCAATAGATGGTTTGGGGTATTTTTTACTGTCAAATTCAATAGAACAGAAAGAATACTTGTCTGTTAACTATATGCCACAGAATCAGTTGAGCAGGGTTGAGTGGCTTGACTTCCCTAACATTTCGTTAAGTGTAAAGCACAGCTGATGTTTTGGCACTTGCCTGCATGGGAGTAATGCAGTGAGACTAATTCTCTAACGTACTAGGATTAGTGATGAGTAGTGCTACCAGAGGAATTATTTAATATTTAAATTGACCTTGGACTGCAGAAGCATCCTAAAAACGTGCAGCTCTTGCTTTCAGAGAACCTGTGTTTTAAAAATTCTTGTTTTGCAATTCTCAGCTTACTCCGTCTCTGTTTATGTGTTAATATAATTCCAGTAACTCCCCTTATTCTCTCAATTAAAGCTTCAGACAGGCCTGGAAACCAACAGACTACTGATTCAAGCAGCATCACCATTGCTTTCTCCAAAAGCAAGAAAACCCAGGAAGAAAACTAAGCAGCCAGAGAAGGTAACATGTGTGCATGCAATGAGGAAGGTAGGCTGCCTCTTTTATTACAAAGCAAAGGGAAAATGGCTTTGTTGTAGTGTCATCTTAGATAAACATTTCTCTCTTCTTTCTTTCCAGAAATGCTCTCTTGCGAGCAACCTCACTACGCAGCCCCATTACCGACTGTGTCTGGGTGATGTACCCTTTGTAGCTGGGAAGGTGAGCTGTTTAATTCCAAAGCTTTGTGCTTGGTAGCTGCAGCTCCTTAAGTGGCTTTGGCTTGGTGCACTCCTGACACCCAGTGGTCGGATCATTTCATTTTCTTTGACTGCCAGTTTGTCTTCAAAAGCCTTGTTGAGTATCGATAACTTGCTGAAGTGGCATTTCCAAACAACGTGTCCTCTCTGTGCTGCTAGTCAAGCTGTTCTTGTTAGTGCGTATTCATTCAAACAAAAAATACATTCTTGGCAGCAAATCAAAATGTTATTGCTTTTTAAACGCTCTCCATTATTACCAAGTAGGTTGTTGACAATGCCATTTAAAAGAAGTCTGTCTTACTTTTCCTTCCAGTCTACCAGTCCCAGTCATTCAGTTGGCGCCAACGTGCAACATGTTCTACACCTGATGAAACAACACACAAAAGCTCTGTGTAACAGTCGTGTGGTAAATGATACTCCACTGGCAAAACCCATCAGTGCTGCTCATCCTGCCAGCACAAACAGGAAGTCATCGCTGCCAAAGGAATCTTCTTCATCCCAGGAAGAGCTCTCAGAAGTGCTGCTAACTTTACAAGACGAATTTGGGCAGATGAGTTTGTGAGTTTGACATTTTCTCCATTGCAGATCATGAATGTAGATGGTTTATATTTTTGCCTTTTGCTTTGAGGTTGGAAGGCTTTTCCTGAGAAAGGGTTTAGTTTTGGGAAATCTCTGCCATATGATCTCTCTGTTTTACTGGCTGCGGAGGCCGTCATTTATTTTTGCAGTTAAAACAGTCTGGGATGCATACCTGTTTTTATAGACAGCAGTATCAAATTTGTGAGGGGTTGGGGAGAAGTGTGGTAACAGCCCCTGATGCAATGGACAGATACTCCACTAAAGGACAGCCTTGCTAATCAGTTTGCTTGTCCTGGTTAACAGAACAGGAATTGTTGTCCTACTGCACATGCAAAACAGTAACTGAATGAGTGCTGAGATCATGCCCTCAAGGGGTTATTTGGTCCTTTTGAATGTATGAAGCTATTTATGTTATGGAGACTTCACCTTGCAGCAGCCTGCCACCAGGATGTGCTACTGTAATAACGCTGCCAACCAGCAAAACTCTTCTTACCGGTTCGTTACAGCGTGTTGAACATGTCTGGCTGCTGATGCTATGGTTTCCTAGAAGTGTTGTTTCTGAACTGGGTGTACAAGCACTAGGGGCCAAGGGAGTCTGATGCAAGCTTTGTTCTGTCTGAATTCCATGCTAGTGATCACCAGCAGCTGTCAAAGCTTGTCCGGGAAGCCCCAACCATTGCGGTGAGGGAAGATCTGGAGAGGGAACTCGAGGCGCTAGTGGGAAAGATGGAAGCAAAGGCAGACCAGATCAGCAAAGTCCGGAGGCATCGGTTGCAGGTGAGTTACTCCTGACTATGTCCATGCTTCTGTAGAGTTGCTATCGTAAGTGTTTTGTTTTTGCGTTCTATCTTAATTTAGCAGTAATTGAATAAAGCAGAAATAACTGCTGCAGGGCAGTAGTGCCTAGCTCTTTAGCTCTGATGTCCCAGAGTTAGTCTGCATACCTCCAGCTTTCTATCCTGCTATTTCTGCAGGAGTTGCCTTTCTGTCTTACCACGTCACCCTTGTGCCCACTCTTCATCCTGTCCTGGGCAGAGCTTTTGCATCTGTTCTTGTATTGCATTTTACACTCCTCTCATCCCCAAAACAGGGAAAAGACGATCTACTGTACGATAGCAAATCCCACAGCTGTGGAATTCTGTAGGCATGGCATAAGCTGGTTGGGCGATACACATGCCTATTGGGCTGGAAGGCGTGAGTCTACTTCCTGGGCCCCCAGCAGTTGGTCTGGGAGGTACTTCAGGTCGGATCTCCGATGTGCTGGGAGGTAGCTGTGTTCTGACCAGCCACACTCACTCCTGGCAGGCATCAAAGAGCTGTGCTGAACCAAAGCAACCCCTCTGCGGGAGGTTCCTGGTGACAGCCGGCTGCACAGAGTGGGGGAAGGCCCTCGTGGAATGCTGTTCTTCACGCTGAACTTGTAGGAACCTAAACTGTGTTTAAAGAGATACCTAAATTCCCAGGGACTGTCACTATTGAGCTGAATCTTTTAATAGTTCTCCTTCACTTGGAGTAAATGACCTATTTATGTTATGATTTGCATTTTCTAAAGTCTGAAATACCTGTTTCAGTTTAAAGCAACTTTCAAAATGTTTTGAATAGTGTAGCCTGTTCATTCAAAGTTATAAACCCCATTGATTCCCTGTTTTCTCTAATCTCTATTCATTTTACTGAAATTCTTCTGAAGAGGTTAATCCAATGTGTTTAGTATGGTTCAGTTCATATGAACCAAGAAGATTCATCCCCATCTGCTGTGACTTACACACAAAATACGTACGGAGAGCGCTGCTGCCGACATCCGAAATGGACACGTGAAATGTTTTCAAACAGAAGCATTGCTCACCTTTGATTTCTTACAATCTACAGAGGAGCTGTTGCAGAGAAACAGATGCTTAATAGTTCCCAGTACCAATGACTGTGCTTATACTGAGGCTTCTGACTAGCTATTGGCAAAAGTTTTAGGAGCATTTAGCATTTGGGGAAGTTGCTGCATGCTATGAACCAGGAGCAAGGAGCAGCACTACCTGAACTGAGAATACAAATGTGTCTGCACCGTAGACTCCGTCCGTTTCCCCGCTGAAGCTTATGCCAGTGCAGTGCTTGCTGCTGAGTACTGCGTCTTACCAGCTCTGGTTTGTAGTGCTGTGTGTGGATACCAGCCCTTCACCTCAGCAAAGTGTTGGTATTTTTTACAGCTATGTCTCTGACAGTGACTAGCTATTAAAATCACTAGCATGTGCGTCAAAAAAAAAAAAACCAAAACCCAACCAAACAAATTTTTCAAGCACTGGATGGCAACAGTTACAAAGGAACTTTTTGACATACATAACTTTGTTATGTTCATGATGCAGACATTCCCCCGTAATCAACTTGTCAGTTTTTAAACTTGTCAGGTTTTTTAACCTAGTAGTTCAGACTATAAGCTGAGCACTGCTCTAAAGATGCAAATATAGCAATGCTGTGTAAGGAAAACAAAATGTTTATTATTCAGGGTGACTTGGGAGCATCCATTTGCTTAGCTGGGTGAGGTGAGTGGCGGGTGCTTCAGCAACGTAAAGTGAAAGAAGGTCACTGCTTAACATTTTTCTTTGTATTTCTCTTTCAGCTAGAGAGACTTAAGAGAGAATGCAGGTCCAAAAAGACTTCTACTAAACAAACAAAAGACAGCAGGTTCCCCGTTAGTGAGGTTAAAGTAACAACTACAGTAACCACAAAAGGAAAGAATGCCGGTCCCATCAAAGTGAAACCTGGAGAGAAGAGTCGGAAAAATCTTCAGTTGCTGAGAGACATGCAGACCATACAGACTTCACTACAGAAAGACGATATCAGCTGGGACTACTGACTGTTCTGCAGGAAATGTTCTTGACACCATCCTGGTCAAATTGCCTCACGTTCTGGATATAAAGCAGCTGCCTTCCTTGCTGTGTGAAAGAGACTACTGTATGCTGACTGCACTTTTGGACTACAGGCCCTGAATTCTCCATCCCTGGGTTTGATTATTATGGTCTCATTTAAAACACATTCTATTTTTAAGGTACCCGGTCACTGAATCTGAACATAGGTCTCCCCAGCAGTTCCTTTCGTGCTACAGTGCCAGCAGTCCTTCAGTTTTCTTTCAGCACACCGAGCACCACGCGCTCACGTGGGTTGGCCTGTGCGAAATGCCGGTGTGATCTCGCGCTACTGCTGAGCCGTGCGTCGGGAGGCTTCTCGAGATGCATCGTGTTGAAAGCGATGCTGCGACCCCCGGTCTCGAGGGCTTTTGTCAGTTCTGTTCCGTGGCAGCTGCGATTACTCAAGCCCCGAGAGTGTCTGGCGGAGAACAGGTAAACCCGTTGCAGGTGTTCTGCGGAGCGCTCCTCAAAAAAGCTTTCCCAGTTCTTGTTCTGCTACACTGCCTTGGTCAGCACTAATGGCGATGGATGTTTGAGTACTCAAAAAAGGAGTAGAATAACTTTTTCTGAATTATTTTGCTTAATGATTGACTCAATTCTTTTCAGGTCTGAAGAGTAAAATTTTTCCACAGAAATCCTACTTTATGAAAAAGCTGCAGGATGGGGGGTAACATCCCATCTCCTAGTCCACAGCTATGGGTGGTAAAGGAGCGAGATAACCACGAGTGTTTTAACCTGCAAGTGCCTCAATCATGCTATTCAGTCCTGGCATCTTGCTTTTAACTTGAAACATGTGCTTTGATGAGCTCTCTATCTACTGTGGTAGTGGTGCGATTCATTTTGCACTCTGACTTGCACAGCTGAGTAAATGTTATTTATTATGTTAATAATGTAGAGACTTTCCTATTAATGGAAGGTATAGAAGACCCAGATGACCCGTTTTATAGAGTTGAAAAATAATAAAGCCAGCTTGCCTGTTGAATGAACTATGGGAAAACTGCACTTCCTCTGAATTAACGCAGTGTTTGCAGGTGTGCTGCCTGTGGTGACGTGACATCCCCCCGGTCAGGGTGATGGCTCTGAGCTGCTAGCAAGCTGCAGGTAGGGCGAGGCTCAGAGCTGCCCAGCCTTGCCTGTAGCAAGGGCAGGGAGCGGTGGGGTCAGCACAGACAGAAGGGATTTGAGTTTTGATTACCTGCAGGTGATCCACCCTGCTTGCAGGCGAGGCACAGGCTGTGAGGGGCAAAGTCAGAAGCTGTTACTCAGGCCTGGAGCCATCCCCCTTTACTTCATCTATGTTAGAGACGAGGGCTCTGGGTAGCTGGAGCAACTGCGTGGTGAGCAGCTCATCCCCGAGGTTCCTGAAGGTCAGCACCTGAAACTACACTCAGGAATTTTGCTTGGGAAGGGCCTCTGGGGATCAGCTTGCCTGAAGATGGGGTAACTTCAGCATTACCTCAGGCTGTCCTCACCCGGCCTCTTATGATGGAGGGCTTAGGAGTATTTTTGGCTCCATATGTGCTGCACGCAGTGAAGAAGGTGCCCAAGGTGGAATTAAGCCTACTGGGGGGCGAAAGCATCAATGAGCGGGCATTGAGGTGATACCATGTCATCCCAGTGAATTTGGGCTTATGAGTTGCACAGAAAAATGTGGATCTTCCTTTTACACAGAAGTTACTGTGCTAAGGCACTGTAAAGTGCAAAAATTATTTGACTTTTTTTGTATTGTGAAAGTATTTTTGTAATATTGAGCAGCTAAGCACTGTGTCTGTATTAATACCGGTCTGTGTAGGTTAAGAGAAACTTGTCCAAAGATGAATTTTGTTTTCCTGTCATTCTAAATCACAGAGTTTGAATATTAGCATCTTCCAAGACCATCTGCAGAAGAACGAGACTTGGCTTTGGCATACTGAATTTTCAGTGCTATTTTATTAACGTTTGCATGCCCTACACGTCCTTTGGAGAACCACACATTCGAAAATCAGAGCACAGGAACTTTACCCATTTATCAGTTTTTATTAGTGTTAAGGAAACCAAACAGCCTTCATCAAGAAACAAAATATACACATGTAGTCAATTTGTTGATACAGAATAACGCTATGAACCATCTTACATCGTGATTGTACGCAAGAGCAGATCTGCCCTTTCGCCTTAAAGCAAATCCAAGTCCTTCAGGAGGGGTTTTGTGTGGGTCCTTTGCGCTGTTGAGCCCCGTAACCGATGCGGCGGTGCTATAGAGCCCGCTGCTCCTTCCGTCAGGAGGTGGCTGTGGATTGCTGCGTAAGTACGGAGATGCTTCTTGCGGTAGAGCAGGCAGAGATGGAGATCCGGGACGGGGGCAATTACTGGTACCGCCTTGGAAGGAATGTGGCTTTTGAAAGGCAGTTTCTTATGTGTAAATTGGTCCCCTCTTGTACCCTCTCAGAAAATACTTCCCTATCGCGGAAGAGGGGCAGAGCGCAGCAGCGTGCCGATGGGCACATTAAAGAGGTGACCACAGTATGGGCTCCTGTCACAAAAGAGCAGCATGGAACCCAGACCGAGCAGTGCATGGAGATGAGAAGTGGCCCGGAGTAAAGATCCTGGCACGTACATAACTTCCTTTGCTGTGAGCCCCATCTTCTACAACCCTGCGCTTCACTGTTTGGAAGAGCAGTGGGGCAGCTGTGATTTCACCACGTGTGTTTTTTATCTCCACTTCTACAGTAAAATTTTGTATTAAAATTGAATTTGGACTTAAGTTTTCAGTCAGGTGCCACTAATTCTTGACGTATGCTATGAGGAAAGAGACCCAAAGGTAGGGCTCAGAAACTGGCTAAGCTGTTTGGTCTACCAGAATAAGCTTAAGCAGCAGTGGCAATGCAGGCAGAAAGGCTTCTTTGGTTGATAGACAGTTGCTTCCATTAGTTAACAGAAAACCAAAATACCTTAAGTACGCCACTATGATCCCGCACAGAAGCATTAAGGTCACTAACTACGCTGACCCAAGCAAAATGAAATGACCGATCCCGCAGTTTGCACGTGCCCCTTGGTGTTCCGTTGCCTCTCCCCGATGAGCATGAGGCACTGGAGGACAGGGGAGCTGCAGAAAGCCCAGGGGAGCCACGCTCTGCTACCCCCTCAGAAACAGCGGTGCTGAAGTGGCACACCACACTAAACCGTAAGGGAGACCCTAAATTTGTGGAGATGGAAGTAAATGTCCTACAAAGTCAAGTCACGTAGGTTGCTCCTCTACCACCGTGTTTTACTGGTAGAAGCTGCCCTGTCTTTAAATAAGGCATCGCTTACATGGCTTCCTATGGTCTAGATCAAAGCAAAGGGAAAAGCGAGAGCAGTGATGCGTTTCAGACGCCATCGCTGCTTGTCCCTGGGTGTGCTGGCAAACGCTCTCACCGACACCCCTCTGCAGGCCTTCAGAGCGGAGGGTTCCGTGACTGCAGCCCTGTTCTAGGCTCCAGTGCAGCCACAGTCAGCAGTTCCTTTTAGCCAAGGGGAGATTTTTCAAACTTCTCAGCAGACGCTTTGCCTCCGCAGTTCTTCACTCTAGTGCCCAGCCTCTCTTTAAAGCCACGCGATTTCCAGCAGGTAAGCGAACAAAGAGCGAGCTCTTAGGTGGCAAGTGCAATTAGCTTGTATTGGAATCTAGCCACTGAGAAGGTTAATTGCATAGGGGGCCTTGTTTGTTTGTTTTTGCTTAAGCTTCCTCTAGTGCTACAGTACTAATAAATTACCCTGGAGAGAAATAAATAAATAGGTTGGCATCTCCCAGACACCAGACTGGAAATCCGGAGGGTTTCAGAAAAGCTGCCCCCGTGGTCCTGGGCAAAAAAAAGTCCGTATTATACAACTGTCTGTACAGGAGTGACACACTGCGCGGGAGAGCCAGCTCTCTCCGAGGACGAGGTGGAACGGTTGGTGATTTCTCTCTGCAGTTCCTCCACTTTCTTCTGCAGCTCAGCCCGCTTGGCAAGAAGCTCCTTGTAGCGATTGTGGACAGGTTCCTGCAAGAGAAGGTGTAGCTGAGTGCTGGGAGGTAAGCGTGGGCTTGGGGGCGGAAGCCTGAGCCACAAAAGGTGCGCAGCTATGAGGGAAGGAAGGCTGGTACGTGGGTTACGTCACTGTCTCCAGCCCAGGGGTGAGTAGTTGCTCTGGCTTTGGGATACTTGTTCTATCCAACACGCACAGTGCAACGGGGGCTAAACAAAATATTTGGAATATTTGGAAAGACGACAATTACAAAGCTCTAGTCTGACATGTCTGGGGGACACTGGCCTTAGGGGCTAAACAAAATATTTGGAAATTTGGAAATTTGGAAAGACGACAATTACAAAACTCTAGTCTGACATGTCTGGGGGACACTGGCCTTGGCATCTCAGCCTGGACGTAAGGTCAGGTCTTTGGGGGGAAAAGACCCAACAGAGAGTTACCGAAATGTTTTCATGTCGTTTTGACTGTTAAACAGTTCATACTGGAAAGCATTTGTTGGGTTCCTGTATCTAATCCCCCAGATTTGCAAAGCTCTGATGACTGCGGCTAGACATTGAGGCAATCCAGGAATTTTTGTCCCTTCCTATTGAAAAATGATTTCAGCATTTCGGGCTGGGTTCGGGCTGCTTGTCCAGCCAGGGTTCAAGAGAGTCGCAGGGTTGCAGTCAGAGCCCCGTGCCCTGGGCAGCCAGAGCAAGCAGCAGGTTCCTGTCGCTGGTAATCTGCATACAGCCCCAAAGCTCACATCCAGAATCCCACATCCAAAGAAGTCTGAGGTTTTTAGGCTCCTTTGTAAAGAAGAGAGAATTTAGATAATTTTCCCCATATCCTGAGAAATTTTCCAAACTGCCAAGTATCTTCAGCTCCTGCAGATTTCACGTGGCAGCGACCTCCAGCTGAGCGCCTGCACCAGCCAGCTGTAGATGCTGCTCCTTCATTTACTCACATTTGAATTTAGGCTTTTGGGTTTAGATTTAAGCAGTGGCAGCATCAAGTTTGTACGCTGCTTCTTGTGCTTCAAAGGTCCGGAGCTCCAAAATGACACTATTAGCACTAGCAGAGAGGGAATGAAAGCAGGACCCTCGGAAGAGACGTACCTGTGGCTTCATCCTGGGGTTCCAGCGGATGTAGTAGCCGACCCACAGCTCGAGGTGGCGCATGCTGGCCACGGGATACAGGACGTGGTTGGAGTAGCTGACGTACAAGGGGTTGGTGAAGTCTTCCAGTTGGCTGTTGATGTAAGACCAAAGCGACACGGTCTTTTTTGGAAGGCTCTGTAAGGGAAGGGGGTGGAGGAGGCTTTATTTCCTATACGACTCCCAGCATTTATCTGCAAAGTACATACAACAGCATATACACGTGCCTGTCGTTAGTACAGAGCTGGTTGCCTTTCTGTAGCTTAAAGAAAACTACAACCCCCCCTGTTCTTTTGATGTGGTTATTGTGATGGGAGCACGTGGATGCAGGCAGGCACACACCCCCCCCGGCAGGGAAACGTCCCCTCTTACCCACCCAGCTGCCACCACAGACCAGGAGTCGCCATCGGCACAGCAAGGGGACCCTGGCATGTGAACTCCCAATGCTTCAGCTAAACTTCACCTCTTTAAAGCGCTCCTAGAGGACTTGCTGGAGTATTTAATTGCATTTAAAAAAAAAAAAAAGAAAACATTTGACTTAGCCCTGATCTAGCGGAATAATTAGGCCTGTGAATAGTCCCAGTGAAACCAGCGTTGAAGTGCTTTCTAGATTAACTACTTCACTAAGCTGAGGTCTTAAAAGAAAAAACCCAGCCTCACATGCAAACAGCATGCAGGTTTTCTCTGGAAATTGCAATTATTTAATCACTGTGGACTCTAGAGAAACAGGGACCCTGATTTCACTACGGTACAATGCTCTCTTCTGTATTACAGTAATTTATTATTATTTTTATTTTTTAACTGATGTGCTGTCAAATATAATCACATCGGGTCCATGCAGCACTGCCCTCAATATAATCACATCGGGTCCACGCAGCACTGCCCTCAACATACATCTGCAATGTTAGGCTGCAGCCTTTTGGCGGCAAAACGCTTCAGCTTTAAGTAGGTGAGACAGAAGGAGCGTCCCTGCTTTTCCTTCTGACTCAGCCTGGGTCTGAACAGGGCAGGGTTTGAATGGTCTGAATGTGCACGTCCATGTGCTCCTCCCTTGGCAAGCAAACCTCGAGCAGACTGCAGGGCAGAGCTGGCTGGTGGCAGGACCTAGGGGCATGTCCCTCCTAAAGCTAGTGGCTCCGTCCTCTCCCGGAGAAACGCAAGCACAGCAAGAAGACACGCTGAGAGCAGCTTGCTGTAACCTGTGTGTGCAGGATGACAATACACACGTGGTAGGTAAAATCGACCTAACAGGACCACCGCAAGGAAAAGGGAGGGCAAAAAGGTACCGGTTTCCACAGAGGTTACCTTAAGCTGGAGTTCAAAGAAAAATTGCATTTCCAACTATTCAGGAGACACCAGGAGCTACTGAGCCACCAGTGAGTAGTTGAAAGCAGCAGGACTGTCTGGAGGGAAATGGTATTGGTCTGAAATGTGAAGTCTCCAACAGGCAGCAGTGCGCACAAAGAGGAAAACACCCCGTGTCCCAGCTGTTCAGTAGAGGGCTTGGCCTTTCCCAGACCTGCATCTACCACTGCCTCTGAGGGCTGAAACAACTTCTCTAGCACCACCTGGCCAGCTACAGCAATCACAGTACCATGCCTTGGCCTTGGAGAGGAGCTGTCTTACCTCCTTCACTCTCTGCTGCTCACTGCTGCACAGGAAGGTCCCAAACAGACAGCTGTAGAGGTGATCCAGGATGGTTATCAGGAAGTACTCGTTGAACTCAAATGCTGTAGGAAACTTCAGACAGAACCAGAAAATTAGGTTGGGATTTTAGAACAGGAATTGCAAATAAGCTTTCTCCCACTTTGTGGTCTTGGTAAGGAGTTGGCCTCTCTTCTTTATTTCTAAACCAGGATTCGTCTCTGTTCTTTGCCTGGTGCAATATTCAGGGTCATATTTGCTCCTTCCAGGAGCAAGAGTTTCTCTCGGAAAGCTGCTTTGCATGCACAGAGAGGAATTTTGAGCAAAAGCCAGAGGTCTGAAGGGTCTGACTGCTGTGTTTAAACACACTCAGTGCTGCTTCAAGTTGAAGCTTGCTCTGCTACACCTGCCCCTAATGACAGACCATGCAACAAGACTGCGAACAAAAGGCTGAAGCATATGTGAAATAATGCATAAAAAGAAATGGAAATTTCCTGGAGCCAAACGGAAACAACCCGTGTGCGCAACAGAGCGCTTCCCCAAGGGAACAGCAGGGAGGCATCTTGCAACACAGGTCAGCGGGAGGTACAGGTGCGTGGGCAGGGGCTGTGTTTGCTGTTGGCGTTCCATGCAGAAACAATCAGTAAGAACACGTGCAGTGAACTGCAAAGACATGCTGGAGTGATGGAGAGGAGAGCGGGAGGCCTTCCTCCCTCACGAACCACCCTCCTCTTCCCAGGCTACCCTGGTTGCAACACCCTGACCTCACCAGCAGGTCGGGATGCCTGCTTCTAGGAGCAATCCAAGGGTAGCATAATGAAAGTGACTTCTGATGATGATAAAGCCTCCCTCTTTCTCTGCTTGGATATGGTACAGCTTCCTATATAGTGGCATCCTTTCCCATTTCACCTGTTTTAGCCCATGACAAGCCTAATTTTTTTCAAAAAACTGCCTGACCATGGCTGACATTTGCTTAAAATGCAGCACAAAGATCACAGCAGACAGAAAAAACATTCCGGGTCTTACGTACTTGGGGGAAAAGCCTCCCAGCCACAGGATATCTCTCCCAAACCGTGCCTCTGCCATGCTTGGTCTGAAGCGAGGACCTCAGCTCCTGGCTCTGTACATCAAGTATGAATCAGGAGCAATGTGTGCGCCTTCCAAAGTTGTTAAAAGGGAACAAATGCAAGTCTCCCCTGCAGGTTTGGTTATGGGATCAGCTTGAGCAGAGGCAGTAGGGATCTGCATGCACCCAGCACGCTAGAGACATCAGTAGCTCAAGTCACTTATGCTTCTTAAGGCACAGTGGGCTAGTGAGGACAGCCGGGGTGCCTGTTCCTGCCCATGATAAACATGAGGCAGCTCTCCCCTGTTTCAGGGTGAGGCAAGCTGCTTCTCACAAGCTCACATTTATTATAGCAGCACGTATGTAAGCAGCACCCACTACCTAGCTCATCTGATGCAAGCTGACATCGTGGCCTTCCTGTGCACTTGTGCATTCAGGTTCTTTGCTAAACAGACTCCCGAGAAACTCGTTGCCAGAGTCAAGAAGAGAGCAGAAGCCCAGGAAGGAGAGCCTGTGCAGGACAGCTTGGAAATTACTCAGGTGGCCAGACACTGTGCCACACCTCGGTACAGTGGCTTTGTGGACACGCGTGCCACCCAGCATTTTACCTGTCTTGTCATTTGCCAGACACAGTCGATGAACTGGAGGAAGACGGGAGAGCGATCTGCGTCTGCGTGATTCTTATCGCCATGGCCAACTCTCTGAAACAGAGCAGGACAAAGAACACAAGTCACCCGGGGCTTCACGGGGAAACCACTGGGGTCTTCTCTCAGTCACCCAAGCCTTTAGCAACAGTTTTAGGAAGGTTCAAATGAGTCCAGGTTTTCTTTGTCCATATCAGTGGCTAAAGGAGTAAAGGACAACTACTCCCTTCGTCTTTGAAGCGAAATTTCTTTATGGGGATATTTTCATGCTAAATTAAAACAAGAGTTGTTTGAGTAGAGGCTCCAGATGCTATGCTGGCACTGATTTCAGTTAATAGCTAAAGTTCAGAAGGAAAAAAAATGAGAATGCTTTTTGCTTCAGTTGCAGCTGTCGTCCTGGCTACTTCAGTAGTACAGTGTGCTAGATCTAAGCACTACCTACAGGCACGGCATGTGGCGATAACCGTCACACGACACCTCGCAGCTTCCAAGCGCTGTACAAACACTAATCCAGCCCATCTCCTGCCACCTCAAGAGAGGCAGTGATGAAAGTATCCCCAGAAGTAGGCCTCCAACCCCGGCCATGCTGTGTGGCCTTGGATAAGACAATGTGAGGCCCGATTCCTTGTAACTAGTATAGTACATTACGTACATATATTACCCAGGAGCCCTAAGTACGGTAAAAAGACAGAATAAGAACACGTAAGTAACAGAGATCCCTTGCTCTTCTCTAATGCTGTTCTCCCCTCACCAAAGGAAATCAATGTCATTATCTTCTTTGTATAGACGGGGAAGCTAAAATACTCATAGTTCAAACACCAGATAACAGTTTCGCTGCAGCAGGACCTCAGTTCCTTAGCCCCTCCGTTTCCACACCCTCGTCAAAGCATATGACTGTGCAACCCACCGTCGCATGTGCTGTCAACAGACCTTGTTCTAGCCCTTGCCAAAATTCAGTGACCACAAGAGCTACAAGCAAAACACAATAGGAACAAAGACAAAGGATACTACAGAAAAGCTCTCAATTCCCATCAGCGCAGACTGTAACAAACTCCTGTGTCACAGGCCCACAAGCTGCCTCTCTGCAGACTCTAAGGACACAAGCACAAGCTACTCTTGGTCCAGTCTCAAACTGCTGATCTTTTACCTAAACAATTAAAAGTCTCGCCAAAAATAAAATGTGCCTGAAGAAAATGCGAGGCCAAGGTCATAACCAAATTCCCAGCCTCTTCAGTACCAAGGCATTTGTTAGATGACGGTGTCCGAGCAGTCTCAGAAAATGTACTGGAAAGAAAGACAGAAAATGCCCCAGTGGTCTCTGCCAACTCCCAGCAGAAATGCCTACCCTGAACCCAAAGCACACTACTGGTTTAAGCCTAAGCATGGGAACACAACATACCAGACAGGCACCTGAGAGATTTAATACCAGCTGTTCCTCCTACCTAAGCAATACCGTCTCCAAGGAGGCTGAGAGATGACTGGAATTATAGGCAGAAAACAATAGCAGCAGCATTCACCTTTCTTCTGCGATTTCAGGTGGGAGACTTCTCACAGGAAAGGCTAAACTCTTTTGAAATCCTTCAGGGTGGACAATAACTTTCTGTTCAGTGCCTTCCAAGGGCTAGTGACTCACCAGCTGAAATCTGTGGCCGAAGCTCAGCCACTCCTTCTCCACTAGCACTTCGAAGCCCCTGATAGTTCGGTAGTAGCCATCTAACATGAGCAGAGAGAGAGAGGTGAGCTGGGCTGTCCGGTCCCAGCCATCACTGCAGTGTACAACCACAGACGTCTTCCCTGATTCCACCTTGTCAGCAATCCGAAGGGCTCCAGCAAGAATAAGCTAGGACAAGGGAGAAAAAAAAAGTTACAAAATCTCTGTGGAACAGAAACTATAAATGAAAAATGGCTAGTGACAACACAGGACAAACCAAGGGCTCTGTCTGCCTCAAGGAGAATGGTAAATCAGTTCCAACTACTTTATAACTAGGACAGCAAATTGGTGAACACATTTTTTGTTCCAGCAAGATGACAACACATCTAAACTTTAGCATAGGCACAACTCTAGAAGAGCCCTCACATTAAGCTCAGTCCTTGGACAGGTCAAGATTTAAACACAGGAACATTCTGTGCCTGAACTTGAACACAAAATGGCCACCACCTTGCAACTGCCCCAGGAGCAGACTTGCCCCTGTCTTAGCAGGTTGACAATGTCAGCTGGACATTTTTAGGGCAGAAAGAGCTTAATTTGAAAACCAACATCCGCAGAAGCTGAAGCATTTTGCCCCACTCATTCTGACTCTGCTTGGATTCCTGAAAGGCTGATGGGGCACAAACACCCAACATTTGCTGGTCTGGACCAGGCAGTAACGCCAGGATGTCGAGGATCCCTGAGTCAAGAGCTTGGAAACTCTGGGACTCCTATGCTCTAACCAGGGCTTTCACAGTTATACCTTACCCAGGAACACACTTCACTTCCAAAATACCATCTATCAGTATTTCAAACCCTCTCTTGTCCCTCTTCCCACCTCTCAAAATTCCCCATTCCATGAAACTGTGGGTTTAGTTGTTTCTAAATTGAGAACAAATTTTATTTCTCATGAATTGAAAATCCAGCACTGGAATTAGCTCTGGATATATTTCCCAGTGAACGGACTGGTACAGAGTTGTGGTCACTCAGCCACACCCAGTGGACGCAGATGTGCATACCTTGATATGCTCTAGCCAGTGAGTTGACTCTAAATTAGACAGCCAGTGAGTCTCCTCAATATTGGGATACACAATTTCTTTCAGTTTTCTCAGTGACTCTCTCATAACATGAATATTGTGAATGTCCAGGAACACTAATTCTGCATTCTGATAGGCATCCTCGCTCTCATAGCCCCCTCCTTTAGCCTGAAGAACAAAATCCACATAAAAATCATTAAGCAAAAACATACTTTATATTTTATCCCAATCATTCTTCCTGAGCAAGTATCAGCTGACAAAATACCACAATGATTGTGCTATCTAAAGCAGGCAGAAAACACTGGATTTATCTTACGATTGGGAACAAACATGTACATGCGCACACTTTGTGTGTCTTTCCTGCAATAGTAATGAATGCTATAATTTTTACCAAAGAATATCACATTACAAGGCTTCTTTTTCTCTGTAATTATCATTTATCCCCATTCAAGCTGCTAGCTCATTAGATTCACTATTCTGTCATTTACAAATTTACCATACTATTATAAAGGAGTATATCCCACACACTAATTGCCTTTAGAAAGACAGATTAAAAAAAAAAAAAGAAAAAAATCAGCTTTAGTGCAACAAAGCGTTTGTACCATTAAAACAGTGCTTAGTGATGGCACGAAACACAACAGCAGGAAAAACACAGCAACATTCATATGCATTAAAGATCCCCAGCTTACATTTTGAAATTAAAGATCATGATGCCTGATTTTCAGAAAGGCTGAGTAACCCCTGCTCCCGTCAGGGCTAACGGGGACAGAGTTCCGGTGCTGCTAGAAGAAGCAGTCTTCCAATGATGCGAAGTGAAAAATGGTGATACGCAAGATCCAGGGTGCTAGAGTTTGACCTCAGTACTACTTTGTTTTGGTTTTTTTCCCCTTCCAATCTCATTTCCCGTTGTAGTTTAATCCAAATGGACCTTCAGTAGTCACACTGGTATCTGTTAGATGCAGGTGTAACAGTCTGTCTAGAGAATCAGATCATTGCAGAGGGTTCCCTTCATGGTGGAAAACCCTTTGTGACCCTCAGGAATAATGTGAAATGGTGGTGGGAAATGTGCTCTAAATTATTACATTCCCAGCTTTAGACAGAGGAAAAAGCACCTGACCTTGTTGGCTACAGCATTCACACTAGGCCTTGCATCAAATATGAAGATTTTATGGGACTGAGCATTAGAATCCATGATGGCTTGAAGGTACTTCTCATCTTCCTTGCTTCGCTTGCCACTCACTCCCACCATTGGCTGGCTACAGCGAGTGATCGTTGCTTGGCTTTCTGGGTGAATCCATGACAACACCTTTGGAAACGAATGAGAAAGAAATGAAGGAAAAATGGGATTGATTAAACCAGTGAAGTGTTTCACCTGTAATGGCTTGCTCTGGGACCCTGCCATGTATTAGCTGGTTCCAGAAGGCTGGATTCTATTAAATCGCGATTGAATGAAAGAATGAACTCTTCTGTCCTTATTCATTCATTCTAGTGGCGTTCCCAAAGTTTGAACAAACAAGAGGTGACTGAATAGGTTTAAGTCTGACTTAAATATGATGCAGACTATTTTCTCACTGTTGTGTGAGTCACAAACACACTTTCTCACTCTGCAGTCACTGGGCTATGACTTAGTCTACGTTACACCACGTAAAAGTTAAGCACTTTAGGAACAGATTTGATTTTCTACAGAGTTGCGAAGTAAACCAGTACATTTTCAGTGACCACTGAAATAATCATCATAACAATGTGTTTTGTCTTCATTTCATTTAATACGCATTTTCATCAAGAGTATCACTAAGTATTCCTCCATCCTGAAAGTCAGAGTAGGCCAGACAATTGTAAACAACGAAACAGGGCTGCTAGGAACTGGACTGAGATTTGGTCTGGGTTGTGCTAAGTTATCTTCTCATTTTGGTTTAGTCTACATCGCTTTCACAACAGTCGTTCCAGCAGATAATGTTGCTTTCTAACTCCTCAAACATGTTGCTGTCACTTTTATTATGACCATTTATTTGCTCTCTGGAATCCACTCAGCCTGATCTTGGTATTATTTATGGCCCAAAGGTATGTAACACCACCACATCAAAGTGGCTTCTTTTGTCACACTCACTGGTATGCGTCCTCTTGATCTGAAAGATGCTACTCTCTTTAATTCGTCATCAGGAATGTTTACGGGCACAGCTAGAATGGCAGGGTATGTATCACACAGCTCATAGCGCTCATTAATCTTGGTCAACCTCCAGCTTTCATTGGGAATTCCCTAAAGAGGAAACAACAGCAGGTTAGCAAACAAGTTGCTCTGAGACCTCAGCACAGTCAAATCCCCAGACCTGAAATTCAAGGGAGCTTTTGTTAATGAAGGACATGTAGGGCTGGAGCCTGGGACTGCATTATCCTGGTAACTTGCATTTCATGCCTCTTCCCAGAGAGGTAGATGTTTTGCTCAGGTCACTGAAGAACAGGAAAACTAGGAGACTGCAGGCAGGCAAAGGAACTGTGGAGGCTACAGATGTGGCAACACCGATGACCCCCTGAGAGCATCTTTAACGTACCTCCTGGTCTCCTCACGGTGCTTACAGGAGAGCCAGGAGCAGGACAGAACGGGTGACCGACAGTCCTCGCTCCTCCCTCAGCACTTAACTCAAACGCAGTGGGTGGAAACTGGGGGTGGAAAGTGGAGCTACTGGACAGGATGGAGGGGAAAACAGAAGGCAGAACAGGCAGTAAAACACCCCCAAAAATAAATCTGTTTTGGGCCTTGTTCAGTGTTTGTGGCAGAGCTATGCAATCCCCTAAAACCACCAGAAACGTAGTAACTGTATGTCGCTGGCTGCATGACTGTATGTGTTCTGGACAGTGATGTGCAGCTCCCGTGTTCCTCTCAGACTAAGCTCTCTGGTGGTACTAGGCTGATTAGGGCTGGGAGAGCAAGGAATCTACACACACACCCCCACGCACCCCCACCGAGCACAGCGTGTTCTGATGGGGAAGAAACTCAACAGCTTCCCAGACAGTAACCTCCAGGTAACACCTGAAGCACAATGGGGAGGGATCCCGACACGCTGCAGACTTCGCTTGGCCAACGCTGGGGGTTAGCAGATCAAAATGGTGTGGTTGCTACTGCGTGCCTGCAAGGAGAGGTTTAAACAGGCACATGCAGCAGCAGGGGTGAGCACCGACACAAAGCACCTCTGTGGGGAGGACAGATCTACTGCAGTGAACGTGGCCAGACTGTTAAGCAGAGTCTGATTTAGAGGAACGTCAGCTCTTAAAACAATACATGCTTTTGTTCTAGTAAACAGTACTTTGTTTTAAGGAGGGTGGTGGGACACTGATTACCACTGTCATGGCTCCCATAGGAAATAAATGACAAAACTAACACAAGTCAGACGAGCTGTGGTAATTATGGTTGACCCACAGAGACTGCAGCCAGTTCCGCGTCAGAGTGGTGAGTCATGTGTCAAAACAGGTCATGGTTAGAAATACGATGAGAGGACAGACCTCCTTGTCTAATACCAGTCACACCCTGCTTGTGAACCACCCCTGGTCCTGGGGCCCTCCCTGGGAAGGAAATGTTACTACAAGGAATCATCAGAGCTGCCAGGATCACCAGTCCCCCAAAACCCTAAAGGAAAGCTATTTTTGGCACTGCCTGAAGCCAAAGAAGTGTCAGAAACAGCCATCAAACAGTGTGTATACACAGTCCAAGCTTACCGGTGGGTAAAACATGCTCACAGGTCTGCCTGCTTTACACAGCAAGGACGGAATCCCCTGGGTCCCCCAGCTCTGCTGTCAACTGGGGAACAGCTGTCCATCAGCTATGATCAAACTGGTTGCTGTCTGGAAGTGAACCGATGGCAAATGACTAAATTGTTCTCAGTCCTGTCCTAGTAAGTACATGACTGCACTGCAATGGATCCATCAGCAACGCTTGGAGATTTCACCGCCCCCAAATCGGAATTAAAACTATGCTGTCAGCACACTCTTGGCAAGGAAAATGGGAGCTGACAAGCAGTTACATGGAAGAAAAGCTTCTTTTTGTTCTACCCTGCAATTCTACCCATGCTCACTGAGAGGAAGATCGAGCAGTCACTGGCACTAGAAAGCACCCTCTTCTCAGTGCTGGGCAGAAGGGCTTCAGCTCACACTGCTCGATCCAGAACTGACACCTCCAAAGCTCCGAGTCTGTCAGCTGCCACCCTGATAAATTGGAATGAAATCTTTCCTTTGCAATAGCCCAGACCAGGAAAATCCATGACAATCCCTGAAAGAAAGAAAAGATGCTGCGTGTCAGAGTTCAGATTTCCTTTGAATCACAGGGAATGCCTGCTTTCCCCTGGTATGGGGGCCTTGGCTCACAGCACCACCCAAAGAGGGCTTTGGGTTCAGATCGTGACTTTCTCTAAGGACTCAGAGCAAGCAGAAATAAGCAGAGTAGGCTAGAAGAGGCGCTGAATTTGCATCTTCCCAGGACACGTGCCATGATGCAGTGCAGCTTGTGCATTTATTCATTGCTCCTTCAGATTTGCACTTTCTCCAGCTGGAATCGATAGAAAAAGCTAAACATGATATAAAGCACATTGGCATTTCCTCATATAAGATGCACTTCACTGCTTCCTGGAAAGTTTTAAGTAGCCAAAAAGCCTACTATCGAACCAACCCAGCCTGTCAGATGTAACCCAAGAAGCCCCTGCGGGCGCAGGCCCAGCTCTGGGAGCTGCCTGCCCGCCTACCTGCCGGAGGAGCCCCGGCTGCACGGGCCCAGGAGCTGCTGGAGAGCGTGGCTGCTGGGCGGCCATGCTGGCACAGTGCGCCTCACACCCACGCTGTTAAACTTGTTCACCCCCAAAACAGGGCAGTCTGTCTATGCTGCTTACTGGTCACCCTCGGCTGGCGCCAACCTCTGAGCCCTGCCCAGGCTTGGCAGCAGGCGAGCCGGCCTTGAGCCCTCCCTGGAGCCTCCACAAGGGCCCAGCTGCCTCTCTGGGTCCCAGCTCTGCGTGGCCCAGGCCACCGCGAAGCCGTGTGGAAGAGCTGTGTCAGAATCTACAGAAAGGCAAGAAATGTGAAACTGCAGTGAGAGGAGGAGGACTGTTGAGATGGGGGTCGCTGGTAGCTCAAGGTTTCAAGGGAAAACAACATCGTGGAATGGTATAAAATCCAAAAGGAGGAACTGCGGGTCTAGCAGGCAATCACTGGGTGAGAGCCACCGCTGGCTCACCGGTGTGGTGGTGCTGACATTACTGGTGGAAGATGGCAACACCAGCCCAGCTGAGGGAGGTGCAGACGCTGACCCTTCTCCTCTCACGAGTGCCTGCCTGGCCAGGGAACCCTCTTCAGATGCCTCCTGAGGTGGTGAGTACTAATGTTCAGCCTAGTAGGTAGTTAAGTCCCTGCTATCTTTTTTTTTTTGTGTTAGCCAGTAAATAACTGCTTTGTACTTTCGACCTGCATACACCCTGCTGGCTGGGTGTCTCCGTGCATGGCTAAAGATGCCCAAACACACTCACTCAAAAGAGGGATGCTAACAGCCTGGACTGAAGCTGTGCCTGGAACTTGCGATGAAGGTGCCTCAGCGCTTGGGAACGCTCCTTACGAGTGTATCATCTAACCACAGAGGCGCAGCCTTTGTGTCATCTCCATGGACAAACCAGACTTGGTTTCCCTCTGGATAGTCATTCATGTCTTACTTTAATGACCTGTGCTCAGTTATCACTTTACCTATGCAGGTTGTAGAAGATGGGACTTTCTTTGTTTGCAGGGAAAAACTGTTGAAGACACACCAGCATGACACTGAAACCACCATCTTGCAAAGCATGTGTTTAAGCTTAAGCACATGAGGATCTTTCACTGACAAGAAAAAAAAAATAATTTCCTTACTGGAATTACAAACGATCACATCTCTCTACAGGATCCAGTAGAATGATTCAAAAAAGTTCAAAGTGCCAGGTCCTGCACTTTGGTCACAACAACCCCATGCAGCGCTACAGGCTTGGGGAAGAGTGGCTGGAAAGCTGCCTGGCGGAAAAGGACCTGGGGGTCTTGGTTGACAGCCGGCTGAATATGAGCCAGCAGTGTGCCCAGGTGGCCAAGAAGGCCAATGGCATCCTGGCTTGTATCAAGAATAGTGTGGCCAGCAGGAGCAGGGAAGTGATTGTGCCCCTGTACTCAGCAGTGGTGAGGCTGCACCTCGAATACTGTGTTCAGTTTTGGGCCCCTCACTACAGGAAAGACGTTGCGTTGATGGAACATGTCCAGAGGAGAGCAACAAAGCTGGTGAGGGGTCTGGAGCACAAGGCTGATGGGGAGCGGCTGAGGGAACTGTTCAGGCTGGTGAGGAGGGGGCTGAGGGGGGCCCTTATCGCCCCCTACAACTGCCTGACAGGAGGGGGGAGTGAGGTGGGGGTCGGCCTCTTCTCCCTGGTAACGGGCAATAGGACAAGAGGAAGTGGCCTCAAGTTGTGCCAGGGGAGGTTTAGGTTGGACATTAGGAAAATTTCTTCACTGAAAGGGCTTATCAAGCCTTGCAACAGGCTACCCAGGGATGCGGTTGAGTCCCAGTCCCTGGAGGTATTTAAAAGACAGGGGGACAAGGTGCTTAGGGACATGATTTAGTAGTGGACAGGTATGGTTGGACTCAGTGATCTTAAGGGTCTTTTCCAACCACATGATTCTATGATTCTGTGGTTTTATGATTCTGAGCTTAGCCATGCAGGTACACCCTGAGCTGCAGCAGGCAAGGCAGGGAGGGTCCCAAGGCACCAGCAGTGCCTCTCTCACACCTGGTTTCAGCCATGAGATACCAAGAGGCTGAGCACATTAGCTCAGGTGCATCCCTACACCGACACAGGATACAGCTGCCACAGCTGAGCTGGTCCCTCTGCTGCGTACTCAGCCTAGGTTGTGTCCACATAGCACAAGAAAGCTCTGATCTGTTTTGTGGTAGAGACATGCCTAGCATAAGCAGGACCTCAGTTAAACCATGGGACATTTAACAGTTCAATTCTCATTTTACTCCCCTAAATTACACCCAACAGTCCTCTGTAGGATGCTGTTCTCATGCTCTGCCATTCCCACTCTGGTTGTATACTAATGCTGGGCACTTTTTTTATCCTCAAAATAGGTCAGGTCCTCTTCTGACTTATTAATTTCTATATGTTTTTTCTGAAAGGAGCAACCACAGCCCTGTACTGTGGCTCCCTGGTACATATCACCAGAGCATAGGATTAGACAAGCATGACTTCTGTAGGGAAACATCACACCTTTCCAGCTTCACGCCACTTTGTAATATCTTCCAAAAGCTCCCCACCTTGTTAAGGAAAATGAAAGCTTTAAGTTATTCCAAAGGCATCTCAAGGTCTTTTGGTTTCAACTGAGTCTTATTCACTTTGCAATTCTGTTTTATACTCTGCCAGCCCGCGTGTAATAAAAATCAGGGAGCAATTTCAGTTTTAAATTTCATTTGCCACATGTGATTCCATTTACTCACTAAATCCCAAACCTCTCCGAGTTCCTTTTGTTCTCTACAGGTTGTTTATTGCTCCCCATAGTTTTACACAATCACAGATTTTTAATAAGTTACATATTTCCACCTTTCCCAAGAATGCTAACAGAGAAGTCAGGGGTTTACTGAATAACCTTCCTAATTGCTACAATCTCTATCATATCAACATACTTAAATTAATCTGAAAAAAATTATCATAAATAAATCATACCACACGCAAACTTGCCACGTCTACCAGTGCAGACACAGATCCTACCATGGATCCTACTCTCAAAGTCTTTTCTGGATGCCTGGTAGTTGGCTTCTACTTTTGCGCTGCTCCCCTCTCTCTGTGTCCCTGCTCCCACAGGGAAATGACTGACCTGGCCTGAGATATACCAAGTTAATGCCTGGCTGTACTGCTGGGCTCCTTATGCCCTAGGCCAGCTCTTCTCTAATAGTTTTTAAACCAATTCCAAAAGGTCCTGCAGATAGTGCATATGCCGTGCTTTTCTATTTCTGATCACAATTCATACAGACACAGACAGGTAATCCCATTATCTCATTTGATGATGCCAATTTTGTTTCACTGTTAACGAATCCCTGCTGCCATTTCAGGACATAATCCTGATTTACTGTAGTATTTGTTATTGCTTTAGCAGAACCTGGTTGGATTAAGAAAAAAGGCTAAGACATTCACACAGATAAATTGAACATCCATAGTTATAAATGCTGAAATTAAATAAACAGACTGAAATACCTAAAAGTTTTGGAGGGGACGTAAAGCTTCATGCTGCAGGACCTAAATCAACTCTAATGAAAGGGATGAAATTCTCCACCTGGCCAGATCACAACATAAATGTTTGTACTGCAGTACAGTTTGCCTCTTCTTCAGCATCTGGTGTTGGTCACTTTTGGAGATAAGCTACAAGAACAGACGGATTGCGTGATCTGGAATGGGAATGACTGTGGCCCATCATTGGTAAATTCAGCTAGGTCATGGCTGCAAAAAATCCTGGTTTGGATTCATTTTTGCAGTTACCAATGTAAGCAAATGACCGGGGACTTCAGCACACAGACATCAGTTTGGTTTCTTGACATAAAAGGAGTCAGGCTAAGTTTTTCCTGTCCGCTCAAAAACGATACAAAAGCAGGCCATAACAAAAGAGGTACACGCTGCAGGAATGTCTCAATCGTGACATGCTTTACACACAACAGTGCTACCTCGTGTGACCAGAAACAAAGACATCATGGCCCAGAGTTCCATTTTCTTTACAAAAAGGCCATGAAGAGCTGCAAATCACATGCATATAAATATATGTATCCTTTCACTGTGTAAGTGTAACCAAGCTCCTGCCAAATGTAAGGTACAGCCAATCACAATATAAAAACTAATATGGATACAAAAGCTTGTTTTTAGAAAACAAACATGCCAGGATTAAGAAATTGGAATAATTTACCTTGGAATTCTCAAGGGGCACCCTTCCTTCTTTCCAGGTATTGTAAGAATGCCTTTTGTACTTCATCTGTTTTAACTGAAGCTTGCCTAAATGAATTCTGTGCTTTTTAATGGAGATTATTTTGACAGCACAGGTATTCGTTAGTCTTTACTTCAAAGTAAGTTCTCAGTCCTGTAAAGAAGAATCTTTCCCATACAGCTTGGGCTGCAGATCCTTCTTTATAAACAGATCTTTCCTTAAAATAACTACCAAGAAAGAAGTAAATTCTAAACAAAGCAATAATCGCGGCATTATCTGGTCTTATTAGTCAAAGTCGACCTCAGACACTATGTGTGTCATTGATTACAAATGATCGGAGTTTGCCTCTACTAGGATTTTAGATTGTGGTATCTCACTGCAAAACATACACTTTTTTGCAATGAAGACAGAGTAGGTAAGATACATCTCACTTTCAATTAGCAACCTAGAAGCCAGCGATCTGTCTTAGGCAGCTATTTTAGGAGGGAACAAATCACCCCCAACAGTGAAGCTCCGCTCTCCCCATCTGTTAATGACAGGCCTAGATAACCAATTTAGAAGGCACGCCCAGCTTTTAGAAGACTAAAGCTAGGAAAATGAAACCCTTTCTTAGGTTTTAGATGTCAGGAATCAGATGAACAACTAGGCTAGGACAGATGTCTTGTTTTGGTTTGCTTTATGGGAAAGACACAAATAAATCTTTAAAATACATGGCTGTAAATTTCTTCATTTTACAAAGGAAAATTGGTTTTATCCTGGCAGATCTGGATGAGATGACAGTTTACTGCGTCCAGGGCAAAACCGTCACCAAATTGTGCTGCTTCCTCAACTTGAGAATTTTATGACAAGAGTGATTTCATTGTAAAAACCCAAATTCTCCCAGCTTTTCCCCCAGGAAGGACCACTCAAGTTTTTATCGCAATATTCCTAATCGACCGCCTACCACTTCACAGTCATTAACACCTTTGACCAGTCTACTCTGGACACACTACAACTGTCTGTTCCAAGCTATGGTTAACCACAACACTCGCTAGGTTGATCCCTACACTGATTCCTCAAGAAAATGAAGGCATTCTACATTTAATTTTTTTCCTTCCAAGTTCCTGTTTGAGATATCTTACAGAAAACTGGAAAGAATTAAAACTGATACAAGCAAGAGCTGAGGTGTGAAACTCAGCAATGGGATGTCTGCACCTGCAAAACGCATCCTCCGCTCCTGACTGCCAGCAGTGGCTGATGACTAAACCAGAGCAATGTTTTTTTCTACCAAAGCCTGAAGTCAGCTCTCTGCAGCCTGAGTAATTTCCATGAGTGGATGCTACTATCTCTAAAGTGGTACTACTGTCATCAATCACTGCAGTGTGGAGAATAATGCCCTAACCCAGCCTGCACGACATTTGTCAGCAGGATCATTCTCTGCTCCATGTGACCTGTAATTATATTACTGCACAGAGCCTCACTTCTGATGAGCAGAGAGGATGAGGAAGGACATGGCACAGTACCCACCTGTCTTCTGTACTCCCAAGTGGGGTCATACACCTTCCATCCATTTTCTGGGAAAACTTCTTTGTACTCAAATGCAAAAAGTGGCTGAAAGAAAGAAAATTTATCATTAAGAGCCCATTCAGAGCCCATTTCCAGGATGTTTGATATCTCAAATAATAACTCATGACTGGTTCTTCTTTTTTTCCCACTGCACGACTTTTCTTTTGGGGCTTTGTGAAAAAGATCAAGATGCTGACTGTAACAGGTAATTATTACAACAATGTACTTTCCTCTATTCCCCAATCTTGCTTGTCTATTACCTAGTACTTCATGGACAAAAGGAGTTTATTATTAAATAGAAAGAAAAGACTCCTTGGGCAAGAATGCTTTTACATATTACGAACTAGATCCCTTCAACCTGTATTTGAAGCAACAATTGCTGTGTTACAACACAACAGAACAGACAAACTGCATTCCAGAACTGGGAGCAGTACAGCCACCATTAGCTGTAAGCCTCTGATGGATGTCACTGTGCTTTGAATACTTTCCCTGTTATGAGGATGTGAGTATCAGTAAGTTATTTTCCATGCATGAAGGAATCCAGCCCCACAGCAGTAAACTTTTCCTGTTTCTATACAATCTAAATTCCTACAGAATTAATTCTAAGACAGATTTTAAAAAACAGCATATCTCCTCCTTCAACAAAATGTGCCCCATGTGAATATTGTACCAGGTAGACAGGACCAAAAAAACAGGTTACTGCCACTCTGTGTCATTTGGTAACAACTGAAAATACTTACCAGATTATTTGAAACTGGGAAAGCATATTTCATTAAGTTCTCAAATATGGATCGTCTAGTTCTCCCTTCAGGCTTATGAGCAAATCGCAAGTTTCGAATATCCTGGGGAAAAAGAGGGAAATCAAATTGCAGATTTCCAAACCACTTCAAAATCCAAAGAAACTCCGAAAGCCAGCATTCAAAATAGGGTCACATCAAGATGCTCTTTCTAGTACTGATTTAGAATTATACTTCGAACACTGTTGTACTGCAACTCTGGGCTTGGTTCAGTGCTCAACTGCAGCCTCCAGTGAAGCCTGCTGCAGCTGCAGAGGAGCAGAGGGACTGCACAGGTATGCCTGATCGGTGGCTTCTTGCTTTCTACTGGAGAGCCCTGCTCAGGGACAAGCTATCTCTGACCACCAGGACTTTGTGAGACAGACCTCCTAGCTCTTACCAGACTCTCAGGCTGAGCTGTGCCAGAAGATGGGCAGGGACTGCCTCACAAAATACCTCCACAGATCTACTGCATGTAGGGAGCCCAAGTCCAGGCAGTTTGGTGCAAAGCAACTAATGCCATATCCCTTTGAAGCTCCCATCTCTCAGAGCAGCAGCGAGGATGGCTGAAACGAACAACTCCTCCACTTTGCTCAGCAGCACAGTTTCCACAAAGAGCA
>NW_009260613.1:717559-728244 GCF_000687185.1 Egretta garzetta
CATCTCTAAGATGCCAAGATTTTCCAGCCAAGCCTACAAATCAAACACTTGTAGTAAACAGTTTAAAAGCCTCCAGCAGGAAATGAGCTATCAAGTTCAAGCATATGAAGATGGTACAGCAAGTCAGAGAATGAGATAAACAGCTAAAGACTTAGCTGTCTCACAAGACTGAGATTAGGTAATTGGTCTCAGACAGAGAACATTTCAGCATGCATAAGCTGTATCTGTACTACTCTGTTATCGCGCCAAACTGCTCTGCATATCCTGGGTCAAGCAGGCTGGCCCTATATATATATATGTGTATATATATATGTGTGTATATATATATATATATGTATATATATGCATGCTGTATAGGGTGAAGATACCTATTGTATAGTTTGTGCCTGGGTTTCCCACCCAGGGAAACAACTCAGTCCACTCCAAACCTGACCATGTGTGCAAATTTGCATATAGGCAAAATCACCAAGACCTAGGAATCCAGATCAAAACAGGGAACAAATTGGCCTGCCAGCACAAGCACCCCTATGTTAGCCAGGGAAGATCACGACTGCAATAGCACGAGGGAGCAGCTGGATGATTTGGTACAGATTATATCACCTGCTTTTGACTCAGCACGCCCACAGCTTGTGAGTCTGCTTAGCTTCTTTGTGCCTCAAAATCACAGCAGTGACCAGAGCCGTTGGGGGCTTATTTCCATTCCTCCATCTGCCCTTACCCAGCAAGTAGCATCTTTTCAGCCTTCAGGGGGCTCTGACAAGAACTCTAAGCAGCCCGAGCCCTACCAGGTCCAGAATCCAGCTCTTCCCACATTGCCACCGAGGGAAGCAGAGGGGCCACGCCCTGGTGAACAGCGGAGGTAAGAATTTAGGACTGGAGACGGTGGCTTTATCTACTCTGTGGGGCTATAGTAAGTAGACACGAGGAGGTGGATTGTTGATTTTTATTGAAGTTTGCATTTCCAGTGATTGCAAGGGCTCTTGAGAGGCACATGTGAAATATCTACCGCCTTGAAAGAAACAAAAGAAGAGCCTCGAGGAGGACTGAAGGCCACTTGCCAGTCCCTCACCACAAAGCACAGCAGCAGGTAGATATAAGCTAGCGATTTAGGGGGAAACATGCCCCTTTCTGGCTCTTGAAATGCAAGTGAGTGAAAGGCATCCTGTACTCCGCAATGACTAGAATCTTCCTGGGACAGCCAGGTGGGCAACCCTGAGAACTGCATGAGTGGGATGCAGGCCTAGGTTTCCACTATGAAGAAAAGACATTACCTAGCACAAAGCTTGAATAAAGGTTTGGATCTTGTCTCAAATCGTGGAGCTGGAGAATCCTGAAAACTACTTTTAAAATCAGATGTTTTCTGAAGTGTGTGAAGTCATACTGACTGAAATGTTTTGCAGAACTTCCTACGCTACTACAGAGAAAACCTTTTAAAATATATGTTCCCCTCCCCCTTTTGTAAAACACAGATAAAAGCTTACCTTGCATACAATCTCCAGCCCGTATGAATTCTCACCACGACTGGAAGCGCCTCCAATTTTCTCCACTCTGTTGATTACACCTAAAGATGCATCTAGGACAAAAGGAGGGTCCTGTAGACAGTTGAAATTTGTGAGTTCAAAAAGGGGAGGGGGAAAAGTCCCCAGCTCCTTCTCCATTACACCTATATTCCCAAACATATAGCTATGACTCACGCAGAATTACTCTCAAAGAACACCTAGGTCTAAAGACTGGATAGCCAACAAAAGCAGATGGTGTCAAAAGCTTACCCGTTCCATGCTTTTAAAATACAGTCTATAATTGGTAACAGTAAGGGTTCCTCTGATTGCTCCAGTGAAGGGGCAGATGTAAGTAACATCCTTAGCTTAAAAAAAGAAAAAAAAAAGTTGTTAATTTCATGGTTAATTTATGGGAGTAAAATTATGACAGCAACAATATTGGAGGCTCTACTTTTCAGATCATGAAATGAAAACAAGCTTAATCTGGGATTCTAAGCTAAAACTAACATGCAAGTTTCAGTTCTGCAGTAAAGGTAAGAGTCTGGGGATAAACTGAACTCCACGGAAGCACCATCACCTAGAAACCTACATTTGCACATTTTCCTGTAAAAGGAAAAAAAAAAACCAGTAGTCGGCTGCAAACTGTTGACTCTTACTGAGCAATGCATTGCCAGTAGCCGAGAACACCATGCACAGTAAGAGGAGACAATTCCTGCCTGGATGCATACATTTGAAGCTGACAACAACCTGCATAAAAGCTAAGGATTGTCTGCAAGCTGGTTTGTGCCACCAAGGACGGGAGAAGGCAGTTCTTCTACATGTGGCTTTTCAGATGCTCAGGTCCTTCTGCACACCCTTGCACACAGAGTCAGCCCTGGGATGAAGGCCCTCATGCTAAAAGCCAGCGGAGCTACAGCAATTTCCAGCAGCCACAAGTCTGTATAGCACCCAACTGCCAGTGATTTTAAGCTCGAAGTCAGCGATCAAGTTACTCTGCAACAATTCAATTATTTTTGAGCCTGAGTGACGGTGACTCAAACCAGTCCCCTTCTTAAAAGGCCTCAAACGTTTCTCGCTTGTTCCAGCAAAAGGCAAGAGATGCTGCTGGTTTTCCACAGCAAACACCTCCCCTAACTGCCCTTCTGTTTTACATCAATTAAAAATGTCAACATTTAAGTTGTTCCCGCCCCTGCTGCCCAGCAGTGACCCATCACATCTTCTGCCACTGAAGCAGTTGGCTGACTGTGCCCTGGCAATGGTTTACGCTATCACCGGCAAGTACTGACATGCCTGATCACCCCTGACATAAGGACACCCACTGACCAGAGCTGCCAGAGCCATGAAAGAACTCCCTGGACCATTTCAATAACCTCAAGCCTCCAAAACCCTATGGGATCCATTTTGCAAGGGCTGTGTGAAGTCAGGAGGAAAGCTCCACACATCCAGGTGACAGCCACCACACACAAGAGGCGTGAGGCTACTGGGGTGTCAGGATGGGGACCTGAATTTCTTCTACCTTTATTCCATGAGATTTAGCCTGGAGGGAAGGAGGAAGAGAAACTGCCTTATTCCAGGGCACTGGAAACTCATATAACTAAATCACCCTCATGGCAGCTCTGCTTCTGCATAGTCTTCACTGACTCTTGAGATTTGGACATGGAGAAGGATCCTTAAAATATCAGGAGTGTCTAATTCAGAGCAAAATACATAGTGCAGAACTTTTGGTTAAAACACATATATATACACACATACACACGCTAGCAATTCCATTATCTATTTATTTATTTATTTTAATTTACATGTGTTTGTTTGAAGGACAATTAAACACAAAATGCTTCTAGCCATTTGTAATTAAACCAAGTGTTTCATTATTGGCCGATTATTAATCATTTCTTTTCAAAGAGTAGTTTGGCAGAGGTCTGAAAGCAGACTCATGAAGCATAATAAGGGTGAGGGCAGCCCGCCTGGTTTTTCCACTAGAGTTCTCATTAGTCAAGATGTAATTTCAAAATGCTTAAAAAAAATAAAATAAAATCTACTAATAAGAGAAGTGTGCGTTTACGTCTGAAAAGGAACAGGATTTCTGGGTAAAGAGGAAAGGTGCTAGAAAAATGTTTTCCAGGTAAGGAATCCCAGGCACGATCTCAAACATTGGCCTTGCCAGCTTGTAAGCCACATCACCTTTCACATTTGCATTTTATTAGCTTGGTTTCCTAAGGAAACAATTTTACTTAATTACACTGCACATGTACACATGTACCTACACACATGGCTTCTCTGACCTTAACCCTACCACAGTTATATGATTTCAGCAGTCTCTATCTGATAAATAGGGATCTCCAAGGCATTAAAATGCCTCACTGCCTGTGAGAACAGATGCCAGGTATAATAGAGAGGTTGTACTAGTGCTACTACCAAGGGAAAGTCTAACAAGCTCACTCTTTGGTAGATATAAGAGAATCCATATGGGAGAAAGATACTGGAAACCAGGATTTACTAATTGCCCTGCTAATGAAATTCGTGTCTTTTATAGGGCTAATCTTACCCTAGGTTACTGTGTCGGCTGAAATAATTTTTCTTCCCTTCCCTGTAAAATCCAAAGAGAATTACATTTGCCTTTCTTGACACTCTTTAACAGGAAATAATTATTTCTGATGAATAATAAATAATCCCTTTTTGCTACCTTTAACTTCTTGCTTGACCAGGCAGCTGCTGTCTGGCCCACTCTGAAAGCCACCCACTCTTACAGTCTTAGGCGGCTCATCATATCATTTGCCAACAGATAAAACACTGCTAACTCTGATCTCTTAAACCATTCCCCAGGAACCCTTCAAAATCCAGTCTTGCTTTCAGAGCTAGCTGTGCCTGGGGAGCGAGTTAGATGTCAGTCTGCAGTGCAGGGCTGGAGTACGGAGTCCTTATGAAAAGAGTAGAGAAAAGGATTGAGCATTGAGGTGGGGTTTTTTTTTGCTTGGGTTTTTGTTGCTGTTGTGGGGGGGGTTTTGGTGTATTTCCAGTTTGGGTTTGGGGTTTTTTTATCCTTAGGACTGAAGTTGCACTCTTCCATATACTTTTAAGAGGAAGGCAACAAGTTAAACTACTGCATGCAAAATCTTTCACAGAAAATTAATCAAGAGGCTTCCTCAAACTTTCAGACTAGAATGCATCAGCAAACCTGATGCATGTCAGAATGTCGGGATGACAAAAAAAGAAAAAAAGCCCCATCCTCATATCAAGTTCTCTGCAACAGCACTGTATCCTCTCCTGCAGTCTGTGGCAGACATTCAACATACAATTCTGCTGTGTCAACCTAAGAAGTTACCCTGTGGCAAGCACAACTTGAACGTCGACCCACATCCTCTCAGGAGGCAGGAAACGCAAAGCTGTACAACCTACCTCATCACTTAGGCTAAGGTACATCGAATTGCCTTGTATTTGCTACATGCTAAGAGGAGACATACAGTGACCTTGGCTCATGTGATGGGCAGTAACATGATTAATGAAACAACCCGATCATGGCTCTCAAAACATCAGCAATTTGCTGTTGTTGGTCAATGACTGCCAAGATATTTTGCTCTACGGATATTCTATTTGGTCAGCAAACAATGAGGAATTTCCTCTTCACATACCCATGTCTTTAATGGTTTCTCCTGGTAGCAAAGGTGGCTCTTCCATTTCAGCCAATTTATTAGTCTCCCTCAGGACCTAGGCAAAAGATAGAGGCAGAAAAAGAAATTCATTACTTTTTCATAAACCAAGAAGTTTACACTTACCTGCAATGGGTCAACAATATCAAGGGCAACAACTACTCAAAGATCTTGAGGTACTGCCTAGTGTCTCAGCCTCTGAAAGGTCAACACAAAGCATGTGAAAGACCTCCACGCAGCTCCTCGAGCATACCATTGGGCCATGCGCAAGTGTTTAAGCAAGGATGCCTGGGATGGAGAAGCTGTTCGAAGCAGGCCCTGTGCTTTGGCAGCACACTTCCCAGGTGACTGCCTTTCATGCCCCAACCTTCTCCTCTTCAACCCATCGTCATGAGTCAAACTCTCTGCCCACACAGTTACACACAAAACCAAAAGGATCAGTTCCTTTCCTGGTCGAAGTGATCAACTGTTACCATGATGCTATAAAGTATCAAGTAGAGCAACTTCTAGCTTATGCTGAGGAAAGTTAAAAGGGACACTTTGTCACACCTCTGTCTTCAGCGAGGGTCCAACAACTGCAAAGATCCTGATTTGGCTCAGCAGTCATGACTAGTTACAAAGGTTGTATTTTGATAGGCACGTCTAAGAGGTACAGTTTCAATTGGTTTTGGCTGCCAAATGACCCCTCCTCCACTTTCCTTCAGGATAAAGTTATACCACAGGGCATTATTTCCACAAATACGATTGCCTTTACACAAGGGTTTTCCCAAGAACACCTGCTATCATGAGCAAATGGACATTTTAGGAAAGCACAGCTGTAACTATGAAAGCATAACCTGAGGTCTAAACCTATGGTAAGAACTAGGGAAGAAGAGCACATGTAAGTGACCAAGATGAAGGATAAGTCTATGTGGCCAAACGCAGATGGATTTAATCCTTGAACCGATGAAACAACCACAACCACAGCAGCACACCAGTTGTTCCACCTAGTAACACAAGCAGAGAGCAGGTAAATTAGTGCAGACTCCGCCTCATGCTGCAGACCACAAGACTTTGGGTTTGAAGTTGGTGTACATCCCACCTGGTTCATATAGGCAGAGAGAGCTCATGTCTGCTCACATCTCAATGTGCAGACTCGCCCCAAATGCTCTCTTTTATCTTAACGTGAGGAAGAGAATTGTTTTAATTTGATATCAGAAAATCCCTGCAAAGAAAATTCAAAGACATGGCCTAAAGTGGCACTCTAGTGACACGTCTGTGGTCAACTTTCATGTAGGATCAAGCCAGTAGGAGAGCCTCAGGGAAGAATAATTCTCTAAACTATGCAAAAAATGAAAACAAAACCCAAAGAAACCCCACACCATGATAAAATCACGTTCCAGCATTTTCACATAACAGACTGATGTCTAGATGAAAAGATTAACAAGATCAAAGCTTGTTCTTGAGAACAAGATGTACATTTTAAAAAATGCATTCAAAAGACACTTAAAAAAAAAAAAAAAAGCAATCACAGTCCTGGCTTCCCAACAGGAACCTCACAACTGCACCCACTTAGGCCTGCTCTTACCAGGGAAGCTGCCAGAGCAGCTGGACTGGGGTCTACAGGATGGGTAAAGGCAGGTCGCCATAGACAGAGCTCCCACTGAACTTGCAGGAAAGCTTCTCCTCCTCCACATCAGCAATACCAGTAAAAACAAGGTTTTGCTGGTATAACTAGCAGAAGTCTATGCTGAGGACTTCTTGTCAGCGCAGCTGCGTTGGCCAAAGATCACACAGCCCATCAAAGCCCTGACTGACAGCCTCCTGACAAAAGCCTGCGCTGTAGACCCACTCTCAACTCCTGCGTGTTGATTTTTGTGCTTGAGTAACAGCCTTAAAATCAGCAGGGTAACATCTGGATTAAGCCAAATGAGACTGAGGCTTCTGGCTAATTAGCCCGTACGTGGTGGTCATCTTTGTGGCCTTTTGTCTTGGAAGGACATTAGTAAAAATACACTCCGAGTTCAGGACGTGATCGCAACTTCTTTGGGAAGGCCTGTACCCCAAACGGGCAGCAGCTGCTGCTGGGATCACTTCAGTCAACAGCTGGATTTGCTGCTTTCCTGCAGATGTCGGCGGGAGCAGGTCCAGTGGTAAACATTTGGAGGACTGGTTTGTATCTTATGCCAAAACAAATATGAGGTAAGATACATAGAAAGCATTTTGTATGACAAACAGCTGCCATGATGGTGGGCAGTGCTCAGGTGGGTTTTAACCACTGTACGGGGAGAGAAGGAGGGAAGAGGCAAACAGTAAGAAAGACAAAGACCTCCACGTCAACACCGTTCTGCTAAAGAGAAGGTTGAAAGCTTTTTCAGTTTAGAAACTGGGCTCTTCTAAGTCTAATAAAATCCATCTGCTCACTCGCACTCTGTGAAATGTGGAGTCCCCAGGGTCAGAGGAAAGGATTAGCAATCCAAACCTGCGCTCATTGCAACACAGGGCAGTGGATGGATGGCCTCCTGGAAGCACAGCACTTCAAGGTCAAACAGCTTCTGCCCCATTGCCTCCCCCCCATCTTTTTTTTTTTTCCTTTCTGTGGTATTTTTTTTTATTTTGCACAGAATTGAGGACTAAACTGCCATTTTTTCCCATCCCTCAGCTGACCTCAGCCACACAACCTACCTCAGGCAACACACCACCGACTGCCTTCAGGATGATTGCAAAGCCAACACAAGCGTATCGCCCCTGGATAACAGCCACCCTTCCCAAGAGGCTGAGACAGACGTGGTCAGAAAGCTCAGGACAAACAATCCTCTGGTGTGCTGGTCTTTGCAGCATCCGCCCAGCTTTAGACCTCGAATGAGCCTCCTAGCTGGAATGTGAATGCTTGAAACCCATCTGGCAGAAACCAAAAAATGAACGGTAGGCATTTTCCTGAAACCCACCTCCATCGATGGCTCCTTAAAATTGATTTGGGGAAATGCAATCTGTGTGCAGCTGACACTGCAGGCAGCAGGCGCAGGAGATGACATCTGGGGCAGCACTAAAGGGCAGGGGTTGGCAGGAGGGAGGAGAAGTGGGTAGATAAGGAAAGAGGAGTTTTGGAAACAGATCAGGGGGGAAGAATCGGATGGGATAATGCACATGGAGCTCTGGGAGGATGCTAAGACCATAGATGGACCCTCTGCCATTTATATGACTGAGATGATGACATAAAAAGCTTCTCCGCGTTACTGCTATCTGCCGCCCCCAATCCAAAACCAGTTCATTAAACTGTCAGAAAAATCTTTTTTTGTACATTAGCCTATTTTCAAGACTTTAAAAATAACACTCCTGGGCCCAGATTTAGCCCTCTGCAAACCTTGCAAAACAAAATTAAGAGCTCCAGTGAGGCAAGGAAGCAGGTAGGGCAGCCAGGGACGCGACTGCAGCAGCCCGGCTGCAGGAGAGTGACAGCTGGCTACTGAGGCATTAACACGACTGAGGCAGGTACCGTATACATCTGTAACTGAAATGTTTCACCTGTGTGCCTCAGGTTTTTAAATTGTTCAAAACAAAGAGCTTTGAGATCTGCAGTGAAGGTTGCAGCCAGAGATGGCCAGAATCAGCGTTACTTGGGAACAGGACCATGTCAACGTAGAGCCACACGCTGGCTGTATCTGTCACAAACATCACTAAGGTGGCTTCTGTAAGAAATAAATACAACCACCAAAAAATCGGTAGACTATTTGCCTTGTCTCTGAGCCAAGCAAGGTCTTCGTTATTTTTTCCCCACAGAAATGTTATGCTTGGTAACTGAATCTTCAGGGGAATTAAAAGTTTAGTTACACCCCAGAATAACCTTTATTTCTGTCGTCTTTTACCGAGTAACATAATCTGGTAGATCCCACTGATCAGCAGCTCTCCCTCTAGACAGAACAGCTCTCTGGGATGCTGAGCATGGAGCACCTTAGCACCACAACACAAGTCCTGCCTCAGCTCAGGGAGGGTGTGAGGACTTCATGCCACCACCTACCTTTGTTCTCTGCTCAAGCAGCAACTTGGCAGAACAAACCCACACTTGCTACATTTAACAACCGCTTCTCTTACTCCAGGATCCCACCTTGTGTTAGCTCCAGCCCACGTACCCGTGGCTGAAGGTGCAGAGCTCTTTCATGCCCTCCCACCCTACAGCACCCAAGGCAGGAAAACCCCAGTGCTGTATTGTTGACACGACCTCCAGACCTCAGCAACAAAGCAATCGCCTCCTTTGCTTGCATGTCTGGGGTCGGGGAAAGAGGTTTAGATCCTGATAAAAAGGTAAGACTGCTCCCTGCCTCATCCCTCACCTCTTCGTACTGCGATTCAGGATACTGCAGTCCTGCCAAACCTCCCCAACCATGTGTTCACGCTGCCTCCCAACACAACAGCCAGCACGCTGCTCCAAAAATCCCTCTCCTGGCTGATGTTCCTGCACGACCCATGCACGCAGCTGATCCCGAGCGGCTACAGCCAGCTCAGGGTGGTACAGAGACAGGCTGTGCCATAACCCTAACTGCAGGGTCTCAGAAGTCTGCGTATCGCTGAACGCTGCTCCAGAAGACCCGAGAGGGTGCACGAAACTCTGCATTCAGGGTTTGCTTTAACCTGTGAACAAAACAGCTGATATGTTTTCCTCTTGTATGACCCGAGAGACGTTTGCCTACCAGCAGAGCCATGCAGCCAGGATAACACATGTCCTGTGCCGGCTGAGGCCAAGCCAGGATTGCCGCCTCCTACCCGATCTGCCAGCATTCTAATTGCTCCCGTATCTAGTTCAGTCAAGATGCCTGGGTTAGCTTAATGGCTTTCTTTTAATGATTGTTTTTCCATAACCTGGACCATTTTGCCAGGACTGGCTTGGGGCACGACTACACGAGCAACCCAAGGGGTGTAAACCCAGGGCAAGGGTGGGAGAGCAGCCAGACTGACTAGGGACAGCAACTTTGTCCCTGGAACACTGCCATCTGCAGCACAAGCCTCCAGCCATTTTCCAGTTACTCTCTTCTACTCTTTCTCCTGAATATTTGAGTCCTGAAACCCACAAAGGTCAGGTTTTTTTAACTCCATGCAACATAAGGGGAGACTACAGGTTTGCGTTACCGAATTGCTGTGTAACAGTTCTCCCAAGTCTGCACGGATTCTTCTACCCTGAATCACAATCAGAATGAACAAAAAGAACCTTTTTTGGTTTAGACAAAATTAAAACGTACCCTTTTTGTGATACCCCCTCCCCCCACCCGAGTTAATCTCTCCTTGGTAACCTCCTACACACTCGTCATGGTTTAACCCCAGCTAGCAACCAAGCCCCACACAGCCGCTCGCTCTCTCCCCACCAGTGGGGTGTGGGAGAGAACTGGAAGAGTGAAAGTCAGAAAACTCGTGGATTAAGAACAGTTTAATAATTGAAATAAAATAAAATAATAATATACAAAACAAGTGATGCACAATGCAGCTGCTCACTACCCACTGACCGATGCCCAGCCCATCCAGAGCAGCGATCACCCCCCCCCCCCGCCAACGCCTCCCAGGTTCTCTA
>NW_009260613.1:728554-732265 GCF_000687185.1 Egretta garzetta
CAGCTCCTTGTGCACCTGGCAGAGCAGGGGAAGACGAAAAGTCCTTGACTGGTGTAAGCCCTGCTCAGCAACAACTGAACCATCAGTGAGTTGTCAGCATTCTTCTAGTACTGAATCCAAAACACAGAACTGTGCCAGCTACTAGGAAGAAAATTAACTCTATCCCAGCCAAAACCAGGACAACCCTCTAAATAATTTTGCACATTTTGAACAGATTTGTCATGCATAAGGCCAGAGCGTTGGTGTGACATGTCCGACCTGACACCGTGACCACCTGGCTCCTATATTATTCCTTTCCCCAAAACCACGTCTGCCCCATCTATTGAAAAGACAAGCTCTCCCGGCTCGGAGCTGCTTTTGTTCCAGTCACACACAGTCCTGTTCTGTATTTCCTACAGCAGGAAACCAGCCTCTTAACTGGTCCCTTGACATAAACACATATAACCTGTCTGTACAGACAAACATACACACACAAAATCCCTTTGCATCTGCAGCCCCTGAACTCACAGGTTCAGCATGTCAACCTCATGAGCACACACTGATCAGCAGCAACAGGCAGGATACACACTGCAGGGATAAGGATGTGCGTGTTGTGCATGCATGTGTACAAGAATATACACACAGAATTAGCAGATTTTAAAAATATGTAGCTTTCCAAAATATGGATGAAGTAGGGATTTGAAACTCAACAGCCAAGTGAAAGGATTCTCCTACAGGAAAATATTTGTCTGATACTTCACATTTTAATGGACTACCAGGGACGTAGTCCCTGTACTTCTGCCTGTAGTTAACATACCTACATTTTCCTCTCCCCCCCTTTTTTTCTTCAGATGTCTTTCTCCCAAGGACTGACACATGATTAAATGCCTCCTGAATCAGCACTCTTGCCACTCTGCAAGTCGTCAATAAACTGCAGGAATATCCATTTCATCTAAATCTGGAGATCCACATCAGAGCTAGTCACCCTAGACACTCTGTTCGCTCTGTGGAAAGCAGGAGATCTAGGAGATTCACCTTTAGGATGAGTGCCTTTCTTCCCACCAAAGTAACTCCAGCGCAGATCTGGGTGAATCCCATCTCTGGTGCTTCACTGTGGCCAGCGCAGCAGTGCCTGACCTCCTGGACATCCTAATACAACTGAGTAGTCACAACCTGTACTTTGCAGAGAGGTTCAAACTTACTCTGTGCTGAGAGGCAGCGGGAGACGAGCCAGGCCAGAGCCAACAATTGCATGAACTTCGTTAGAACAGGCATGACTCCAAAGCCTGTAGGATAGTTCTTACTAGCTGAGTTACCAGAGACAGCTTTTGGGTCAGAGCTGGCTCCTTTCACCTGTCTCAGAGAACCACCTGAGGGCAGTCAGCTGTTCTGCAAAGGCTTAGCCGTAGGATTATTTTTACATACTTGATTTTTTTTGATTCATTTTCTTTGTAAATCAAGAGCAAAACACATACACTTAACATAGCCAATGTTTTTCCTCCTTTCAAATGCCTTTTGCTGGTCTCAGACCACGTTCACCTATTCCTTCTCCTGAATTGCCCTCCCACTCCATCCCTGTCTTCTTTCATGGCTGTTGCCATAAAAGTCAATCAACAAAGGACAGTGCCACCATGGCAGGTGTATCAACATTTATCATTACCCCAACGGCAGTGTAAAAATCTCTGAATAAAAAGAGATCCAGCAGCTCTTTCCATTCACCTCAGAAAAAAACACGGAGGTCTAATTCTGTCCAACTGACATTGACAGAAGCTGCAGAACTGACACCAATAATTACAGACTCAAGACCCATATGCTTATTTAGGATAATTTTTCATAGGTGCATTAGTTTCTTTTCTAAATTAAACATTTCTTACAACAGGAAAAAGGCCACATTTTTTTCTAGCATTTTGCTGCTTAGATGCTTCTGTCTTCTCAATGCTCAATTAGAAGGATCGCGGAACAGCAGCCGTGCTTACTTGACAAATCCTCCCGTAAACTGCAAACACTGTACTACTTTGGAGAGATTTTCAGCTGCCATTTATGGCTATTTCCAGTGTACTTTGAGAAGATTTATGTGCTATGTATTCTACTGAAAATGTAATAAAAAGTAAATCGAGCAAGTAAATGGACTTTGTTGATTATTTCTGAATCATTAAGAGTACCACAGCAGAATGACCATGGGAAAGAACAGCAGTATCTCTGCATGACTGAGGCACGGGGACTTTTCTGAGGATTATGACCAGATGGGTTGAAGAACTACATTAGAGACATTCAGACCACCAAGATATTAATTGCAGGGAAATGCTTTGTGTCTTATTCTTTTGGGATATCAGAAGTTCAAAGGGGGAAAGACAAAACACCATGGACACATGGATCATTTCAGAATAATACACAGAGAATCAAACATAGCATCCAAAGACCACATCGAGCCCATTCAGCTCCTAAGAGAGCACTCAGCCAAAGACGGCTTCCTAGCTTGGTTAAAAAACAACACAAGGGGCATTTAAGTTATCAATAAAATGTTCTGACAACAGACCTTCTATTACACTAATCTAAAGTCTGAAGACAATAATCACATACAATGTACACTGCAACTGCCTTTTACCTATGCTTTCCTAGTCTCGAAAAACCCACTGACACAACTAAAAAAACCAAATCACAAACTGTGATCTCTACCTACTGTATATACTTTGAGAAAGTATAAAATGGCTTGAGAAATCACTTGCTTACTTACCACTGTCTTGAAAATCTTTACAAAGAAGCTGAAGATCAGTGTATTTAAAAAAGAAGCAATACAGTCACCAGGGTAACATAAAGGGACTCCTCTGGAGGAGGAAGTAGCCACCACGCAGTGTTCCCTTGGGGTTTTCTGCTTTGTTTTTTCCACGATGTGCTTCTCCACTCAGACCCGAGCGTCCAGTGATGAAGAACAGCCTCTCCGGGCTGGTGAATCTCCTGGGCTCTCGTTGTACGAGTACAAGGCAAGGCTTAGAAGCTCAAAGGAACACATTGTTGAGGGCCACTCGTTCAACCACGGCTGGCTTGTCTCTTCAAGTTTGTATGGCTTGGTGCCTCAAGACAATTCTCTCATTAGGCTCCGACAGAAAGTCGTCATTGACTCAACACAGCAACACTCCCTGGCACAGAAGGTTGCAGATATTATCTGGTCAGACAAGTCCAACATTTTTTAATACAGAACCTTCTTCATTGCCAAGGGTTCCACATACAACTCAAACGACAACAGCTCTGCTCTCCACTGGCCACTCAAAAACTTTGTACAGCCCGTTAGCCTGACTCTTGTCCTTCCTTTATTTTTACTGTATTTTGTTTAGCAAACCACTTATACAGGAAAATAGATTAAAATTTTCAAGGAAAGCATTAAACGACTTCAGTGAAGTTCATATCACCAGTCTTAAGTAACAGAAAAACACTCTGACCAAAGAGAGAGTTGTAAATTCTAGCAACCAAAATAAGACACAGAAGAGTGTCTCTGTTACCAAGAATTTCACTTTGGAGTTTAGTGATAGGTAAGATAAGGATTCAAGATACAAATAATTACAATGAGTAAACAATCCTACGGAGGGGAACAAAGATGTTTCATTCAGTGCAAAAATATCTACAGAAAATCAAATCTTGGCCCCGACTGCATGCAGCCACAAATCCGCACACGCCTTTTAAATACTGTGCTTGTTCATTCCTGCCTCATTTGTGCTTCAATCTACAAAACTATAA
>NW_009260613.1:732275-740870 GCF_000687185.1 Egretta garzetta
GGGGGGGAAAAGCCACTTCTTACCCAGATTTACTCAGCAAAAGGAGAAGCCACTCCTTACCCAGATTTACTCAGCAAAAGGAGAATTCTTGCAGCTTGTAGCTAGAAGAAATATGGCAGTCAATTAGGAAGAACTGAAAATATTTTTGAGGAACATCTGAAGGCCATTTGCTTGTTCTCCTTCGTTTCCCATTCCTAACAGAAGGCAGTCATAAATGCTTCAAGAGATTTCCTTCACTGTGCATTACTTGTCAAACATTCAGGTACCTCTACATAAGAAAAATTAGCAACGCTTGCCATCTTTGCTCCCTTCTAACTAGATGAGCACTTAGGGAGTATTACTTCCATGTAAAGGAGACAGAAAACTGACTGCATCGGGCTTTTTCCCCATTTACTTTGCATGAAATCAATATTTTGCAACCCAGAGGTTGGCTACTCTGTGTTTTTGTTTCCTTGAAAGGGGGAGGTGCAGAAAAGGACTTACTGAGGAGAGGTGAAGGGAGGGGACCAAGATTTGCTATCTCTCAGGACAGTTTAAAAAGGGAAAGATTGTAATTCTCATGAAATATATAGCATTTACAGTCCTGGAAACTGGAGTCCTAGAAAAACATGGCAATGGCAGGGACTGAATTCCAGTCACTCATGGGGCTGTCCTGGAATGACCATGCTTATGGACAAGAGCATCATTCATTCTCCAGAACCAGTCCTTTGTGCCTTTGTTCAAAAACAGCTTAATGCTCCAAAGAAGAAAGGAGAAGAGTTTCCCACAGACACACACCCACGACTCATAGAGCCAAAATCAGAATTTCGAGATAGTGAAAATATTTTTCCTCATAAGATTTTCCTACTCCTTCTCTGCTGGTCTTTAAGTTTCTCCACTTGATACCTTTGATAACGTAAAGCACCACCCATTCTTGGCTTTGGTCTTGAGTTCAGCCCTGTGTGCAAAGGGACCTGTGGAAACACTACACACAGACAAGGTAAGGACTGCTACTGCCTGCGTGGCTTCTACTCCTGCACACCCGCAAAAACATGAGGTGCACCGCCGTGTGAGAATACGGCTGAGCCCAAAGTGATGGCACAGAGAAACACATATGGTCAAGTCTTCACACAGTGACAGTAAAAAGGTAGACTGTTTATTTAATTTCACTGCTGTACCGCCAGTTCACAGCTAGCCAAGTCTTTTGTGACTACAGGTCAATTATTTTCACCATCTGGTGGCTTGTGCAATATGGTCTGTAATTTAATAGCAGCCACAGTCCAGTGCACTGGGAAGGAAAGCTCACATCACAGAAGGCATCTCTGCATTTGCTAGGAACTTGTCTTTTTATGGGCAGTCCCATGCGAAGAGTCAAGGGCCAGTCCAAAACAGGGATACTTATCCCCATACATCGCTCAGTGAGGATGGAGCTGACTGGCAGGACAGAGAGTCTTCAGCTACGCTGGAGGTGCTTAGGCAGAGGTTTTCTCATGATTTAATGCTTCCAAACTAGCATCACACACTAACCGAAAAGTCCCTTAAAAGCAAAGGTAAAAAAGCATCGCTTAAATGAGTGCCTAAAGTTTAAAAAGTTACTCCACTCTTTAAACCCAGCTCTTCTTGAACATGTGTTACACATAACCGGAGCCTGACACACTTCCTGCATTGGCAGGGAGATAGCAATGGGAAGGCTTGCTGAGGCTAGTTTTAGTGATTTACAGCAAAGGATGGGGTGGGGGGGAAATCACATCTTTCTTCAATATGTTCTTCTACTATCAATATACACGTTCTACATCAAACTATTCTAAGTCACTTTGCACTAAAGCTAGACTAAAGTAACACAAAGGTGGCAAAGTCAGTGACTGGCATTTCAGTTAATCCTGCCCAGCGTCGCCTGAGGGACAGGATTTACCTCAATTTTAGAGGTCCACATCTGGAGAAATCACTGAATTCTCTTCATAGTCGGAGGAGAAACACAGTAGGTTTTCAAATGAGACAAAACTACACCTTTACTGGAGCACAGCTAAAGCTGGGACCCACTCTGGGAAATCAGCTGCTGCCCCTCAAATAATGTTCACAGCACCCTGCAGCAAGGACTTCCCTAGCTCAGCTACATGACATTCTCACCTAGCGTGGGCATTTCCTTAAAGCAGAGATAAATCAGATCATAAATGAGCTATTTCTTTCCATTGACTACAAAGGAATTGTGGTTGGCTAACTTGAATGCAGACTGGCTCAAACAGATTTCATTTAGAAAATCTAAGGAGACAGCGATAGCATCCATTTACTGTCTTGGAAGGACAAGACTCCTTCATCTACCTTTTGTCATGCACCAGTTATGTATCTTACAAAATAAACCACATGGGCTTGCCTACAGTCTCCAACCATACACACAACATATAACAAATAACAAATTAAGGTTATGCAAGCAACTCTGTTTCTTCCCTTTCCTAACCTCTGTGTCCTGGGCATGCTACAATAACACTCTTGCATCTCATATATAAACCCATTGCAAATCCACCAATTCCTTGTGTATTAAAAGAGAAAATTATTATGGAGGGAGCAGACAATCACGGAGGATGGGACACACGCTTCTACAATATTTTGCTGGACCTCAGAGGAATATCAGGAGTTCTGGATCTTACTGTTGCCCTCAAAGAACGGTTTAGGTCACAAACAGCAATATTTGAATCACTTTTTCTGAAGGCTGCACAACTAAGCAGGTGACGTGTGGGTCTACTGTACTGGCTTCCTCTGTCCACAGAATGGACTAGAAGCAAGAAGCAACATAAGAAAGCCATCATATGAGTTTCCATCCTCTGGTTCAGGTTTTCGCTGCATACAATCCAAAACCAAACACAATGGACCTTAACAGATTTTCAGGCAAAGGTATTGTTCTTAAGGGAAGCAGCAGCAGGCTCCGCTGGCCACATCCACCACTTCCCAACTGCAGATGGAAGGGATCCAACCCTTTTACGACAGCTGCTCCAAAGCTTTGAACACGGTAAACTTCAGGCATTATCCTATAAATCAACAGCTAACTCAAAATGACAGTCCCCACTGATAAAAGCTAGAGCATTAGCAAGAAGACTTAAGTGAAGTACCAGAAACTGCACAGACATATCTGTCCATAGGCACCAGAGAAAATAGCACCTATAGGACTTAGGAGCAAGTATCTCACAGTCCTTTGATAACCACCAAGTTCCCAGATCTTTCAGAGAGAGTTATGCACCTCAATCCCTTTGGCAACGTTGGCTCTAAGGTGTTCTTAGAATCTCATCCCAAATCACAAAATATATATGAATTTCCAGCTCATTTTCACTTCCAACTACTTCTATCCAATTCTGTTCTTGCCTGATCTATAACTTATGTTAAAACATATGGCAGTGTATTTGCTAAAAATTCCCTCAAAAACTGCATTCCCTAAATCAATTCTAAACAGCTTCAGATTTGAGATCAGGAAGGGGGTGGAGGGGAGAACCTAACAGTGCTTTGTTGTTTTTCTGTTGGGGTTTGGGGTTTTTTCCTTCTTTTTTTTTCTCTTATGAAGCTAACTGAAGCAGCCAGAAGTTATTTAGAGTTAGTTTATGAAGTGAAAATTCTATAAATTTTAGTGGAAAAGCAATTTAATCTTAGTTCCAGATACTGAAATGCTCAATATACATTTGAAAAAAAAAAAAAAAGCCCTTCATAAAGGTTATTATTAAATACTTTGGAGAAAGATTTAGGAAAAATACTGCACATGCATTCTATAGGAATCCCCAGTGGTTGTCTCATTTACCTCATTACACACATGCGTGCACGCACACAGAGTGTTAATTGCACTCCAAAAGAAAACTGCAGGCACAGACTGCAAGAAATGATGTGGGTCCTTCCCCTGGTTCCCTCCTCCCGAGGGACGCCTACCATTCTTCTAAAAATTCCCCACAGAAAAAGAGTGTGCTAATTGTAGCTATCGCAAAGTGTTTTTCCATCATCACAGAAATTTAATTCCTAAATTTGAGTCAACGTACACGCAGAGGCAGAGACCAAGCAGAGGTAGGAGTGATGATGGATCCACGTAGCAATTCATTCTAGCAAGGAAAATTTAAATACACATCAAGAGCATAATCCCATAATTGGCAGATCCACTTCAAAATCTTGAAAAGCTTATTTTCAGCCTCTTAAAGCTAACTGATGCAACACCTTCCTGTGAGAACACCATGTAAGCCCAGGCACTTGTCTCCCATACCACAGTTACCACAATATGCACTAGTTCTCACTTCAGGGCTTATTCTCTTACATTTTTCCAGGAACACTGTGGGTCGTCTTTTTGTCCTCAGAAGAAATAAGGTGCTTAGCTCAAATCTCAGTACCTGTTAAGACTTGGAAGTTCATGCTGTCTTGTGCCAATCAAAGTTGCACAAGACACTCAGGTGTGCAAGGAAAGGGCTAGAACAGAGAATGCTCTCATGCCACAGTAAAGTTAATGGTATGACCTCATCTGCAATATCAAAGGCAAGGCCACATCTCAGAAAGATCAAAGAAAATAGCAAGAACAATCAGGACCTTGAAAAATCTCCCACAGAACTCACTTAACAAAAAGTCTGTCACATGACAGAGATGTTAATTTGGAGAAAATTGGACAAAGAACGATAGGCCCAGAGAGAGGATGTCTGTTCTCCTTGGCTCAAGACCTGAAAGAAATCTGTGTTAGCTGATCACCACTCATAATGAATTTTCCATGTAGGAGTTAGCCCAGGGAGCAAACAAGAATGCCCCAGCACCGACAGCAATTGATTTGAGGACGGGCTGTGGGACTGCATTTGCACCGGCAATACCAACACAAGGCTGTCCACAGGTAGAGGACAGATCTCCATCCCACCTCCCAGGCTTGTCCTCCAGCATCACACGCTCTCAGGAACAAAGAGAGAAATGGGTAATGCATTAATTCCTCTAGGAGAGCTAAAGTCAACCTGTACTGTCCCTTTCTCCCTATACCCTAATAAAAGTAGGAGCACAGGAGTGCATTTTCTCTAGGTCTGCTTACCGCTGACGAGCAGTCACGCAAATGTAAAGAACCAGCTTTATGCCTGTGCACAACAGCGTCACAGCCACTTGCCCCACCTCTGCAAGAGCAAGCTTTAGGTGAGGCGCGGCAGGCTTATGCTGAATTCCGGCCCCACAGGTTAAGAGCAAGAAGCATTTTCCAGCAGAGGCATGTGCTCACACTTGGCCTGCAGAGCCTTTACTCTAAATAAGTAATTCTCTGCTTTACCATCTCTCCTTAAACACTATTCTAAAATGAAAGAGGAGCAGCGTTTGTTCCAACCATGGCAGAACTTTAGTTTGCTTAGAAATAAAAAAGAAGAAGAGGGCAGGCTGTGAAGAAATCATGCTGCAAATTACAGGAACGGTGGCACAGCAAGGAAGTATGGGCTTCTAATGGCCTCCAGTAAACAGCACACACGCGTCTTCTGCCTGAAAAATGTATCATGCAGCTAAGTGAACATTCCTCTGCAGATGTTATTTTTGACCAAGGTACAGAGGCCCTGTTGGGTGGGGAACCAGACAAATCCAGGAGAGCAGGAATCCCTGCCCAGACAGCTTACAATTCACACAGACAAAGGGACAAGGGGGAGAGTCCCAAGGCGCAATCAGGGTTACAAGGAAAACATGTTGAGCCAACTTCACCACCAGGAAGCAAAGACAACCTCAATTCTAGAAAAGAAATGTTGCCTCATTCTCTACTTGTAAAGGTAATTCTCAAGTGTTCAAAAATTGTGAAGGCAGTTGAGTTGTGCATCAGAACTGAAAAAAGCAGCGCACTTATGCAAACTTCTGTAAAAAAATTAAGTAAGGAAATAAAATAAGTTTGTGTAAATTTATTTTTTGTATAATACTTATAATTTTTTTTTATAGTATTATACAAACAGCTACAGTTGTGGCAGTATTTGCAATTTTACATATATTTGTATCAATTAATCACTTAGCCTCAGCCTAAAAACTGCATTTTCTATATATTGGAATAACTTAATACTCCATCTTCATGGGGGAAAAACTTCAGGCCTATTATATACTACTTCACCCAGACATAATCTGAAGATTACTTTATGCATCCATAGGTAAAATGTGTAAGCTATCATTAGATTACACACAACTATTGATTCTTCTTCAAATCTTAGCTTAATATTGGCTAATAGAATCATAGAATCATAGAATCATAGAATGTTTTGGGTTGGAAGAGACCCCTAGAGGTCATCTAGTCCAACCCCCCTGCAGGAGCCAGGGACACCACTAACTAGATCAGGTTGCTCAGAGCCCCGTCCAACCTGGCCTTGAATGCTTCCAGGGATGGGGCCTCCACTGCCTCTCTGGGCAACCTGTTCCAGTGTTTCACCACCCTCATTGTAAAGAATTTCTTCCTTATATCTAGTCTAAACCTACCCTGGTTTAGTTTAAAACCATTACCCCTTGTCTTGTCACTGCTGGCCCTACTAAAAAGATTTTCCCCGTCTTTCCTATAGGCCCCCTTTAGGTACTGAAAGGCCGCAATCAGGTCTCCCCGCAGCCTTCTCTTCTCCAGGCTGAACAAGCCCAACTCCCTCAGCCTGTCCTCATAGGAGAGGTGCTCCAGCCCCCGGATCATTTTTGTGGCCCTCCTCTGGACCCGCTCCAACACTTCCATGTCCTTCTTGTGCTGAGGGCTCCAGAGCTGGACGCAGTACTCCAGGTGAGGCCTCACCAGAGCAGAGTAGAGGGGCAGAATCACCTCCCTCGACCTGCTGGCCACACTTCTTTTGATGCAGCCCAGAGTACGGTTGGCCTTCTGGGCTGCCAGCGCACATTGCTGCCTTTAGAAAGAAACATTCATTTCCTCAACACTTACGAACAGGTGGACTTTCTGTTAATTAATTACGGACTGCTGAGACAACACCCATGGGACAAAAAAATTATCATGGTTGTCAAAGGAATTAGTTTTGCATTTAGAGGTTTTCATGCAATTTTACTGTGTTTAGATTTTACAAAGACGCTCAACCACAGCTGAGAAATGCTAAAAGTCATTACTAGAATGTACCAATACCAGCAGTTTTATACCCAGAGACATTTTTTAAAGCAAAGGTATATCAGCATACCCCTTGGTTTCATAAGAGGAACTTACAGATAGTTTTCAAAACTCCTGTGACACCAAACTAGAACTTCAAATTTATAATTAACTAATCCAATAACAGACTTAAAAGAGCTTTGTTTGGACCTTTTTATGTCAGAGCAATGTATTGTGACAGAAGGTTATTTTTATCAGCTTGGAGATAGCAATCTTTCTCTGAAAGAAGATACTTCCAAGGACTCAGTGTTTACAAACAAGCAGGACTTCTCAAGAGAGAACATCTCTTATATATACACACAACAGAAAAAAAAGGATATACAAATGGTAGGTTGAGGATTTCACTTACTTAAAGCACTTAAAAGAAAATGGAGTTCCTTTGGAAATTCATCTCCAAGTGTGGGTTGCAGAGTCAGCTTTTTGAAAACTGACAACTTTATAAAGAAGGAAACAATACAGAAGAGATTAAACTTCAATTTCACCTGTTTGACTTTGGGTCCTTTCATGCTTTGGCTACATAAAATTTGGCATTAACCTGAAAGCTGACATCATTTTACCATATCCAAAAATCACAGGAGCAAGGAATGTCCTCTGAAGGAGGCCACAACACATACAGGTTTCTTTTTAAAGACAAAACATACATACCCTTAAATCTGGCGAGAAGTTGTCTGCCGAGGTAGAGACCGAGTCGGAGGATACAACAGAAGCAGATTTGGTGTGAGCAGAATGGTCCGACTGAGAAGTGGAAGCGCTATAAAAGAGAAAGACCACAGCGTATCAAAACCGTGCTCAAGAAGGCTCCAAAGCCAACAAGTGCAGCCATTTCCTTACAGTCATATCAGGCCTTTTTCACCATTTCCACCCTTTCCATTCTCAGTTATTCAGCCCTCAACAGTGGTTTAAGAGAACCTGCTTTACTTGCCGTTGCCACGGATTACCAAAGCGCACACAATTCATTACCAAATCTCAGCCAACGGTATCACGGTCACACACTTGATCAAATCCTCAATCACAGAAACTAAGGGCCTCCATTTCAGGCTTTCACATGGGAGATATTAGTGCGCTGCAAGGGGATGAAAACAGACAGGCTCCTGAACGCGTGCCAGCACAACTCCAACCGCAGCTTTACAGCGGTGGGAGAAACTCAGAACAAAAACTCTTTCCATCTCACATAACTTTCCTCCTTCAGGTATAAGTACAACCCTCAGGAGAATTAAAAAGACTCTCTCAGCATACCTCTCTGGCGATACAAAGTGCGATTCGCTAAATAGCAAAGCAAAACAGTTATTTTCTTTTTCTATATGTTTTTTTTTTCTAGTACAGCTGTAAGTGATTAAAATAAGCTTATTTTATAGCATTTTTATGCTGCGACCTCTCCTACAACCATAATTGCTTAAAATTAGCATTTGATAATAATGCTCTTAAAACCCCAGGTGACTGTAAAGAAAGTTCCTCTGCAGTACAACATTACTGCCTGAAGCCACAGCACAGCAGCAAATGCTGAAATGCACCAATTAATTCTCACGCTCTTC
>NW_009260613.1:740903-744251 GCF_000687185.1 Egretta garzetta
CCGACTCCAGAAAGGTCTTACCTGGGTGTAAAGACACTCTTAAGAATCAGCTATCAGGCTTACAAGCCTAGCCTTGGCTGAAGCAGAATACCAGCAGGAGTATTACTGTTACTACTTGTATTAATTAGACATGTGACAACCTAGCAACAGCTATAACTGAGCTTCCAAAGGGCCTGGAGATCCGTTAATTGTCTGAAAATTGTTTTGCCGCTGGTAAACAGCCACCGAAAGGCCAAAATGTTCCATTTTTATTTCTATTCTTCAGAGTTTGGCAAAGTATTGCACAGGCAGTGTTAAAACCACGAAGGACTGCAGCAAAATTGGGCCCTTGCTGGGAGTCAGTCCTTTCTCTCCAAGGATTAAAGAGTATTGGCAACTCTTTCATCCTACAAAGTAGAAACTTAGAAATGGAACCTTTGGGAACAGTAAAAAATTATTTAAAATAAATGATACTGGTGTGCCAATCGAATAGCACAATTCCACTGAATGCATTTGTTGTACACGGTTCAACAGCTAATCACTCAGCTTTCCAACTGGCTTAGCTCTTGCCGTGTTGCCGGGTAAACTCACGGCATTTCGGACGGACGGTGACACTTGCGCACACAGCACTGCTCACACTGCAACAGCCCCAGGGTCTCCGTCCCAGGCAGAAAATAATCTTCCACTAAAATAACAATAACTGCATCTTCACAGCCTCCTGTTCTTATGGATCAAAGGGTATTGCACATACACTGAATCTGTGTACAGTTTCGCATTACTACAGAATTGATATAAAGTGTACGCTGCTGCTGAATGGGCTGCTCACGTTCCCCTCTCTTCCTCCTCCTCCCAACCTGGGCTGCACACTGCTGCCATCTCCGCTGTGCTGGACAAGCATCACGGGATGCACGGTTCAATTTGCTGATCTGCCGGGGCAGTGAACTATTAATAAACACGAAGAGAGTCTTCTGTTGGATAATAGGGCTGATTGGATTCATTACATGGCCATATAAATCATCAGATGCAGTGCACGGAGAGGGAGGGACTCTGTGTCTGGAGATGATGAGGAAGGCTGAGAGCACTTCCATGCACAGCAGCCTGCAGGCATGCTAAATTAGGCTTAGCACTAAACCACATTTTTTACATTACTTTACTGAAACAAGCTCAGACCCCTGGATGTGTTCCCTTGAAACCCCTTTCAGCCTGGTTTCTGCATGGTCAACCTCCATCTTCTGAGCGTTCCCCCTCACGTTTGCAACTATTTAATTAATTTGATTTTTAAAAGCGTGGGGAAAAAAAAAAAAGACACTTCATTTAATCATTTCACAAAGTAGCACCAGTTTACTGTACAGCAACCCGTAAGGAGGCAGTACTTAAAGTTATCAACGAGGAGCAAGCAGATACTGTAGATACCTTTATCACTGGGTGACAACCCTGACTCCTGTCCCCGGGTCCCCACCGTGCCTCCTCCGGCACTGGCTCCAGCCGGGGGAGCCCGAGGCTCAGAGTGAGCCTCCAGAAGCCATGGCTTCTAGCTCCCTCCCCTTCCAGGGCCCAGAATTTTGTGTATTTAAATGCATTTTACAGGTCAGCAACTCTGCTGAGTTTACAAGCCATTTAGCTCAGGTGCAAATAAACAAGCGAGGGGCACGCCAGCCTGGCCCGCGTGCACCACGCAGGACGGCTCGCTCACCGAGCGAACATCGCTGAACCACTGAGCACAGTAACCTATTAATAGAAGTATTTGCATCAAGAATTTCACATCCTTTAGTCACAGAAAAAGGAGCTGGAAAGGCTGGGAAGGTTTAATGGAGTGTGCTAGTCTCTCTGCCCCCAAGCTAGGACAAGCTACACCCAAACAACTCCCGAGACCTGCCTGCCTAACCTGCTCTCAACAGCTCCCAGGGAGGGAGAGTGCTAACAAAAGAATCAAAATTTCACCAGTTTTTCTACTTACACAACTTGTCTGCCCTCGTACATTCTCAGTGTCTACCTAATACGCAAGCAGCGATTATCTAATCGTTGTTGACCAGAGATTTTATGAAATTGTTAATTAATTTCACTTTGGCAGGCTGAGGGGCAAACTGCTTTACACAGGAGAGGGGAAAAAAAAAAAAAAAAAAGAGGAGAACCATAATCCACAGCACATCTGAGCTGTGAAAGCGTTTTGTGTTTGTTGATCATGCTTGGCTTCAAGTGGGTTTTAACGAAAGAAAGCATTTGCATTTTAGAAGTGGATTTTGAAAAGCTCCCCGCACCGGCGTCCCTCTGCTCCCGCAGAAGCCACCGGTGAAGCCTCCCTCCAGCAACAGCAGCGCGAGCTTTTGGGAAGCGCCGCCTGCACGTACAGCAAACAATACCACTTGGGTTACGCGGCTCTGCACAGTATGCATAGGTTGCATATGTTTGGCTCGCTGCCTCTGTTCTCCTCATCCATCATTTATAGGGAGCTGGGATGGAACGAAGGAGCAGACAACCGAAACGCCGCTGGCTTGCAGCTCCCTCCTCTTATCGTCGTCAGGCAGTTGCACGGCTCCAGCTCCACTGCTTTGCAAACTAATTAAACTGATGTCCCTGCATGCACATGAGAAGTTTATTAGCTTCAGTGGTTTAGTCAATCTTGAGCTCTCCTCTGCTGCCAGCGCAAAAGGAAGGATCCTCAAACCATGCAGTTTCATGTGCCTTTGGGCGGGGAAAGTGGGGAGAGCATCCTGGGGCTGACAGCAAACTCGGAGCAAGGAGACCAGAGCTCCCTCCATGCCTTGCCACCAGCCCTTCTGCATCATCTACAAATCATTTACTCCTGCTTCTGTTACGGCTTCTGCACATTATCCCAGCTTTTGCCAATGTAAAGTTAAAGCTGCCTCGTACAATACCTTTGGCAGCAGGACAGGGTACTTCTGGTATCAGTCTAAAATGCCGAGGACTCCACCAAGGATGCTCTGTTCTCACAGGGACATACCCCAAAACACCCGCGTTCGACAACACAGAGCAAACCTGAGTGATGGCAAGGGCACGACAGTCAGAGGTAACTGCTGGGTTCGGGGGCACCTGACAAACACTTCAGAACACAGGTAGGTTTGGCCAGGTTTCAGCAAGGGTTAAAGATCACTGGAGCCGTGCCAATCACTGCTAGCTGAAGGTTGGTTCAATACAACTTAATAAACGTGCAAAATAATGCTGTTATCTCTGAACCTCATTACGGTTCTAGGAAACAACATATACTCGGGTTAACAAAATACTTTGAGCTCTTCCTACAGGAAAGCAAGCGAGTGCAGATGTTCCTGTGAGGAATCTGTGAAGACCAAGGACCTCCCGGAGCATTTCTCTTCCCATGCTTCAGGCCCAGGCAGGTCTGCACCGTTCCTG
>NW_009260613.1:744266-755198 GCF_000687185.1 Egretta garzetta
AGAGACCCCTACAGCAGTTCAAAAGCACCTCCAGGGAAAGCACCTTACTCCTGCGACTGCCACCTCTGTTTACTCCTCTCCTTCCTCCCTCCCCATGCAGAAGGGGGAAACAGGTTTAGGATGCAATTAACACTGATACACATCTTTCACCTTAGTAATTATTTCTGTGACTTAAATGTATTTCTTATGGCCAGATTTTGAATGATAAATGAGTCCAAATGAGAGCTGCCGGCGCAATGGTCTTGTACAGTACCTGCACGCAGCATTAACCCCTTGGCTATATGGAATACATATATGCAGCTAATAAGAGAATTACAAATGGGAACCAAGCACAATGACTCAACTCCTGATAAAGTGTTCATTGTTATTATTAGGACTATCCCACAACACGCCAGATGGTTTTCAAACATAATTCAGACTCAGACAGATGCCCTCCAGTGATTCTTGTTCAGGCAATTGAAAGGTATTACTGCATGCGAGGCAGAATTGAAGGTACGCCAGCGTGTGGAAGAACTGTCAACAAAGATGTAAAGAAGCTGCAAACAGAAGTGTCTGAGACACACAAACTTATCCTGTTAAGCTACAAAGGTGCAGGGGAAATATTTTGGGGGAAAGCAGTGATAAAGTCTTAAGCCACTTCAAAAAGTACCATTAAATGGCATCTGCAAAAGCTGCCCGAGGCAATTTCCACCCTCAGACCCCTGCAATCTAAAGAACACAGTGTACAAGAAAGCCAAGGAAAAGAAATGAAAACTTGTAGTTACCATTTGTTTTGCCAACTGTTACAGAAAGGGTTTGAATATGAAGTTACTGCTTTCCTAGAGTAGATAAGCAACAGTTTTCCCTAAAAGGAGAAAGCACAAGTACAGCTTCTGAAGACGGCAATTTGACTGCATGAGGGTTTGAGCATGACACGGTGAACTGAAGTCAGGTAGAAGATAAGCACGGAGATGTTAGAATAGAATCATAGAATTGTTTAGGTTGGAAAAGACCTTTAAGATCATGAAGTCCAACCGTTAACCTAACCCTGCCATCCCACCACTAAACCATGTCCCTAAGCACCTCGTCTGTCCATCTTTTAAATACCTCCAGGGATGGGGACTCAACCACTTCCCTGGGCAGCTCATTCCAATGCTTGACACCCCTTTCGGTGAAGAAAATTTTCCTAATGTCCAACCTAAACCTGTCCTGGTGCAACTTGAGGCCATTTCCTCTTGTCCTATCCCTTGTTACTTGGGAGAAGAGGCCAACCCCCACCTCACTACCCCCTCCTGTCAGGCAGTTGCAGAGGGCAATAAGGTCTCCCCTCAGCCTCCTCTTCTCCAGGCTGAACAACCCCAGCTCCCTCAGCTGTTCCCCATCAGCCTTGTGCTCCAGACCCCTCACCAGCTTGGTTGCTCTCCTCTGGATGTGTTCCAGCAACGCAACATCTTTCTTGTAGTGAGGGGCCCAAAACTGAACACAGTATTCAAGGTGCGGCCTCACCAGCACCGAGTACAGGGGCACGATCACTTCCCTACTCCTACTGGTCACACTATTTCTGATACAAGCCAGGATGCCATTGGCCTTCTTGGCCACCTGGGCACACTGCTGGCTCATATTCAGCCAGCTGTCAACCAGTACCCCCAAGGTCCTTTTCCACCAGGCAGCTTTCCAGCCACTCTTCCCCAAGCCTGTAGCATTGCATGGGGCTGTTGTGACCCAAGTGCAGGACCCGGCACTTGGCCTTATTGAACCTCATACAGTTGGCCTCGGCCCATGGATCCAGCCTGTACAGGTCCCTCTGCAGAGCCCTCCTCCCCTCGAGCAGATCGACACTCCCACCCAGTTTGGTGCCATCTGCAAACTTACTGAGAGTGCACTCAATCCCCTTATCCAGATCATTGACAAAGATATTAAACAGAACTGGCCCCAAAACTGAGCCCTGGGGAACACCAGGTATGACCGGCCACCAACTGGATTTAACTCCATTGACCACAACTCTCTGGGCTCAGCCATCCAGCCACCCAACCCAGCCACCCAAATTAAACTGTGAAGCCCTGCAGCTTTTGCCTAATGCAGACAAATGCATCGTTTATGCAGGACTGTATCCTCATCCCTCTTATTGGAAATTTAATACAGAGTTCTTGGTAGTCCAAAAAGAGGATATCTTCCTTCCCTGTCCCCACCCTCCACTGGAAGGAAAACTCCTAGGAGATCTCTGTGAAGAGCTTTCTCTGAATGTCAGCCTAAGGACAACCACACCACACAACTGCTTCTCTCAGGCCATGTGACTCAAGAAGAAAGTCACAACAACCAACTTCATACATCACATAAAATTTCACAACAACTTCTGGCAAAACTTGAGACATGACGTTACTTTATGGGATGGTCCAGCTAAATCATCCCAGCTTGTAATTGCTGAGGACGGTCATTTCTAAGCAAGCATCTTAAAGGTGTGCCTCTTTCTGTTCAGCAAGAACATAAAAAATATTCACACATATTAATAGAATCATAGAACCACAGGATGTTTTGGGTTGGAAGGGACATTTAGAGGTCATCTAGTCCAACCGCCCTGCAGTGAGCAGGGACATCCTCCACTAGATCAGGTTGCTCAGAACCCCATCCAACCTGACCTTGAATGTTTCTAGGGACGGGGCCTCCATCACCTGGGCAACCTGTTCCAGTGCTTCACTACCCTCATCATAAAAAATTTCTTCCTTATATCCACTCTAAATCTACCCTTCTGTAGTTTAAAACCATCACCCCTTGTCATGTTACAGCAGGCCTTGCTAAAAATTCCTTCAAGTATACTTCTGTTCACCAAGAACATAAAAAAGTATACACATATATGCCTTCATAAAGGTAAGAAACAACCCTATGCAAAAAGGGACTGGCTACAATGAGGGTGGTGAGACACTGGAACAGGCTGCCCAGAGAAGCTGTGAATACCTCATCACTGGAAGTGTTCAAGGTCAGGCTGGACAGGGCTTGGAGCAACCTGATCTGGTGGAAGGTGTCCCTGCCCATTGCAAGGGGTGGGACTAGGTGGTCTTGAAAGGTCCCTTCCGACCCAAACTATTCTGTGATTCTGTGGGTAGCAACTCCCTGAGAAACTACTGTTAATTTCTGAAGACACTTGTTCAGACTTTGAAAACTGAGGAAGAGACCTTTGTCTTGCTCAGAAAAAGAGACAACAACAAAAATCCATGACTGAGAACCTGTGTCTGAGTTTAACACCCAGAACTCTGCAAAAACCTGATGGGACAGGAGGAAAACACATCTCTGGAAAATATGCCATTTTTATTTACAGCATATACATAGGGCTCGAGGACACCTATTTTTTTTTGTACCATCTTAAAATACTGACCTGGCTCACTCCTATAAATAACACAAGCAAAATGCAGTCAGCGATGATAAAGTCAGCTCTCCAGCACCTTCTTTATGAATATTCCTTCCCTGCCAGTACAACAAGTAGCTGCTTCATTGCTTGCAGAGGTGTGCCAATTACTCAGCCACTAATTCGCATGAGCTGCTCACACCATTTCTTCTGTATCAAACTGAACGTTTTGTTTCAATAGTCACTGAACTGACATGGAAAACAGGTGATAAAATGCACCACTGGGCGATACAGTTTCAGACGCAGAGGTCATAAATGAGAAAAACACTGCAGAGGGCAAATTTCCATTTCCTCTCTTCCTGTTTTTTTAAAAGTTTCTCATGATGTATGTTCCTAAAATTAATCAAGGTGAAAACTGCAAATTAATGATGACCTGTGGCAAATACAATTTAATTTGGAAGCTTCAGATGCCAAGAGAGCAGAATCCAGTTGGTGCAGATTTCAGCAGGGCCACGAACAGGAGCACCTGCAGCACTGGGGCACTTCTCTTAAAAGTGTAACGACGCAGAGGAATTGAGCACTCCCCGCGCACTTCACAAATTCAAGCCGACAACTCTCCCTCCTCAATACTTTCAACATTCCTGTTTCTTTCAGAGAAGGAAAAAGAAATACTGAAAACCCTTCTGGGTCACATCAGAGCAGAGGGAGACAAATAGGTGCTTGTTCCCCATGAATATGACTTTGTCCTAGCTAGGACTGGCTGAACTGGCCTGGGAAATCCAGCTGCTGCCCACATCAGGCTCTCCCATTTACAGCAGCTCTCTGTGGATCTGTGCTAAGGCTAAGTGGTCCCCACAGTCCTCATCTGCACATATATATATACACCTAAGTGCACTCAGAAGTCCCTCATACAACTCTCTTTGGGGAATCACTTGAAAGCACGGCTGTCATCTGACCGAACTGGGGCCTTGCAGCAGGAGCCAGGCGCTCTGCGCTGGCTTCCACTCCACCACGGGGCTGTAACGGGCTCTGCCGCTATAAATTAAGTTTTAGCATCTTAACACCATCTCTCCCCAGACAGGAATCCCACAGTGCTCGGCACTGCGCATGCCCGTAACAGCCAGCAACCCCTCTCTCGAAGAGCTTACATGGACGGACAAAGGAGCAGCATCTCCAGCGAGCGCTGACTCGATCTTAATTCTTCACAGAGAAACAGAAAATCAAAACAGGCTTATTCTACTTAGACACCACGTGCCAAAGGAAACTACCTGCAGCATACATGAGATGCATCCTTACCCCCTCCAAACACAACAGACAATGGCTACGTTTCAGAAGTACATGGAACTCACCATTTTTCTAAACATTTAAAGAACCCACTCTGCTTGACCTGTAACCATCTCAGAGAGGAAAAAAAAAAAAAAAGCCATAAACAAATATGCTTTTGAAGGAAGGAAAAGCACCAACTGCCCAGCTTCCTCTGGCATTCAGAGGAGGCAGACAGTTGTATAATATAATAATGTACCCTCTCCATTCAAACGGACTGGCAATGTCAGAGCTTAACAACATCTTAAAAAGAAGCCATTTCAGCAAACAAATCATTGTGCGTGTGTGTGACAGACCTAAAATAGCCCCCCACGCCACTTGCCTGAATGAAAAAGATTCACTTCTGTTGCCAAGCAAAGCCGGGTCTCAGTCCGACTTCAACGTTCCAAGGGAGGAAAATGTCATTTTTTAAAAGTTGATCCTTCTAAGGAGCATCCTGAGCTGAATATATAGTACATGTTTTCCCATGAGCCATAAAGAGAATGTCCTATATTTTGACCGTGAACAAGCTTTTCTAGGAATGCAAATTTTGCTCTCAATAGTTACACAATGGAGTACAGTGTCACAAGCACCGTTCATGCTCCATTAGTCATTCTTTTATTTTTTTTTTTAAACAGAAATTCACAGAAGGCCTACAGTGTGCGTAGAGCACTTGCTAAACAATAGGCTGATTGTTTAAAATATTTGCAAGATTCCGAGAATAGAAGGCCAACACCCAAAGACAAACCAATGTGCAGCACGTAATTAATAACAGCGAGCAGCCCACAGTATCATGCTTTCATGAGTCAAACAATCCAGAAGGTAAAAAACAGGAAGAACAGCAGCTATCAGGGGCCTGAACCAATATCCTCTGATCAGCACATGGAAGGCGACTACAAAATGATCTGTATTCACCAGAGGAACAAAAGGGAAGTTAGGTTCCTAACAGGCTCCAGGCTGGTATGGGATGGTGCTCAGCTACAAGGAAAAAAAGAGAAGGAAAAAAAAAATTTTTTTTAAGAAGTTGTTAAGACTTCTGCACGGAACTGACATTTTTTCTCTGTTTCACAAACTAAATTTCAACCCATATCTACAGAGTCCAAAATTAGTTACTACCTCCTGAAAGCAGGCTGATAATCCAGTACTTTGGTCTGATTCCAGTTCCTAGTGGAAATGTTTAGCTTGCAAAATCCACCACTAGCACAAGCACCTTCACTTGCAGCATTAGAAGTTCAGGTAGTGAGTGGTGGGCAAGGCAAGCAACCCACCTCCTCCAGGTGAGACACGGTGCCAAGGCAACCCAGTTGTTCTGGCTCTGCCCTAGCGCTTGGGAGAAAGGTTTGACAGACTTCCCGGAGATGGTGCGCACATCTGGGTCCGTGCTCCAAAGCTTTGGGGTTTCCAACTACCAGGACAGGCCCTTAGCACTGAAAATAAATTAAGACTGTAAGGTGAAGAGGTGTTCAAAACACAACCCTGCTTACCGTCAACACAAACAAGGTTGCCTGCTAGAACAGTGCTCCCACCGCACTTGGGTCACAACAACCCCATGCACATCTCTGTGCCTTCCTACACATTAGGTTATTGCTATGTTTTTGGGGATCATTTGTGGTTGTTCAGAAGGAGCTAGAGACTTTTTTTTTCAAACAGAAGATGCTGTGGAGGGCAGGACTGAACTAGAAGTGAGAAGATCCTGTTCCCCCCTCTCCCCGAGAAAACAGTATTCCTAGGTCAAAAACCCCCAGCTGAGGGAGAGAAGTTCCAGCACCTCAGGGTTCAGATGGCTGAAGAAGTGCTACACAGTGGCGGAAAGCCATTAGAGAGATCACTGATTAACTGGGCATCTGGGAAGTGATCTCTCAGGCCACGAGGAATCGGCACATGTCCTGACCTGCAGCCCAGGCAGCAGCCTGGGCAGACCACAGCCAAGGTTCTCCATGCAGCACAACCACCCCAGCAAAAAGGCAACTCAAGAATCCAAATCCAAGTGTTTCCTAGTGCTACAAGACCACCAGTGCCTCTTAGCCCTACCAGTGGAAGAAGCTGATTAAAGGGCATTTTGTGGCAGAGTAAGAGACCTGAGTCGTGCTGCTATCTCCTGTGTCAGAGCAACCTTGGATTTACCACTGCAGCCCACAGAAGAAAGCAGGCTAGCAACATCTAACTGTCTCCACAGGTACTCTGAATGCAGACAAAAGTCATGATGGAAATCCTACATACAGTTCAAAACCATTCTTGCAGTTTACCAATATTTATATTTATCATATAAACTTCCAACCCCTTCCTTTAAAATGTAGTAAGCCAGAGAAAAACATACAAGTAAAAAAATTACTAGGATTTTGATGCAAATTCAGACAGTGCCGGATAAGTTGCAGTAACAACTCCAGAGTCTTAGAGCAAGGAGATGCAGAAAAAATGGAAACCAACACAGGGTATCAAATCTTTTGTTTTCTTGTTCTTTTTTTTTTTTAAGAAAAAACCTATTAACTTGATTAAGGAAAGAAATAGAAATAACAACTCTGTTAGCAAGTACTCACCTTAGAACAGAAAGGAGAACTGGATAAAAAGACAGATACAACTTCTCTTTTACTATTTGTATTCTGCAGTGCCTTAATTTCTCATTACATACTAAGAACCAGTTATATATAGTTTAACCAAATATATGTATACTTCCCACAGTTCATGTGCTGTCTCAATTTTTCTTTAGATACCTACCTATTTCTCTATTTAAAAAACACCTCAGTTAAAACGTAACACATATTGTTAAATGTTCTGATTCTGTTTCAAACACACATCACGCAACGCCCTCACCCCAATAAACCAAACACCCACAGGAATTAAAAATACCAACGATTTACTCAGCCATGACATTATTTGTTCCATCCTGGGAAAAACCAAAGGAAGGAGGAAAGAATGTATAAATACAGCCAATCTGGAGAGCCTTGTATCACCTAGCAAAGCTGACGTGGTGTCACACCTTGATAAGCTTACACAGACACTACGCAGCTGCGCGCTCTGCCAGACTTGGCTTAAAAAAGGATTGGGAGCAACTATATTCTGTTGGTAGCCCAGCCCCTGCATGGAATTGGTTCCTAGCAGAGTCTCAAGGCTAAAGTCAGTCAAGTGTTCAATAATTTTGGGGCTTCATTTTCAGAAGTTCAAGCTAAGATCACACAGGATGTTTTCAGAAACACTGAGCACCTGTATCTTGTCAGAACTTCTATAGAGCCCAGCATCTTTGAAGATTGTGGTCCATCAGCCAAAGGCTACAGGTTCAATGCTCACACCTGGGACCAGGTTTCCCCACAAACTCAGTCCCATGTATTCTCCAAACACAAAACCCAGTTTCCAAAGTGCTCAGCAGCCATTGACTTCTATATGGCCCAAATTTGCCAAAGAGCTCTGCACACTCATTCACCCCACCTGCCAGTTGTAGGGTTCACTTTGAAAACGAAGGTCTTTCAAGTTCTTCCACCATACAACAAAATGAGGCACACAAAGCTTGCAAGCTCATCTGAAGATTTTCTGTACGTCAGTTCTCAGGCATCTAAAATGAGGGCTCATCTTCTAAGATCACCCACACCCACTTTCTTCTGCCACTTCTGCTTCCTCAAGCAGAAATCAGTGTATGCGAAAACCAAAGTAACTCAAAGAGGAGCAGGATCAATCTCCTGACGGCAGATACCACAGGTGCCTACGCTCCCATTCAGTGGAAACCCAGGCAGTGGAGCCTAGATGACAGTTCAGCTCTCCCAGAGCAGTCACTTATCTTTGTTCAGCTGAATTACCTGTGGAGTGTATTGACTCTGCTGAGGGTAAGGAAGTTTCAGATACCTACTTCACATGGAGATATGGCAATCTGAACTAGAGCCTGCCCTGGTTTCCACAAGATGAGTGTCTTGTGGCAGGGAAGTTTGTTTTCGACTGAACACAGCCTTTTGCAGACACCAAAGAAAGCGCAGGGAAAGAAGGATTTCTCCAACTTGACAGGAGTCTTGTCCAAGGGAATCTGCACATAATCGTGACATCTTTCTCATCTAGGTATTCCCTTATGTTGAAAAAGGAACAAGCTTTTTCTGTAATGGAAAAACTGACACGGCCTCCCTTCCCATCTCCATCTTTGTTTAAATGCAAAATTTGGCCTAAGTTATTACTTTCACTCCTCTGTCAAACATGGTTAAAATTGTCCAAACGTTACAAACCCTATTAGTGGACAAACTAGACAGATATACACACGCACACGAAGAAATGGAGCTTAGGAAACCAGACTACAAATCTCTGCTCTCTCCTCAGTTGCAAACAGATTTAGTTAATATGTAGAAAAGGGGAATGACGTGAGTTAAGAAATAGCTCCTTCCTTTTTTGGAGCGGAGAACAACCCAAACTCAATGCACTTTTTGCCCCTACCACAGCGATAGGGAGGGAGTTCTGCGTAGGTGGTCACATCTGAATTACTTGCTGTAGGCTCTCCTCACAGTCACCCAGGAGAAACTGAGATGACTCACTCTTCCCCATTGCCTACAAAAAGAAACCCAGAGACTAGCAGAGATCTGTATCAGCCCAGGGCAATGAGATAAATCTCATCCAGGGTGCCTGTATTTTTCTTTATGCAAGGTGGAAGTGGAAGGTGGAACCTAGAATCAGAATATGTTTTAGGAAAGAAAGATGCAAGATGTCCCTCCATGGCACCGGAGGTGGCAGTGATCAGCAGAAACTGTACCCCAGCAGACAGTAACAAGCGAAGGGCCAAGAGTGCTCTGCTGCCTCGAATCCTGAGCACAGCCACAAACAGTCCCACCACATTCTTCTTCTCACCCCCCAGTGTAAATGACCGTTCCAGTAGCATGCTTCTTCACCTTTGAGGAAAAAGTCTCAGGAAGGACTCTCACACGAGGCGTGGGGGCTCATTTTCAGTGTAGAAGTGGGATGTTCATTCTTAGACTGGAGGACACACCCTGAGTTTTCAAGACCAGCCTACTCCAAAAACCAACTTGGGTGAAAGGCGAGCAGAAGATCCTGCATTTCTTTATCAGAAGTGTTCTATTTACACATGAGGTGCTGCTCAGTTTTGATTTGTTAAAGGTATCCCATCTGCTGGTTAAAACAACCTCTACTCTGATGACTGATTTTGACAGTCATCCTTCAGCAGCTCATCTCTGGTACTGAAGGTTTCAGGGACCTGCCCAGGTACCTTCAGCATCTGCTTTCCACAGCAGCCCCTATAACCTTCCATATGCAACCAACTTGTTCACAGGCTCCAGCTCTTTCACGGACAGATTTAGCCGAAACAGCTGATGAGGTCAGTCCTACTACCTATCTGTGCAATCTTTCTCTTCAAGAAGGCCACCATCTTATAGCAGTGATACCAACTGAAATCAACAACAGGATTTATTAACACAGCAATAAAAACAGCACAAATGCTTTATTTTCACTAAAGGCAGGAGGTATGAATGAGGCTGTGGTTCAGGAGCTCAGTAATTCAGATATCACTGCTTTTTGTGCCAAGGGAAAAAAAACCTCACCAAACACTTTGCCCACAAAACACCAAGCAATGATCGGATGTATACTCACTCCGCCAGTTAAATTTTGTTCAGAAAAATATAGTTGGGTTAACCTTTAGCCCTGTCATTCGGTACTGCCATTGCTCTTCATAAGCCATAAGCTTTCTAGTGAATTCCCAAGGCCTCGGGACTAAGGTTTGTTACTCTTGCTTTGCCCGAACTTTTCTTGGCCTGCCTGCAGCTTTGTTTTACTTGGTTTAGTTGTGACAGCAATTTCTGTAATTGGCCAGGTGTCTCTATCTGCTCTGTTTTCTTTTTGTTTGTGTGTGGTACAACCACAGTTTTGCACATATACCAGTAACAAGCAGTTATTCTATACACAACAAGATATTTACCACTAACATAAAAACATTGTATAGAGAAATACAACAGCCTGGTATGATAGCACAGGCCTAGAGAATCAGAATCATAGAATCACTTTGGTTGGAAAAGACCTTTGAGATCATCGAGTCCAACCTTTAACCTAACCCTGCCATCCCACCACTAAACCATGTCCCTAAGCACCTCATCTATCCTTCTTTTAAATACCTCCAGGGAGGAGGACTTGACCACATCCCTGGGCAGCCCATTCCAGAGCCTGACAACCCTTTCGGTGAAGAAGTTTTTCCTAAGGTCTAGCCTAAACCTGCCCTGGCGCAGCTTCAAACCATTCCCCCTCGTCCTATCATCTGTTACCAGGGAGAAGAGGCCGACCCCCACCTCACTACAGCCTCCTTTCAGGTAGTTGTAGAGGGTGATCAGGTCTCCCCT
>NW_009260613.1:755910-763479 GCF_000687185.1 Egretta garzetta
TCCTGCACCTGGGATGGGGTAACCCCCAGTATCAATACAGCCTGGGGGGAGAAAGGATTGAGAGCAGCCCTGCCGAGAGGGACTTGGGGGTGCTGGTGGATAAAAAGCTGGACATGAGCCGGCAATGTGCCCTGGCAGCCCAGAAGGCCAACCGTACTCTGGGCTGCATCAGGAGGAGCGTGGCCAGCAGGTCGAGGGAGGTAATTCTGCCCCTCTACTCAGCTCTGGTGAGACCTCACCTAGAGTACTGCGTCCAGCTCTGGAGCCCTCAGCACAAGAAGGACATGGAAGTGTTGGAGCGGGTCCAGAAGAGGGCTACTAAAATGATCCGAGGGCTGGAGCACCTCTCCTATGAGGACAGGCTGAGAGAGTTGGGCTTGTTCAGTCTAGAGAAAAGAAGGCTGCGGGGAGACCTGATTGCGGCCTTTCAGTACCTAAAGGGGGCCTATAGGAAAGAGGGGGAAAACCTTTTTAGTAGGGCCAGCTGCGTTAGGACAAGGGGTAATGGTTTTAAACTAAATCGGGGTAGGTTTAGGCTAGATATAAGGAAAAAATTCTTTACAATGAGGGTGGTAAACCACTGGAACAGGTTGCCCAGAGAGGTAGTGGAGGGCCCATCCCTGGAAACATTCAAGGCCAGGTTGGATGGGGCTCTGAGCAACCTGATCTAGTTGGCGGTGTCCCTGCTGACTGCAGGGGAGTTGGACTCGATGACCTCTAGTGGTCCCCTCCAACCCAAAACATTCTATGATTCTATGATTCTATGACTAATAATGATTAAACTTTCAAAATTTCAGTTACACTAACAGTAATTTCTTTGCTACATACAGATGTGCTGCCCTTTTGCCTGTGAACAAGATTTTGAGTGTAACACTTTGTACGGGCATGCAGTCTCTTTACATCACAGTAAATAAATCCAGATAAAAATGTTGGTTTATTCTAAACAGGTGTTGCCCATCTTCCCAGAACAAAGAAAAAAAGCCTATAAACTCATGTTTTTCTAACTAGTTCAGCAGAAATATGATCACATACCCACACCTGACCCAGATCAAATTTGAACCACTGGGTGACCTAAAATTAATGATTCTGGAGCCGTGGCCAGAAGACTATAGAAAGGCCAGATCTGTAAAGTGGGAGCATTTGTACAGAGCTAACGAAATGACTAGAACATCACCTTGAAACGGTTATGGACTAGAAAACTGCTAGCACTTTCTCTTCATCAAATATATCAGGGTTTAGAAAGCAATGGAAAAGAATTCATGGAGCAGAGAGGCAAGAGAGAAGCAAGGGAAAAAGCTACCTTGAAACCACTGGAAAATTACTGAGTGAGAACATTGTCTGGCAAAAGAAACTACAGATGGTAGGAAAAGGAAAAACAAATGCTTGAAAAGTTCCACCGATTTTTTGTTGTCTTTCACTGATTTTTTTCTTCAATTAGCTCCCAGTCACCAGGGCTATAAAAGAGCCAGATGTTTTTTAGTTAAAAATGAAGACGGGGGTGATCACTGTGACAGTGTCTCTTCTGTACTGTCACTTCCCTGGGTTATCCCAAACACCTTTACAAACCAAGCACTGCATTACCTTCCTGTCATCCTCTTCTTCATGGTGGAATGAGCTTCCCACAAACAAGTAACAAGACCACTTTTTTCATGTCCTGTTTTACAACTACACCTTGTATCTAACACCTTATCAGAGTGTCCTCTGGAAATGTCCGATGCATTTCTAATGTATGCTTGCTGTTTTTTTCCTCAACTAAGCTTTCTGGTAATCCAAGCCCTTTGGTGCATGGTTCAGGTCTCTTTTTACACTACCCGATACCCTCAGCCCTGGAAAACCAGTGACAGTAAAGCAAGTCATCAGGAAAAGATTCATGAAAAAGCAGCTGTGGACTATTGATTCTGCTGAGCCATTTGAGAGGTGTTATGACCTTTCCAAATGCAGTTCTTTCCTTTGTACATGAGCTATAAAAGAATTAGCAAAGGAAGGGAGACGATAAAACATCAGAAATAGATAACAAAATATGTTTGAGACAGGTGTTAAATTTTAACTAAAGCCATAGCAGCAGTACAATCACGTAACAGATAGAAATTATGTAATTTGACATCATCAGGTCATCCTCAATCTTAAAATTCAGGTTCTGTAATTGCGTCTCTGTTGTAAATACCCTGTAGTTAAGGAACTATGTGTAGAACTCAAAACTGTCTAGCAAAGACTGTTAGTCAAGATAACATTACCATCTCTCTTCAGAAAAAGCAGTGCTTGATGGGACCCAAGAGAGTCATGTTCTGAGCCTAGCTTTTCTCCTCACCAGCTGTCAGATCTTGCCTCATCTCTCCACAGCAGTTTTTCATCTCATCCTTAGACTTTCTTGCTCTTCGCCCAGTTTCTCAGCAAGGAGTCTCAGCACTCGACTGCACGTCCAAAAGCTTAGTAAAATTACCCGCCAGGCATTAGTAAAAATAGAGTAGTTCTAGCTTAGGCACGTTTAAATAGTTGGCCCCCAGCTCTTCAATGCAGAAATCATCACCTTCTGTATCTGTATAGCAGCTAGAACCATGGCACCCCAAATGCCTGTGAGGCCTTTAAACAGCAATACAACATTAATTACAATACAAGAAACAGGTGGGTGCCAATTGTATTTTATATTCTCAAATGGAAAATATACTTAAAAACAAACACATACACTTTTATTGAATGGTCAGACTGCTACTAAAAACAATTCCTGAGTTCTTCAAAGGTAATGGTTTCTCTTCACAAGTGCACTGTGTAAATTAAAAGCCCTAAAGTCTTTTTGACTGAATGTTATTTTCATTATTTTCTGCCCCAAATCCTCAGACTCTAATAAAAGATTCTACTCACTTTGCAAACATATATGCAGGCACAACTATACTGTATCTTCACAATACACAGTACACAAAAAAACTATCTCAGAATGGACTTCAGTTGCAAATAAGTGTTATAAATTATCACTCACATATTAAAATTAATGATAATGAGCCCATCTGGAGTTGCTAATTGGTTCTAGGCATAGTGTTAAGTTTCTCAGATGCAGAAAACCAGTTCATTATGAACACTCAGCCCGCAACGTACTTGTCTTTAATGGTAACAACTCTTGAGAAATGCTGTTTCACACATATAAGAAATCAAATGCAAGAATTGCTCTCAAAGCCCATGAGGAAAATGACAGCTACTCACATTTCACTGAACACCAGAACTGGCAAAAATCTTCCCTTTCAAATTGTAACTTCAGTGACTCATCACAAAACAACTCAATCAGCAAAGCTCATACATCTGGTAGCAATGTGGTGCTAGCGAGCTCTCCTCAGCCAACAGCTTACAGACCCAACTCCTTCCAGCATCACTCTCACCCGTGGGGAAAGAATTCCTTCAACGTAGCCTTAAATCAGACCAGGTATTGACAGGACCTTATTTGAGACGAAGCGGGGGAGTTCATACCTCATGGAGCTATTGCTTCAACAGACCTTGCTGCACTGATTTACATGGAATTTATGTTTTCAGAGTTATCCCTGCAAACATACATACGAGGAGCATGATTATTCTCATATGCTTCAGTAAAAGTGCAATGCAGAGGATCCACTGCGTCTGCAGACCTCTGTGGATGATAATCACCAGCAGAAAGGTGGTAACAAGCAACCAGAAAGTGGTAACATCAACCATTGCTACAGTCACGCTGGCAGGAAACATCTGCCCGCTGCCTTATCTCTTTCTCTCATTTTATACTGAGGTTGAAATACCACTGACCTCTCCTGCACCAGTTTCTTTACAGTACAATCACCTCCACACTTTTGCACAGGCAATACAAATTTACCTTCAGCAGATATAACAGAAAGCCTCTTAGATATTTTATTGGACTGTTATTCAGACTAGACTGTAATATGCTTTTTCAGGTAACATTCCAGAGGAGTACAAAGAGATATACGTTCATTCAGAAGCTACAGCACATAATCACACTGACTGCATGAACAAAATGCCTAATTGCTTTTAATGAAAAGTAAATAGCTGAAGTTTGACATCACCTTTTTCCTAAAGTCATGTGTTCTGCTAAAGTCACACATGGCTCTATCTGGCTTTCCTTTCACAGAAGGAAAGATTATGGTAGAATTTTGTTGGCTGTTACTTTGAATTCCAAAGGTCAGAAGGTCCATATGCAATGTCAAATTTAAAAACAAACAAACAAACAAAAAAACCCACCCACAACTACCTACAAATTTATTTTAAGAGTGGTCTTTTAAGAACTCTGATTAACTAGCACAGCTGAAATGTGTTTATCACTCACTCACCCAGGGGCCCCAGGCAATTTTATAGATATAAAAGCAGTCCACAACACTGAGTAAAGCTTGCTCAACTGTACTGTAGCTCATCAAGCATCAGAATCAGTCTTTTACCTCACTCCTCCTTCTGTCTCACAGGTTGTTCCTGGCCTGACACTGCAGACACACAAGCGCTCCTTGCAAGCTGCTGGTTAAATAGCACCACAGCTCTTTGTAAGTAGTTGCCTCATGGTCATCTGTCTTCCACGAGAACAGGATGCAAGGGGAAAGCCCATCCTAAATATTGACCTTTGGAAACCACAGAGAGCTGCAGAACCCAGTGCTGTGCCACCCAAACCTAGCACTGGGGGAGACAGCTTAGCCTTGAAAAGCAGAACAGCTGTTTCAGCACAACCATGAGGGCAGATGAGCTAATGAGCTGTGACCTGCTCATCTGAAACTCAGTCACTATTTCCACGCAGAGCTGGGGATTTTTAACCATGTACAAACAGCTGTACCATGAGTCTCGTAAGGAGTTGTTCAAACATGTTTGGTTATTCCCATATGTTACTCGGGGACCACAGGTACTACACATTGCTAGGGTCTACTAAAATATCAGTGACTTTCACCGTCAGATGCCATTATTGCCGTATCTCATGTGCATTATTAAAAGACAAATAAACACATATGTGTTCTTTATATATGCTCTCGCTATCACACATGTGAGCAGCCTTACATATAAGTAAACTCTATCTAGCATGTCTTCTTGAGGAGCTAGATCTTATGTATCTCTAGAAATACACCACTTCTGAACAGGAGCTGAGAGAATGCAAATAATGCGTTGCTGTACATATTTAGTACTAGCACCTTTCCAAGTTTACTAAATCTTGCACAGAATAATTGAGGCAACTACAACTCAAGAAGGCTTCACATTGCTAGGCAACTGTGAATGAGTGACCTTCTACTCATTTTTTTGTTGTTCCTCCTTTTAAATAAAATGGCTTATAAAAACTGATGACAGCACCCTCACGATTCATTGTGCTCCTCACATCATCCCCAAAGCTAACTTGTTCTTTTTAAACAAAATCACTTAGAGAAAATACGTCGTATCTCTATAGTCGTAGGTGAACAATTCAAAGTTGGTCCAGCTATTGGACCACAATCACAGAGATGAAAATAAGTATGTTTCAATGTATACAAATAGTCCCATTAGCTTCAGAGGGATTGTTCCGATGCATAAAATCAGACTGCAGTGCAGCTTTAATGAAAAAAAATCTTAAACAATAAAACGCTGAAAATGGATCTACAGTCCAATTCATAGGAATATTATTTATTTCTGCATAAGTATCACTAGATTTGCAGGGAAAGCTGGTAATAAACATTCTGAAGGTCACCAGGCACCTCTCATTCTAACAACCCCATTTTACTTACTTGTAATTTTACCCTGATCTCAACCGTTTGAACTAAAAAGTTTCACAGCATGCATCAACTCAAGATGAGGGTTTTTTTTATTAATAACTGCAGATGAAAAACATTTATCTATTTCCAACACCCAGCTAGAGAAAAATGTATTTTGTTTGGAATACATACAAAAAATTGGCTAGCTTTCTTCTACGAGTTCTAGATGTTGCAGAAACCTGACATTCTGAAAGCTTTTGGATAAGCTTTTTTACATCCCAAGAAATCTATTCAAGTCTAGGCCTTTTCAGGGCTTGGAGGACATAGCCTTGCGCATGCTCAACAGAAACAGATTTATCATCTCAATTTCCCAGCGGTTCCATCTGTGCAGGGCATGCTGCTGTGAGGCTGAACAGGAGTTTCCTTGTAGCCATTGGCTCTTCTGAGTTAAGCTCTCTTTTGTGTCGACAGGCCTGTGTCTGTTACAGCGACTGGCCTCCAGACGGGTCCAAATTGCCCGAGCTGATACAGAGGGGAAAAAGAAAAATACATTGGGTCAGTGAGGTAAGGGGCAAAGAGGCCTGTAAGTGCCTGGCAGGGTACAGGTAAGCTGCACAAAGAAACCGATACAGAGACCAGAGAACAGAAGAATTTGGTGAAGGAGGGTGAAATGAGGATGAGAAGGCAAGAAGGAAGAAAACTGAGTGCAAACTGGGCCCTGCCTGTTTGCAGCAGCTCTGCAGGAAAAGCCTTGGGAGTCCTGCTGGGGAAAAACCAGGCATGAGAGTACAGATGCTGGCAGCAAAGAAGCCATCGGCACCCAAGGCTGTAAGAACAGAGGGAAAGCCAGGAGATCCAGGGAAGGATCCCCCTCTACTCGGCACTCATTAGAGTGCTTCTGGAATACTGCATCCAGTTTTTAGCCCCCCAGCACAGAAAAGACATTGATGACCTAGAGGGAGTTCAGGCAAGTGCCACCGGGATGCTGGGGCTGGAGCACCTGCCTGTGAGGAGTGGCTGGGGGGGCCTGGAGCAGAGACTGCTTCAGTGGACCAAAAAGCAGCCCCGGTGCTTATGTGGAAGGCATCCAGTAGACAGTTATGGGCTGCCCAGAGGGTTGTGAAGTCTCCATCTTTACAGGTTTTCAAGACCAGACTGGGTAGAAGCCACAAACAGCCTGATCTAATCTGAGAGCTGTGAGCAGGAGCCTGGACTGAGGTATGCTGAGATCCCTTCAACCTGAGTTACCCTGTGATCCTACGAGCTGGGCATGGCGAGGGCAGCCAGAACGGGACAGAACAACCTTCAGCCACCAGGTCACCCTGCCTCCCAGGTCCTACCGCGAAACCCAGGGCCTTCCATGCCACCACCCCTGTCCATCAGCCAAAGCCGTCCCTTGCTGCCCTACTGCATTCTCCTGCATCAAACTCACGTCCCAAGTGAGATGCACTTTCGAGTCACAGAACTCAAACTTCACCGATAGCCTGTGGAGGGTGGGAGGAACAGGAAAGTCTCCTTTCAGCTCCTGTGGCTTAAAGACCTTGGAAATTACCCACATGGCATTGAAAGTCATTCAGACTGCGAAGTCAAGCTCTCAGAAAAAGCCACGGGGACAAAACCACAAATGCTCAACACACCCCAGGGAATTGTTACTGAAAAAAGTGCAGGATAAGGCCTAGCTTGGGAACAGCAGGGTCCGGGCAAGCAGCTAACGCACCCGGTGCCCTCCCTGCCCTTCCAGCAAAAGCTCACCTGTACCCCTGGTTTCCTACACCCATTCACCACAGGCACCAAAGCCAGGCAGCACAGCGCTGGTTACGCAGAGCTTCATCACCAAGGCGGGGGTGGCACCTCCTGCTCTGACTAAACGCCTGTCAGAGAAACCGGCCCGGCCGCAGCA
>NW_009260613.1:764108-771193 GCF_000687185.1 Egretta garzetta
GCTCCTCAGCCCTCCGGCCTCGGGGAGGACGGCGGGCGGCGAGCGGAGGTGTTGGTTCATGCGGGTGCAGAACTGGCCGGGATCTCCCTTTCCGGCCTCTTGAAAAGCGAGGGAAGGCGGCAGCTGCCGGGTTCCCTCCCCGGGGCACGGCGGCCCTTCCCCCGAGCAGGGAGCCGGTGTCTCTCTGGGATCCCCCTGGAAGTCATCTTCTTACTTGTGTTGGGCTTAGCCTGCTAGAGGCTCTGCTGAGGTCCCCTCCTGTGCTGGGTCGCCTACCCCTAATGAAAAAACAGCCGTGCTCCTGGCACTGTTCATTGCCCGCGTCTGCTCAAGAATCCCCTTCGAGTTCATCCCCCACTGGATGGGGCAGGAGCTGCGGCGCATGGCCGGGCGAGCCCGCAGGGTGCCGGCACGGATCCCCTGCGTGCTCGCAGGGAGAGGGGAGATGTGAGCCGCGGCTCGTGTGCGTGTGTGCCCGGGAAGCCTTGCAGTCACAGCTCGGTGTCAAATGTTCTGCAGGAAGAGCCGTGGCGCGTTCAGTTCCTTGGAACGATCCGGTGAGCGAGAGAAAAGCTCTTGCCGTCCCTTACCAAGACGGGGGAATTGCATCTTAAGCCTCCCATACCCAGCGCAAAGGTGTCTTCCAAATGCACAGCTGTTTTGGCAAAAACCCCACGAGGCAAAGAAACTGAAACGCTGGGGGCATGTTGGTAGGCAGGTGGGTTTCCAGTAAGGCCTGCTTATTCGTAAAGAGAGCACCCGATGGCAGGAGCATCAGTCCCATGGTCCTCCCCATTTGAAACACTACCTCAAACCAGCATAAACCCTGTATCTTCTAAGCATCTGAATACCCTGTGGCTGTAAAATGGTTACTGAAACATCATCCCTCTTTGTGCTCCGAGGAGTAAATTAGTTGTTGTATCTCTTTCTGTTGTTTCCCATTTTGTTGCTGTCATCGGAGTGTAACTCCAGAGCAGCTTAAATCATGCAGAAGCCTGTGAACAGGAGCAGGATGCTGCAGCGGGGTTGGGTTTTGAAGCCGGTTTAAACTTGAAAACCCAGCTTTGTCAAAGCAGGGTTTTCTTCTGTATTTTTTATTTAATCTTCTGGGGAAAAAAGTTTAAAAATTGGCAAATGAGTTTTTCTAGTGTGTGGGGGGGTCAGCCTAGAAAATTGAGCTTGTGGAGGCTTTTCTAAGATGAAAACTCTGTTGTCTGGTTAGAGGTGAGATTTTTCTTTTTAAAAATAAGCTAATTGCTAGTGTTCTATTGCAGTGTTAAAATCCAAACAAAATGCTTTGGCATTATTAAAATTAAAAGATAATAGACCTGTGACGATTTTGTTCCAGCTGTAATTTTTTTAAAAACTGTAGATTTTTAAATTTTTTTTTCTGTAGTTAGGGGCACAAAACCTTTCAGAAGTAGCACTTACTAATGGAAAATGAGATACTAATGAGACACTATTCCTTCTTTTCCTGCGTCCCCCTGCCCCACCCCACCCCACGGCTTCTCTTTAGTTTTCTGTCCCCACCTACATCTGGGTGAGCAGACCGCATCCTCTTTGGAGACAAGTGGACAAGGCTGCTGGAGCAGCAGTAATTTTGCATCCTTGGTAAGCTCCTGGTCGCCTTTTCCCACTGATACGCTCTTTCCCCAGCCTTTCTGAGGACCCAGCTCCTGAGGGTAGTAACCCTTGGGAGAGGTCAGCGTTGTAGAACTAGCACAGAACCATGCATGTCTCCCTTTCTAATCTTATCAGACTAATAGCCTTGTGGTGAGTTGGTATTACCTCTATTCCTTTGCTGAGTGTAGTTCGATAGTGGTGCAGTTGTTTAAAAAAAGTCAAGTAGGAATAAAACCAATATATAAACCTCCTTTGCTATGTGAAAGTATTAGCGTGCCTTCCTTTCTTCCTAATTTGCTATTGATGTGGCATCTCTAAGCAGTTTATTGATGAAGTGCTCTATTTGCTTTTCACTGCCCTGTTTTGTTCTTGGCCTTATCCCCAGGGCCTGTGAAGCCCTTTAGAAATTCCCACTGGTGCTTTGTAAATGAGAACAAAGCTAATCACCTCCTGGATCTCTCCTGCTGCTGAAAGAAACTAGCAGTCTGCTCAGTGAGTCTTTTTGCTCAACAATACCACATTTTCAAAGTCAGTCAGAATTTTCTCCCTGTGAAGTGAGTTACCTCAGGGCTCTTACAAGTGATGGGGATTTAAATAAAGGCCCTGACATAACCAAAACCAATTAAGGACAATTCACAAAACTGTTTTATAACTGATGCAAAATAAGCGTAGTTCAGTCTGTTAACCTACTTTTGCTTGCCACATCCCTTACCATTATCTTACAAGTATCATCATTTGGGTTTTTTAATGAGGGAATGTTCTGCCATTCTGTGATTTGAACACAGGAAGCAGTAAAAGAAAACTAACACCATGGATAAGTAATAAAATTGCCTGTATTTGTCTTTAATGGGATGTGGCTGATGCAGCTGAGGTAAATGATATCCTAAAAGAGAGAATGACAAGGAAGTTTCTTGAATCAAAGGTGTGAAGGATTGTTTCCAAGTAAAGGACAAGCAGACATCCTCCAATACCATCTGAAATTGTACGTTGTTATAGCTTGTTTATAGCACATAGGAAGTGTTACATACATAGTCTGGCTTTCTTAGGTGTTTAGAGGCTGTCAAAGCTGTGGTAAATAGAGCACAAAGAGGATAATTTTATGTACCATGTAAACATGATTAAGTGAGGGGAAGTAAAACTTTTGCCTCAGCCCTTCAGTGTGAAAGGGAGGTCGTATTTGTGTTCATTGTGTTTAAACTTTGTGTCTGTTGAATGGGGGGCTTTCTAGCTCTGCGTGTACGTGTAGTCTGTACATCTGGTATATGATAGATGAATGTGCCAGATGTTTCAAATCCAGCTGTTCCCATCCCTGGAACTCCCTGGCTTTGCTGCTGCACAGCCAAGGCCAGGCCTGTCGTGTCTCACATGGTGAGCACAGTGCTCCCCAAAGCTAGCAATGGTCACAAGTACCAGGCATCCTGGCACAACATGCTCGTAGGGGTCTTGTTGGGGATGTTTGGTCATGGTCTGTGACTCCTTGATGAAATGTACCTGGAGCATCAGGGACCAGAGCAGAGGAGGAATCATGCTCCTACAGTGGTCAAAGGGTGGACCATGAAGCAGGAGCATATGCTCAAATGCTTCTGTCTAAGAAAGCATGCTCCCCTGATGCAGTCTTTATCATAAGCTGCCCTTGCATGGTACAGCTCATCAGACATTCCCCTCCCTCCCCCTACTCCGCATCACACAACCCAACGCGGTTATTTGAAAGGCCTATAAATAACAAGGGAGCAAGAGCCCTAATCCCTTCTGAAAATGGTTGCCTTGTCCCCTTCACTCCAGCCCCAACATTAAAATCATATGCATCCTAAAACTAGCTCTCCTTTGCTGGAGCTCTATGGATCTCCAATATTTTCCCTGCTATACTCATACAGTATCCCTGTCTGTGCCCTGTTAGCCAATGCATTAAATAATTCATGGCAATTGCAGCTTCACACACTGTGCCTTCCTCTCTAGTAGTCCACATCAGTGAGTCCAACAAATTTGCAGCATGACTCAGTCCCATAATTGTTCTGAAAACCACACAGCCAGAGACACCCTCGTCTCTCCCTTTGATTCAGTAAAATGGTTCTCAGATTTATTATGTTTTCTTGTCTCCTTGATGTACAGCTTAAGGGCAGTGGGCAGCTGATAAAAGATTCTCAGTGCCTTGGGAAGGGCAAATTGTCACTGGTGAGATCCCACTGTGATGTATGATCATCAGATCACACTGGAGGTGGCATGTGTTCCTTTTGTCAAGCTCTATCAGCTGATAAAGTATGAGGTCAGAAACAGCGAGAGGTTTGGCACACGCAGAGAGCCTGATGAAGAACAACGTGCTGTGGCTGTGATTTGGAGCTGGAGCTGCTTGTGGTTGCAAGAACATCTGTTACAAGATGGTCATGGGGCACATGCACAGATTCAATCCTGCTGATGCATGATGCCTGTGCCGTTGAAGCTGGAAACTAGTCAAAACCAAGGGAGGGACTTACAGCTATGCTTAAATTGCCACCGTGTCTTCAAGATTACTGTACTTGAGGTTAACCTGATCAGAGTGGTCACCTCAGCTCACCCATGATGTGGTGGTTCTTTACTGGCTGTTATGGGAGTGCTTTTGCCTTGCAGCCCCCATGTGTCTGTTAGAAGCAGAAGCTAATGATCAATTGGGCCTCTGACACTTTTTTTTTTTGTCACTTGATTGCTTTTTTTATGCAGTCATGCACATATTGGTGCAGGGTGTTACAGATGTGGAGCTCTGGACTCAACCTGGACCTAATCCTGCATTGCTATACCTTGCTGCCTGTTTACAGAGCACTTCTGATGGGCAGAAGATTTATTCTGCTTGCTGCTCTGCCTGTGTAGTGCTTTCTTGTCTTCACTCCCATCCCCAGCTCATGGCTGCTGGCAGAGCAGCGAGGCATTAAATGTCAGACAGGCTAATGAGTACGTCAGGATCCACCCCAATGTGTGCTCAGTGTGTACAGACCACTGCCTGGAGTCAGGCATTTCACCCAGCTTTTAATTGCCTTATGCTTTTAATTTTCAATGGCCTCTGCAGATACTGATTTATTGCAAAGAGCTGTAGCATGCATTTGCTTATAGCTAAGCAACGATGCCAGGGCAGTCCAGGGCTGACAAGGTAAGTACGTTAGTGCTGTAGCAGGCTGAAGCCAGAAGGTACAGGCGCCCTGTTCTGGAGAGTGCGCGGCTGCCTCACCTGCTGTGTGCTCAGTTCCTCAGGCTCTAGGGCCAGAACTTCCATTACATGCTGCAAAACATACTGGAGATTTAGAAGATCAATTTTTAGTGTCACTTCAAATAAAGTAGTATAGTATCTTTCCTCCTGAAGGACTAAATACGTCACAGTAGCTGTCTGGCTGTCTACAGGTTTGGATTGCAATGCTTCAGCAGCTCCTTGCCATCTGTGTAATGGTCTCCAATCTGGCAAATATGAAGTATGAATTGCTCACAGGAGTTAAATTTGAAAGTTCTGGTGCTTGTTAAACCACCACTGCTGGAAATAAATGTATTTGCAGAACTTGTAGGGTGATCAGGCAGGACGGAAGGACATTGGAGCAAGAGTTGGTTTTGATTTTGCTAGCTATTAGGAGGGGGATTTTCTGAGATCCCAGCACTTGTGCAGAGGAGTCTCATTAAGATCAACAGGGATAGGTGTTCATACACAGGGTAAGACCCTCTGTACCTCTTGGATCTCAAATCTTTATTTTACAGTCCTGATCTGTACACCAATTTTCAAGCAAACAGTCATTTTAAATACAGGTAACTTTAGGTCTAAAATGTCTGCAATAGTATTGTCTTTATCTGTCTTTCTGTTGTGTATGTGTGCACAAACTTCTTAAAGTGAGATCTTAATCTACAGCTGGTGTATTTCGTAGCTACACTTAGGGAAATGTTTAAGAATACTTGGGTTTATCTAATTTATGCTTCTTTTCCTATTAAGGAAGATGTGCATTTGTGGTAGTGTTTTAATAAAACACAATAAAATTATGATAGTAAGATCTGGAGATGATATTAAAAAGGAGTAGAACACATCTAGAATCTAAAATACAGTAGGAATGAATTCCTTTTGATTTCCCTTTTATTTACCTTGATGGCTCAAATTTCCATGTGGAAGGCTCATACAATCATCTGACTTTCTTTTAGAAGCAATAGGGTGTTCAGCTTTAGTGATGGAAGGGCCGTGGACTTGCAGGCTTAGCACTGAGTGCAATAAAAATGAAGTATTTGAGAGATGTTTGATTATCTGCTCTGTGTGAGTAACCTATCTGCAGTGGGTGAGCTGTGGGAAACATTCAGGAAGCTACTGAAGACACATTAAGCCCGTGGATGCAATGAAGGAGGAAGCTTACTGCCATTTCCAATGGTACCATAATTTGGAGATGGCAGATCACAGGGCTGTCAATAATGTCAAATAAGAGGCATGAGGAGCAAAGTTAAGTGCTGGAGCCTTGATTAATTGCACTGCTTCATTGCTAGCTTACCATCTGGGGTGGGGAGACTGCTTCAGTCTGCTGCCTTCAAGATTCTCGCATTGCTTTTTCAGATTTACCCCTGGGTGAATGATCTTCAAGATGGAGCTTGCCCCAGCGATGACTCTCAAAACTGCGCTAGGTTGGGCTCCCTGCACCCTACACAGCCTCTGGCAGGGTGACAGCAAGCTGTGCCTTCTCAAACAGCCCTGTGCTCTCCTGCCGCACCGCCAGATGTGCAAGGTGTGCCCCTCCTTTCCTGCCATGAAAATGCCTGCCTGGTGGGTCTCCCTTTGTAGCAGACATGCTGATTTGAAATAGCCTCCAAAATAAAAATGACATCTTAGTGCCGTATTGGGGCCAGAGGAGAACCAGGCTCAGTGTAGTGTGGATGTGGCCAGACTGCTTTGAAAGCAATTGGTTCTAGTGTGAGCAGAGGCCAATTTCCTCCATCTGGCTTCATGGCCAGCATTTCTCCATGATTGCTTTTTATTTAGCAGTGCGGTTACCCAGGGAGTGGTTTCTCATTGCCTCCAAGGCCATTACACACCCAATATGGGGATACTGGTCAGTGCTTCCAGGAGCACCAGACAGCTGGAGTCTGCGTCTCCCAAGAAGGTGGCAGCAAGTGGCTGGTTGAGGAAGTGCCCAACTGCAGGAGCATGCAGTGTCCTACAAGTGGTCTCAGACTCTACAATTTTGGCATGAACTGAAAGGACTGGTTACCATTCTCATAGACATGAACATCACTTCCCTCCTCTTGTGTGTGGAAGATAACTTCCTGTGTGTGGAAGATAACTTCCTGACACAGCTGGTAAGTGAACCTACCAGGGGAGGTGCCCTGCTTGACCTCCTATTCACTAACAGAGAAGGACTGGTGGGAGAGGTGGTGGTTGGAGGTCGTCTAGGCCTTAGTGATCATGAAATGGTAGAGTTTTCGATCTTTGGTGAGGTAAGGAAGGGGGTCAGCAACACCGCCACCATGGATTTCCA